>NW_020897691.1:13609004-13822411 GCF_003984885.1 Neopelma chrysocephalum
TGGAGAGTGATGGGAAGGCTTTTCTGCAGATACCCACAGTAACTGCATGTTTCAGACTGTATTTGATAAGTTTGATTTGTTAGTGCTCAATACACTGATGACATCCTGGTCTGCTCTTTTTTAAATTCAAACATATTTTTAACAGTTATTTTGTTTTTTCTTGGGTCAGTAGGTAGCAGAAGAGTACACCAGCCCAGCCCTGAATTAGAAGGCATCTATTTGTGGAAAAGCGACAAATGGCTTTCCACAAATGTTTCCATCCTCTTAAGTTTGTTAATCTGTGTCAATGTTGGTGATTTTGGGGCAAAAATACAATGTGACTTGTGTAGCACTGTTCCCTACAGCATGCAAATTGAGGGTTCTACTCAGTGTTCACTGTTATGATTATTAAGCCCATGGCCAGAAGATCATTACAATTATTTGAGGCTTTTGCATCACTGTCTAGTGCCATGGATTTTAATTTACAGCTATCAATATACTTCCATTAGATTTATGGAATGCTGTGCACAGAGCATATGGTCTTGTAAAAGAAGCTCATGGAGCTCCCAGGGGTCTCATGAGCATGGATTGAAAACCACCAGTCTATGTGATGATGCAGCCAAGTGTAAGTCAATAAAATTAACTTTGTAACAGTTTTTCTCTGTTCAATATGGGGAAGCTAAGCATTTTATTATTTGATATGTAGGAAGTCTTCCTAATAAAAGGATTCTCTTAAAATCATTCACAGTTTTATCTTCTCTTTAATAAAAATAAAACACTGAAAACTTGCCAATGGCAATGATAGAAGTTTTAATAAGTATTGCAGTAGTAGGAAAAATAATGGCACCAGATTTAAATGTGAGTCCATTACATGGACTTTATAGCCATTTTACAAAGTAAACTGAACAATTTTGAAAGGGAAGACTTTAGAATCCACTTCAAAAATCCCTCTGTACTTCTGGTGAGTGGCTACTCTCAGCCTTCAGTAAATGATGGGGCAGCCATGAGGAGTGCATCAGTCAGGTCCTACCACTGGTGTCCATCTGGAGAAGAGTGTGTATCTGCATCTGCTATTTGATCATAAACTGAAGGTGAAGGTCTTTCTCTTAGACACTATATCCTTCTGTTTTCTTGAGTGGCTAGAGAGTTTTGAACCAGGGATGTGGTAACACATGTTTTGCAAAATAAGCAAAAGTCTTTTCTGTAACTAAATGTTTTTATCTCACATCTAAAAGGTTATCCTTTTTGTGACGCAGGTGCAACAAATTTTTGCCACTGACTCCTGTGGAATTCACATATAAATATGTATGAGAATCATTTACCCACCTGTATTAAGTTACACTAATTTAGTGTCACTTAGGGGTCTAAGCACTCTCTGGTTAACAAAGAGAGAGAAACAGCTACAGGAGTCCATTTATGCTTTACGCACACAAAAGATACACAAGTCAATTCCTGGAGATTACTCTCTTTTGCCTGGAGTACTTGGAGTATCCCACCAGATCTTCGGATTGCCACTCAGTACAAATTGAAGCATCATAATAACAACTTGGGTTTTACACTGGTTTCTGAAATCCTGGCCCACAGAAAAGAAGGTGAATGCAAGTGTCCACTAAGACTACAGTGATGTGACAACGCTCGTTCACATGCACCCTCTACTAGTTACAGTCTTGAAATGCTGTTTGTGACTGTACTCGCTTTCCCAACAGGCAGAAATATTTTTTCTATCTAAACTTCATCACCAATACTAGGCCATTGATAATGAAAACACTTTTATTAATGGGAAATAAGATTAGATTAAATAAAAATTGATTTTTAACTGAAATTTTATGTTAGAATTTCACAGCTGTTTTTTACTTTTTAGTAATCCATTTTACCAATTATTTTTCCATTTCTGGTCTTTGTCCCTAATGCAAACTTCTTTTCAGTGAGTTTATCTTGAATTCATACTATCAAAACTGGATGAGACTAAAGTTTATATTCTAAGAGAGAATGAAGCTTTGGAAAATATCAGCATACAGAAATTAACAAGTTAAATTAGTCAAAGCAGAAGAAATTCCTTCACTTGGAGAAATCATAGATCAGTGTTCAAACTTTTGACCTTATTCAAAAAAATTACAGACATTTTAAACAGAATTTACAAGTCTTATTGCATGCTCTTCTGACGTGGATTTCTGTGAGTGGTTTTGTGTCACAAGTCTCAGAGCTAGCCCTAGGGGGCATATGGGACATGTGCTTGACATTCACAGCATGCTGTTATATTTTCAGGCATTATCACTCCCATTGGATCATGACCATTCCTGTGTATCAAAACAGATGAAGACAGATGGCTGCTGTGCCATCAGCTCTACTGCAGATGTCCCAACCGTGAGTAGATACGCAAAAATTCTACTGGTAGCTGGGAGCTGCTGTTGAAGCATTGGGAAAAAAGGTCACACGATGAACGGACGCACCTCTGATGGAGCAGCCTGGACACGACTCAAATCTCATTGTGCTGATGAAACATCTATATAGACCATTGACCTAACCCATAAGAATTGTGTAACTCCATGCTGTTACTTACACAGGAGCAGGGTACTTTTAAGATAGATCCTTTGCCTCAGCTGGGCTAAATGCAACTAAATGCAATGATAGATTAGAGAGATGCTTGTCTGCAATGTCAGGGGTGCGCATTTTGCATATTTCGGTGGGGTCTAAAACTAATATAAAGTGTTTGATTACCATCTAATTTCCTACTTCACTAGCTTGATTTATTATACTAAGGAGTGCTAGTATTCAGGCAACCAGAAGCTGATAGAGCGGGGAGACTAGTCAGGTGGGGGATTTGTATCTGAGGACCTTGGTACTATGTGTCAGAGGATTTGCTTGTGCATAGAGAATTACCCTTGGGCAAATAAGGTTCTATTGAGCCTTGTAGCAGTGGTATGAAATATGCAAAGTCTTTGGCCAAAATACATAGTGGCTTCTAACTGCTTTCTGTGTGTTCAGCTACTTGTTGTGCTCACTGCTGTGGACATTCAAGGCAAAAGGTGGTCTTTCTAATTATTTCTTTTCCCCAATTTTCAATTCAGAAAAAAATCCCTTTTTTTTTTTTTTGCTGTGCAGATAAGCATTTGGCAAGAAAAATCCTGGAACTTAGCATTTGTAGTTAATGAGAATGTCCCAGCCAAGGAGGACAGGAAGACAACCAGCAAAGAGCCTCTGGTACCTGCTCATTCAGATAAGCCTGACTGTAGCCACACTCTGCTGCTACAGTGAGCAAGGGGAACCAAGAAGGGGTGCCTAACGATACATAGCCAGTGAAAAATGTGCCCTTCAATTAACATTAGAAACTCTTTAAATCAAAATGTTTTAGTTCCCCCTTCATTGATTTTGTAATCTCTCTGTGAAATCACTGGTTCCCCTAATTGGTTGATGAAATAATTAGTTGACTCTGACATTCATTTGGACTTCTTTTAATTAGAAACTCCATTCCACCAGATGTCATGTCAAAACAGGTTTCTGTCTGAGAATTTTCAGCCATCATTTTTTCCTTTGCAATTTTTTGATCATTGTCTTTCTCTATTCAGAAAGGATCATGTAACTTTTTCTTTAACTTTCTTATGAGCAATTAACTGTTGGAGATTTGGGTTTTTTGAATACAATTCAACATTATTTTATTTTGATTTGTGCTTAAAATATTGTAAATCAACACTTAAAATATACTAATCTTGTCACAAAATAGGTGTTATAAATTAACATCTAGATAGTTTTCAAAGAACTAAGATTACCCTGTTTTAAAACTATTATTCCCTTATTAAAAATATTTTTTAAATTAATCTTAAAATCTCATCTTTTTAACAATAACTTAAAAATCACCTTGGCAAAGCAAAAGCCAATAGCAACTTTCAGAAATATTCCTTGGGAAAAAAACCCACCTTTTCGTGCTAAGGTCTTTAAAGATCCTCATAATTAGTGGCTGGAAAATTTGTAATACATCTAGTAATACTTTTGTACACAAAAACCAAAATGTAATTCAAAAAACCCAATTTACTGATGTAAATGAGTTGCAATCATTTTAGTTCTGCATAAAGGTATATTATTCTGCCTGTGGCATAGTGGAAAAATATCACCAAAAAAGTTATTTTTGGGTAGTTTATGTGAATGAAGTTGCACGCACATGAAAATGGAAAATACAGCGTCTCTGAAATAATTCTGATGCAAACTGCTTCCCAACTGGAGCCCAAGGAGAGATGCAATGCATTTTACTGTTTTACCGCACACAGGAAGTTGTTCCTTAGAATACTGGTTGCTCATGAATCATAGAGAGTGATAAATTAATTGCATCACTAAAAATAAAGGAGTCTAGGCTCTTCAGAGCTTTGCAAATTTCTTACTGGCTGAAGTTATGCTCCTAATTTTATCACTCAATATAACACTGTTTGCTTTTAATAATGCAGCAGTGAAAGAAAATTACTTCAGGTAGCCTGCCTAATGCATTTGGTTGATGGTCATAACAGCAGTAAAAGATGCCTAATCAGTATATTTCAGCACATTTTGCCAAGATGTGTGGAGTAGGCAAATACACCTTGAACAGTATGAACAACACTAGAAAAAATACAGGAACTTTACATATATATGTAATTTTCTATATTTTACTGCTTGTGGCTGCTAAGAAATAAAAATGTGGTAACATAGGATGATACTATCAAGAAGACGCAGTTGTTTAAACAGCTACTCTTGTGATAGTGTTTCTTTGCAAACTCATTTCATGCATGGGAAAATCCCTCATAGGGATTGTTTTTGTCCCCTAGGAAACAGAACTGTATGATAGTGGGGTAGAAATGAAAATCCTATTCCTTCAATAGACTTCTGTTCCTACCTGATGTGTGTGTATGCAAGGATAGAGAGAAAGAAATACCACTCAAAATGAAGCTACTGTGGAAAGTCTTAAACATATTTTATTATACTACTTTGCTTGTTCTTCTGTGCTCTGTTTCTAACTCTTTTGCGTTCAGCTCTCCTCCTCCACTTCTGCCCTGATCTGTCTTTTATATCCTGGGTTTTTCAGATATTGTAGGTTTATTACCCAAGAGTGGTGTGAGCTATTGCCTGCTTTGTTTGCTTGTATTTTGACTTTGTCTGTCCATGAAACAGCCAGATCTCACTGCTACAGTGAAGGTTTGCTCTGCAGAGTGCTGCAGAATGGCTTTTCTGCTCTCTGAAGCTCTGGGATGAAGTGCCATGAGCCAGGGAGTTCTGTTCTGGGCGAAGTCTGAATCTGCAGCTGATCTATTGTTAGATTTTAGCCCTGACTATTTTCATGCCTGGTGTCAACAGATGTTGAGCTGGAGCTTTGGGAGGGTGAAGTGATTGGTTTGTTTGTTGTAGTGTTGCTCTAGCCTGTCAGTCCACCCAAGGAATTTTTACAACTACTACATTTTTTCCCCCCAGCCCTCCAGTAGATAACTGTATTACTTTGTACTGTGGACCTTGCATGTGCTGGAAAAAAGCTCAAATTGGTTTTGCATGATTAAAAGCTTGTGTAGGTGGAGTGCTCCTGCCTCTTTCTCTCTCTCAGGATACACTTATGGCATGATTTCTTCTTTCATGTTTGTGCAATTATCTTTCTTGATGAACACATGGTATTTTCCTCTGATTCAGTTGACTGATGTGTAAGACTGATACTTAGTTTCCTCCTACAATTTCTGTCCTTATTTCAAGTACCTGCAATCATGACATGATTTTTCTTCATTAGAGGGTACTGTATATATACCTCTCTCTCACTCGGGCAGGTAAGGTAAGCACACTTGATCTTTTCTCATTAATGTCTCTGCCTTATTGCCTAAAAGACCGCAGAGAAAAAAGACTCCAGGCCAATTTGGTATAGGAGATAAGAAGAGCAGAAGCTTTAATGAGCCTCCAGGTCCCAGGAATACATACCCTTGCATGTCCACCCTGACACTGGTTCTATGATTTTATAATAATGTCCATCCAATCCCCGTTCATCCACCCTCCCGTTCTGCCCCATTCCGCCCCCTGGCACACCCTTTCGGGAATTGAGTCTGGGGGAGTTTGGTATCCTTCTTTCATCATCTTCGTCTTCCTCCCAGCATGTTGAGTCCTTGGAGGCCCTCCAAAGTTCTGGGCTTCAAGTTCACTCTGCCTATGTTTACATCTTCTGGTGCAGGCCTTAAGGTGTTTTTCTGCAATTCTACCTTGAAAAGAAGACTAAACAGTTAATGGAATTTTGAGGGATTGATATGGGATGGGATTTGGTATGTACAAACATCAAACTACTGTAGTTACTTTTACTGGAAATACTGGTACATTAAAATCTACATCCACTACAACTACTTCTAAAATCTATAAAGATTAAAAAATCAAAAAATCAAGAAACTTGGAGGCATCAGCCTCATGGATGACTCTGAAGCAGTTGATCTTCCTTTATTCCTGTCTCTCTTCTCAGTATCCAGCATGTGAATGTTGTAATTCACTGGGCTGCCCATTTACTTAATTCAGTTTGAGAATAGGTGCCATCTCCTGAGCACAGCTGGATTGAACCAGAACAGTTGGAAATGTGACAATTTCAAGCTGTCCAACCTGACCTCCTGGAGGCTGCGCCACAAGATACAGGTTCTGTACCATTGCTGCCTGCAGCCTGACATACGAAGGTGGGTCCAAATGAAGCCTGGATTGCCTTAGATGCGCTGACAAACACACTGTAATGATTTCAGAATCACCCTTTGTGTCTGTTGCCTTAAGAGACCTCAGAGAAAAAAGACTCCAGGCCAATCTAGTGTAGGAGATAACATAGAGTAGGTCCTTTAATCTCAGGCCTGAGGCCCAGGGAATACACGATGCATGCGCTTCTAGAGAGTGCTTCTATGATTTTATAATAAGGTCCATCCAATCCCAGTTTGTCCACACCCCAGTTCTGCCCCCTGACACGCCCCTTCGGGAATTTGGTCTGTGGGCATATGGGACCCCTTCTTCCTCATCTTCATCTTCCTCAAAGCATGCACAGTCCTTGGAACTCCTCCAAAGTTCTGGGTTTTGAAGGATGCTTTGACTATGGTGTATCTTGTTGTTCAATCCAGGATGCAAATGTTCTTAGAAAGAAGGCCTACCTTGAGGGATGTCTAAACAAGCTAAAAGAATTTAGAAAGTTCGATATGAAAGGGGGTAATAGGGTTGGGTATGTTAAGGGTAAGGGATATAATAGAGCTACATTAAAATCCACGTTCACGACACAACTACTTCTAAAATCTACTGAAGTTAAAAAAACCAAAAAGCTCTGAGGCATCGTGTCACTCAGCTCTCCTTCCTGTAATGACAGAAACTAGGAATAGACATAAAGGGATGGAAGTCATTCGTTCCAGCTGTTTCTGTTCAATGTCCCAGTATTCACATGTGCTAGTGTGCCCTCCATTTACTTTTGAACATTGCTTATTTGAAGTTATTTTTTAAAACTGATAGTACCTTTGTCTATACTAGTATTTGCTAGACCATGATACAGCTGAACCAACAGTAGTACCACTAATAAATTCTAAGAATAAATATACCATGAACAAAGTCCTATGGGGCCAAATGTCATATTTTGCTTTTAGGGGCTTAATTTAAAGGGCATTTATATAATTCTTTATTTTTCTAAGTTGGAAAGAATGGAGTGTGCTAGTAGCACGTGTAATGTACTAATAACATTTGCATTGATTGTGTTCTTTTAGAAGTGGATGAGACAAGCGTAGGTTAATTAAATCTGACCAGAAAATCAACCATATAGTGGCAGTGCATAAATCCCTTTAATGCAATAGTGACCTCTTTGCACAAAAGTGCTAGCTGTACAAAATCTGTTATAGGAGACTTGAATTGGTAGTTTAAGATGTTGCTATAGGTTATAATCTGAGAGAGAATTTTTTCCTTCCCTGCTTCCCTGTAAGAGAAACGGGAGCACCAAGCAGGGAAGGGGGAAGGGAAGAGGCAATTAGTCTCACAAAGGATTTAGCCAGCCTGGCTACATTCCTGGCTAATGGCCGATTGAAAGGCTGGCTCTGCTCGGATGGGAGGGGGGTAGTTCAGCGGGACCCTCTCTGGAGGACAGAGACAGGGTCGGTGTGCAGGGCATTTTGGAGAGAAGGCCTGGAAGCCTGTTTTTGCCTGACTGCCTGCCCTGGCTAGCCCGGACTGCTGATTTCAGCTTGGCCTGAGAGCTGCCTCTCGGCCCCGGCCCGATTCTGCTGTGTTTCATCGGAGAGTTTGTTTTTTTTGTGCTCGCTAAGAGGAGAGAGGAGCTTCTTGAGATGCTACCACCTGGGAACCACAGTGAGTCCCTGGGGGCGAACTGCCTTCCTACCTTTTCTTTTTTTTTCCTTCACCTGAGGGGTGGGGGTCCCCCCATCTTCCTCTCGGCTCCTCCCGTGATCTGAGACCGGCTCCAGGCCCCTCTTCCCCCGTGGAGACTGCCGGAGCCCGGCAGCGCCCCTGCCGACCACACCAGTGAACTGCAGGCACTGCACCTTCAGTGACCCGGCAGCGCCCCCTACCGACCACACCAGCGAACTGCAGGCTCTGCACCTCTGCGACCCAACAGCGCCCCTGCGGGCCACGATTAGGACTGCGCTAATAGGACAGAGAAGTATTTACCAGACTTTGCTTTTCTAGGACCACTGTATAGTTTTGTTGTGTTTTGTTACTGTTCTTAACTGTTTTGCTAACATACATATATCTTTTAATAAAGGGTTGTTATCTCTTCTGTTTTTCCACACTTCCTCGAGTAAAGCCCCGTAAATTTTAAATCCACAATTGCTGAGAGAGAGGAGTTTTGTTTTGTCCCATAACTCATCCTCTTTAGCAAACCTTCCAGTCTTTTCAGACTGAGACAGATGTCTACAATAGTCTCTGATGAAAAACTCACTAGTTACACAAGGTGCCCTGCTAGAAGAGCAGCGATTAACACCATCACATTTCAGGGACGTGCAGGATTGTTTTGTCAGGATCACAGCCTGATTAATTATGGTCTCTATTTCTGAGATATCATTAAGAACAGTAGCTTAGAGAGTACACTGGCAGGTGCAATCCATTTGTAAGGTATGGCTATTGGGAGTCATAAATGAATTATATCTTCGAAATCTTATTCTGGTTTTAGAGTTCACTTTAATACTTCCAGACTATCCTAGTAAGCTTCAAATACCCACCCTTTTAAACCAAAGGTTTCTGTTAGTGGATTTACATGGTTAAAACAATGCAAATTGTAACCTACTACTTGTGTATTCAATATTTCAATCTTTGGGTCTACAGCTCTGTTTTCCCACAGTAATATTAATTATTGACCTTGTAACCAACAGTAACATGTAATGCTGTAATGTAATCACATAGTCTCTGACAGTAGATTAAAAAAATAACAAGGGGAATATTAAAAAAACCCCAACCAATCTGGGATGCAGGCATGACATGTAGCTAAACTAGTTGAAATACAACTCCTCTCTGTGATCTGCTGTGGATAGTTTATAGCTCTCCAGACTAAAATAGACCACTTCATCAAGCTGACATCCTGGGGCATTTTACCTGAGCTGATTTGGAGGGAAAGAGGGACAGGCACAGGCATACACGCAGGAACAAATGGAACATCCCTGTCTACCTGCTTACCTGCCTACCATCTCAAAGGAAGTACAGCCCTTCACAGATTAGACCCTATAGAACACAGGCATAGTGGGAAGTGCAAAGCATAGCAAGATTTTAAATGTTCATTTTTAAAAATTCTGCTGTTACCCACCTTCTTTGTGAATGAATGAGAATGAAGAATAACCATTTATGTAATATGCTGTTGGGTTTTTTTTTACATCCTCTCTGAAATCTGAATCACTGAAGATTTTCAGTTTTTCATCTCTCTTCTTGAATTGGAGTCATGTAATTGCAGGATGGTATCTCTGGCAGTATCAACAAAGTATTTTCTTTTTTAATTAACAACTGCAGAATGGGACAGAGGAGAGAATGTGAAAGAAGGAGTAAAACGTGGTTGATAAATCAGGTAGCATTCCCTTGTCTTTCATATTGTTCCTTAGGAGATCGGACATAATTCTTTGTGTCTTTATTTCAGTATATATTGCTCAAATGTTTGCAATCTTGCCACAATTCACCTGAAAATCAAGGTGAATCAAGGAAATTTCAGTCTCACTGGAGAGAACTGAATAATAACTTTGTAGCTGCTTCATAGGTAATTGCATGAGAAATCACTCAAGCAAAGCCCTGCAGGAGTGTTTCTCAAGCTGTACTCAGCCTGCTTCATGAGATAGATACTCTGACACTTGGATGGGTGACTGTGTCCCCAAAGCAGTTTTGAAACTCCTGGAAGGTCTTCAGGTAAACCTACCATCTTTAGAAGTGTCTCTCAAAGGACACAACAAATGCAATGCAATCAGCACGACTGTAGTTGCCAGGGGTTTTCCAAAAGCATCTGCCCTGTCTGGGGAGACAGGAACATCCCCCTTTCCCTTCTAGAGAGCTGGGGCCAGGAGGGTAAATAAGAAACTTATGTAGGGATGAGTAGAGAAGGAAGAATCTTTTCACAGCTGGTTAATCTCCATGCATGTCCTGGCAAACAAGACCTGTAGAGGATCCAGGATGATATCCGCAGAAACAGTGTAGTTTGAAAGGTATGGATAATGGGAACAACCAGGCCTGAACATAATTTCTTACTTTACTGTAAAGGGATTTCAGTTTCCTCTGCATGTGATTCATAGTCTTACCTAAGAGTGACAGGATGGTGCAGACATACTATTTTCATTTCTTCCCTGCAGTCTTAAGGTTCAGGAGTAGAGCAATTCCCACAGATATGGTAATATCCAACAAAAACAAAAGCATTAAAATGAAACTGAGACACAGGGCAATATGTTAGCCCCATGGTACAGCTTTGATGTAAGAAAACGTGTGTTATCTTTCACAGAAGGGCTTGCTGGAATTTCTCTCACCATGGAAAGATATTATAATTCAGGCTTTCACAGGGGTAAATATTTTTAGGCAATTTCAAATTTCAAGCAGGAAAAGTAGTATTCTTATAGAGAGCTAAGCTCAGAATATTTTCTTGCCTGTTATCTTATAAACACAATCATAAGCATTTGCATTCCAAAATGTTTGGACTGCTTTACCATACCTTGCTGGCTTGCTTCCTTGTCTCTCATTAGAAATAACATTTTATAAATAAACAGAAAAACATCTGGCAGAGAGGCTCTGCTATGTGTCTTTAAGTGTTGAACTACTTTTGGGTGAACAGGTATAGCTTTTCCATTTCCTCACTTTGGATGGACAAACCTAAAGGCTCCTCTTTTTCCAGATATAAAATCACTCTGAAACTACTACCTAAATGCTTGTTTGACTTACGAAGTATCTTGCTGATCTGATAAAGTAGTCTGCTGTTTACTTCTTTGATGGCATTACAAGTGCTAGAAAAATAAATGAAATTTTTTTTGGGAAGAAAATAAAAGGATGTTAGAATTCAAGTTTTCACATATCTAATAATTTCAAATGTTGTTCTAAAATCTGCTGTTTTATGAATTAGTAGCACAGTTGCAGTCTGAAGGCACCTGATGGCAATTCATGGAAATTTGCTATAGAATTATGATGAAAACCTTTTTTTTGCAGCATTAGTCATATTCTGATTATATGCAAGTGAAAAATATTGGAATCCTGGAGCTGGGAATGTAGCAGCAGGATTTTTTTACTAATATTCCTTTCTGAATTAGAAAACGATGTCATTAATTCACTATTCTTTTCATTAGTCATTGTTACTTAGATAATATGTTTTCCTCACATGTCTTTCTGATCATCTTTTTGGGAGGAAAGAAAGTTAATTATGGTGTCAAAGCTGCAATGAAGAGGAATTCTCATTTTCATTATCCTTGTTCTCTCAAAAGGGGTTTTTCTTCACTATCTTTAAAATAGTTAGTAGATACACAATAGATATCTAAGTGAGACAAATGGCTTTTTTGTATCATTAATCATAATTTCCCATATATTCTAATCATCAGCTATTGGATTATGCAATTTTTATGTCTTTAAATAAGGATTAAAGTCATTACAGTCTGCAAAACAAACAACATAATTGAAACGGATTAATAAAATCACTGCTATAAAAATCACTGTCTTTATATGCGTGTGTAATAAATGATAATAGTCAGATTAGGGTAACTGCCAAAAATAATGGTTTAAAATCACCAAGTATTACAGAAGAAGTTGCTATTGCAACTTGTTGTTATCATTCATGCATGAAGAAGTTTTCATAAATTAAAACTGAATATTTTTCTTCTTAGTTCAGTGACACATTTCATTCTTCCTAAAATAAATCTTTTTTCTGTTTGTTTTTAATTTTGCTCTTTTACTCTCTATTTCTTGCAGACACCCTTCCCCTCCTCCATTCCACATCATCTTTTATTCTGCATAAAAGGTGAAAAGTCTTACAGATTTATAGTTGTGCAGTTATACAGATTTTGTCTGATACATCTTTCTTTCTACATACATGTTTCCATATAACATAGAATATAAAAATACCCCAAAACCAGATATGACATAAGGAGCACACAATTGATGGTTGTGATTTTGGTTAGTTTTCTTTCTCTGTCTGAATAATCCAGTTTCCTTGGCCACTAACTTCTGATTCATAAGTGCATACATGCCAAAGATGATTCCAAGAGGGTTGTTTTCTGGAGCTGATTTTTACTCATACAACTTGGACCAGGATGTGGGTTTCTGGGCATTGGGGTGTTTGGTGGTTTGTTGGTTTGGGGTTTTGGTGTTTTTTTTAAATTATTATTATTATTAATTGTATCTGTATCTTACACAGGTTACTTTATTTATTTTCCAATTTCAATAGCATTCTCTAATTAAAAGGTCCAGGGAATTCCTCTCTACTCCTCCCAACAGTGGATAGCTGGACTGGAGATGACATGGAACACATTTCTCCTTTCAACTCTTTTAATTTTCTTTTTATTTCTGGTATTATCATAAAGTGTGTCTATTTCTGCACAACTACTTCTAGTTGCTTTGCTTCTGGAGAAGAGCTAGTTCCTGAGTGTTTGCATTTGACTTGTTCATCAGACGGTGTTGCAAGATGATTAAAGTTATTCTATAATTTGGACCCCAGCAGCAGAGATACGGGCATAAATCACATGGTCAATATGATATCAGCTTCTTATCATTTACTATGAAAAACACTGTCATCCCCAATAAACAATGGATTAACAAAAGTGAAAAGAAGCCCTCCATTATTTTTCACATTTTTAGTATGAGTTTGCCTTACCCAAGTCTTGGGGTTTGAATTGCTGTCAATATTGTATCAAATTACTTCACTGAACAGCAGGTCCATGGATTTTAGAAGGCTGCAGGCTACCTACAAGGAGTAAGAATCCACACCAATTTGATTAAGAATCTGAAATAACCCAGTGTTCAAAATACATAGCTCATATTTCAATCATTAAATATTCAAAATGCTGTCAGCCTCAAATTTTCAAAACTTGGAACCTGAAAATAAATGTAATCTAAAAAAAGTGAAACACTGAGTTACTTATAAATTGTCCAAATGTTCAGCTTCTTTTGCATCTAGGAGGAGCAGAGAGTCTACAGCTAACCTCTTATTTAGGCACTTACACCTAATAGTGTGGCACCTGTCCCTGTACGATGATCCAGAGCATCCAGGTCAGGCACTAAGATTTCTACTTAGGAGTGTTGTATGCAGCAGCAGAGCATTGGATACTTCTTGACTGAGATGGAGCTAGTGACCCACTGAGCATCTTACTTGTGAGAAAGGATACCTGTCAAAATATGTTTGATCTCCTTCCCTTCCTGGCACTTAAAGACTTCAAAGAAGATGAAATTCTGGTGCTCTGCATTATTAGTCATCATTAGTCATCAATACCTTAATACTTTTATAGGGGGAATGTAGGTGTCAAGCTTTTTGTAGGCCCAGAAGGGGCTGAATGACCAGCAGTTGTCCCAACTGGGTGTGCTGACAGAAGGTGAGCACCAGCTACTCTTCTTGCCAAAGTCTTAGACATTCTGCATGGTGAGCTTCCTTTAGTCATTGCTATGAAGTGAGACATTGAGGTATGCAGGACAGTTATACAAGACTGTAAAAAAATCCCATAAAAAAATAAAGGAAAACAAAACTAATGGTGGATCAGATATTCAAGTTTTGGAAATTGCTATGGGTCTGTCTGAGCCCAGAGAGAAATGTATTAATTATACCTGCTGAAGTTATGACCCATAAAGAAGAAAAAGGTTCTTTCCTGTGTGAGACATGTCTAGATACATCAGAATGTCTCTTTGTCTCAGTGTTCTACCATAGCACAGGTGCTAGAGTAACACATACGTTAAATGACAGTGACATAACACTCCAGACAGTACAGACCTATTGTCTTTATCTCTGTGCCTTTCACACCCTTCCAGGAATGCCAATGTGTATGTTTCTCTATAAGAATAAGTCACTGATTCAATTAGAGTGATAAGTGGTGTGTCTGCACTAGGGCAGAGAAAGTACATAGCACCATTTCTAGTAAAGTGTCCTTGAAGACTTTCATCAGTTGTAGCCTACTGTTCCCACTGCCCTGCAGAAGGAGTTGCCTTTCTATATGTTATTGTTTGGGCAGGAAGGTCATGCCTTTGTTGGTATGCTACTCAGGGCTTTCTGCAAGCAGTAAAACATTTTGGTAATAAAAAAGATATTGGAATATTTTTTTCTTTTAGCTGTATCACAATGAACAAGAGCACCTTTCTCTGTCCCTGGGTTTGTAAGAGAGATAGCAAGACAAGCAATAGCAGCTGGTTGCAAAGTTAGTTTTAGGGATGAGCAATCAGGGCAATTGCTTGAGATAAGAGACCCTGATGGGGATCCCTGGGATTGTTAGGTAGTTGTGCAAGTCACAGAATTGGACAGAAGAAGGGAATGCTTTATGCTTTAGCCCGTGGATAGGCTCCAAAAAGTCCAATGCCAGATGCCACTGACAGTGAAAATTAGGAAGGTGTTTAACATCTCTTACCAGTGATTTCCAAATTTATGAGCATATAGTCACAGGTAGCCCCAAACAGTGACCTCGACTCTGTCCACAAGAAACAGAGCTGTAACTGGCTTGGCTGAATTTAACCTTGTTCTACTACAGGTTTATTGTTCCTCAGAACGTTTTGCATCTAATACCCACTACCCCCACATTTCTGTGAATATCTCAGTGGGATGGCACTTCAGAATTAGGAACCTGCTATTGAATGTTTGCTGTCAGTGGGGTCATCTCCAGTTGCACAGAAAAGGAGCTTTAAATATTGTCTTGCTCAGAACAGTTCTGTGAGATCCATTTTGTACGGCTGTAAGGAAAACAAAAGGTGAATTTCAAAGGAGGAACAGTATGATACTGCTGGGCTGTGTAAGCTCTCAACTAGAGATCAGCAGCAAAATAAAGAAAAAGCTAACATAAATGCAGGGAACATGCTAGTACGTACTTGATCATTAGCTGTAACAGAAGAGAAATTATGCAGCTCTTCAGGGCTCAGTCCCACCTTTTTTAGTGATTATGCTAAAAGTCTGAGCTCAAACACAAGCAGATAAACTCAGTAATTGGGGAGGACAGACCTACAACAGCTCATATTCCATCACATTTGCAAAGAAAAACAAAGTATGCACTCAGATCCACCTTGTAAACCTGCTGCGTTCATGAAGGCAATGCAGCTGTGATTTTACCATCAAAACAGACCCTCTCTATGAGTCTTGCTCCAGAATTCACAGACTCTGGTGTTCTTGGATTGTTCTCTAGTCTGTGATAGAAAAGATTTTGATGAAAGCAGATTGATTTTTTTTACAGTCCTCTAGTTTGTCAGTATTAACAAAATCAAAAATGGTGAGATAATCCCTTTATGATAAGATAAACAGAAAACTTTTTTCTTTATGATGTAGCTCCTGAGTACTTACCATTATTGTACAGAGTTGCACTCTCTGTAGTTTATTGTTGCTTTTATTGTTGGTTTTATTGTTGACCAAGTTCTAGGTCATAGCCCAAATACCTGGAGTGAGAAAAATCTCTTTTACCAATTTATAAAACGGCAAAAAAATACTTGCAGGACAAGGAAACTTACAGAAAAGAATCCTTTATTTGCAGCGCTGGGTGCAGTCCCAAGCCACCCGCCTGGAAAAGCACACCCCCCTCCAAGAGCCCACTCCTTTTGTACTCTTCAGTTACCCAATATCTTGAATATTCAGCAGGTAACAGGTATTTTACCTTAAAAGGGTAATTTTCAAATCGGCGAGTGGGTGTCACCCTCCCGCCTGATTGGTTCCGCTTGATTGATCCCACCTGATTGGTCCCACCTGATTGGATCATGACGTACCCCCCGTACTGCTTGATTGGATCATGACGTAC
Source organism: Neopelma chrysocephalum (assembly GCF_003984885.1). Taxonomy (NCBI): domain Eukaryota; kingdom Metazoa; phylum Chordata; class Aves; order Passeriformes; family Pipridae; genus Neopelma; species Neopelma chrysocephalum. The sequence continues at coordinate 13,625,354 of NW_020897691.1, forward strand.
CCCCCTGTACTGTACAGGGGGCCCCTCCGTACAGCTTGATTGATTGATGACGTACCCCCCTGTACCGTACAGGGGGTCCCCCTGTATGGCTTGATTGATTGATGACGTACCCCCCTGTACCGCACAGTGGGGGTTCTTTTTGCACACAAAGACATGTGGTCGGTGTAAATTTTCCATCTATATATTGTATCCTACCTCGACCACAATATTCCCTCGGTGTACAGCCCTGACGGGGCCTTTCACCTTACAATCTTCGCGAGGCGCCTAAATATTCCCAAAATTAAATGGGAGGTAAGAAAAAAATCCCAACACCCCCTGTTTCCCACTTAAATAAATTTACTTGTAATAAAACCGGATTATTTTATTTCTCATACTGGCAACATGTGTGTAGAACTGCACTCACAAAGTTGCTTTTGTTGCTTGCTTCAAGGAGTATGGAGACACTTTTTTTACTATTAATTTTCTATAATTATCCCCTTTATGTCTACACCTATGTTCAGCCCTCTGCTGACATCAGTGCAGTATATTCTCTGTTCTAAAAGCCCAGAGACTCTGCCAGTAAGTGTGGCCCAATGCTGACATTTACATAGTTCATGAAAAGTATCAAATAAATGAGCAATTGCCTTAGTTGCTCAACTGTGCAGCAAAACAAATGATGTAACCATAACCTTTCCTTATCCTAGTTTAAGAAACAACCCATAAAGTTGGTTTTCATAATTATTTTAGATTCCTACACTGAAAGCGTAAATCCGCAATCCTGCCAATTCTTTGTTTTGATAAATTCTAGGATGGGGCAGTTTTTCACCAGTGAATTCTCTTGCTGGTCACACTAATCAATCAAACTCTAGGAACTGACATCCAGAATCACCCAGAGGCAACAAATCAGGGACTAAGGCAATAACAGGTAATAGAGGAGAAGCATTGGTAATAGTAATGTCAAGCCAAGAAAATGTGGATATTTTAAACTATAATTCTAAAATTCTACTTTGAGTTCATAATCTGTTATGTTTTCATTAGTATTTGCTTTTCCTCTCTCTTTCTGTTTCCTACAACAGGTGAGTTTTGAAGTATTCTTTGCAGCATTCTCCAGGGAAGTTGTGTCAGCAACTGTGCATTAAGCAGGCGCTTAGTGTGGTCGAATTTTGACTCTGGCAATGAGGAGCTAATTCTTTGCAACAACCTTGGTTATTTGGCTTGTCAAAGACCCCATCTGAGGCTCTCTTTCCATTCCTGACTCTTTCAGGCTGCCTGTAATCACCATGGGAACTTGATGGCACTGGGTTTCTCAATAATTGTTTTTAGCTGAGTATGAGGAAATATCATCAGGTGCTTTGGACATTGCCAGACCTGTTACCTTTAAATCTTTAGTGAATTCAGCAGACTAATGTAGTGCAGCAAAGCAATTTGAGAGCAATGGGAGCAATCTACAGTACAAAATGGCATCCTCTGGCGTCTCAGAATTTAACATAATGGGGATGAATGGTTGTTGCTGGAGATCTTAATTCTTATTGGACAAATTTCACTGTATTTACTTTGTGTTTTTAACCAAGGGGAAAAGAAGATTTCATGGAAGTTCTAATTCTCTCTCTAATTCTCTAATTAGTGCAATGTTGAAAAACAAGTCCCAAACTTTCTTGCAGTGTGAGTAACTTTGTTAGGGAAATTGCTTTGTTGGCATTCATCTCATCTCATTTGCAAAACATAGGCTGCTTTTTAAGCTGTTCACAGTTGTAAGGTCAGCTCGTTCTACCCGTTGGGACATCACATGGCAATATGAATCCCATGTAGCAGTTGCCTATCTGGAAAAATAACAAATACTGAGATATGTTTTGCTTGTCCTTAATTTATATATAGCATACAAACTCAGGAGGGGCTAATACTATGTGAAGAATAATTTCTTCTTTGTGCTCTGGAAAACCATTTTGTTAAACTATTGTTGTAAACAGAACTGGTGTAGGAACATCACTACAGTGATATTCCTGATATACAGACTATACCCACTGAACTGCCTTAGTCTTTTTTATGTAGATAAACGTCCACCAGGGCAGAAGGAATGACCTTGCGCAGTTCCACAATGACTTTTAATGCATCTGACCTGAAGGGTATATTCATGCTGTAGTGCCCTAAACAGCCTCTCTCCTTCTCTTGGTATGCTTTTGTTATAGTGTTTGTTATTCAGTTTAATTTGATTGATCTTTCATCCTAGTTTTTTTATATTTTTTAAATTATGACCTATGTCTTCACCTATATGCTTTTCTCTATGTTGTCTTATATTTCTAACTGGTTGCTTTTCTTCTTTACAGACCTTCATAATATGATATAATTTATTTTACAATTCTTTCTGAGCTAGATGTTCAATATTTCCTGTATCAAGTTAGTTTTAGTCTTTTTGCAAGTCTCTGTAATATCCTTGTTTTGATATCTCTTGTTTAAATCATAGTACAAAAGATGCAAATCTTTGGCAACCTTTTAAATTTATTGTAGTATTGCTGTTTTGCTGTATCTTTTCCACTGTTTACACTTTGTTAGAAATAGGACATACTTTAAAGAGGATACACTAATTTTTCTCACAAATTAATCCAATTATATTAAATATTTCAGCAAATTTTTTGCTTTGCTTTCTGGTATTATTTAATCAGCTCTATAACAATACATTTTCCTTCTAATCACACTGTTCATGAAAATGCTTATTTCATCAACACTATTCCAAACTAGAAAACCAGCCCAGCCTTTATAACCTTGGGTTTTTTTGTTTGTTTGTTTTTGTTTTGTTTTTTTGTGTGTGTGTTTTTGTTGTTGTTTTTGTTTGTTTGTTTGTTTTGTGGTTTTTTTTTTCAGTGCAGGTTTCATTACTCTCATTCCTCATGAGAGAAGAGAAAGCAGAGTAAACTTCTACAAGTGCAACCTGTACCTTTTTTCATCAATATGAGGTTTGCTGTGACCTCTGTAAAGTCAACTTTTAACATCATTGTGTGATATGTTAATAAGTCCCACTGTTCAGAGGACACTGAGTCTAAATAATCTATTACTTTATATAGCTGTTTATACCTATGTGTAAAGTGAAAGAGAGGCAAAATAATGAACCTTCAGAATTTCGTCCTCTCAATAAAAGTAAGCAGAAAACCAGACCCATGTTCTAAATGAACATAAAAAAAAATCTGGATGTGACACTGACCTAAGCCATACACCAGACAGGTATAACTAAAACAAAAGTTAAATGATGGTGGTTGTGGCCACCATCTATGATCTCAATATTCTTACTTCTGGTGGAGCATACAAGAGTTGCAAAATTGAAGTATGCATACAGCAAAACTCCATGGGGCATGAAATACTTTGGATGCTTTGGTCTTTAGCTACTCTCTGGTGAGTCTTTCATTGCCTTATCCCTAATGAGCCATTTTTTTTGACATTTTAGAATTATGTATATTGCATGCTTACATAATTCTAAAATGTCAAAAAAAAAAAAAATGGCATACTACAAAACCGTAGGGTCAGATACATTACATTCTTGGGCAGGATGAGCTCATTAGCCTTCTGGCAATCATCCTAGGAGAAGGACAACTCTAATCTCAAACCCGGGCAGATGGAGCTCGCTTAGCCCTGTAAGGCCATCCATCTAAGAGAAGGTCACTCTAATCAAACCTACGTCCCGAGGACCTCGCTGCCACCGTCCAAGCTCGCTTGGCCCTGGCAGATGAACCTCAGGATTAAAGGGTGGGTTCAGTTCCGCGCATACTGCATCTCACCTAAAAAATCCATTGCGCAGGCTTGAAGGCTTTACCCACATGCAAAAAGTCCTGCAGCGACGGGCGAGGGTCGAAACGGTAGGTGAAAGGTGCACTGGGAGCCGCAGACTCAACCCTGCATGCAGGCGGTTCAGGATATTGGTCATTTGAGACTGATGGAGATGAGAGTCTCTTGGGGCAGCACCCTGAACGACCAAGCAGCCTTTTCAAGGACAGTCCTCATTGATTATGTCTTGGTGCGTCGGAGAGATGTCCGCGATGTCCTCCATACCCACGTGATGCCCAGCGCAGAATGCCAAACAGACCATCGGCTTGTGCGCTGTAAACTCAACTTCATTCTCAAATTCAAACCCAAAAGGGGCAGTACCCCAAGGAGAAGACTTCAAGTTAACGATCTCCAATCAGCCACAGTAAGAGAAAGATTCCAGACAAATCTTCAAACCAGGCTCGAAAACCATCCCACAAATCCTGCAGATTCCTCTCCTGAAACAATTTGGTATCATATTAAAAGCTGCATCCTGCAATCCTCTGAAGAATCCTTAGGGTTCTCCCTCAAGAAGAACAAGGACTGGTTTGATGAAAACAATCAAGAAATCCAGGACTTGTTGAGGAATAAGAGAACTGCCCACCAAGCGCACCTTGCACTGCCATCATGTCACGCAAGAAAAACAGCCTTTCGTCTTGCATGCAGCAAGCTTCAGCAGAAACTCCGTGACATCCAGAACAAGTGGTGGACCGATCTAGCTGCAAAAACTCAACTATGTGCAGATACAGGGGATCACAAAGGATTCTATGAGGCCCTGAAAACAGCATACGGGCCTACGTACCAAGTCCAAAGCCCACTACTCAGTGCAGATGGTCAAACGCTTCTGACAGATAAAACCTCCATTCTGAATAGATGGTCTGAACACTTTCAGACTCTTTTCAGTACCAACCGTGTAGTCCAAGACTCAGCAATTCAGTCCATCACACAACAACCGGTGAAATTCGAATTGGATACTGCCCCCACTTTAGGAGAAACCCTTAAGGCCATACAGCAGGTGAAAATCGGCAAGGCAGCTGGGGTTGATGGAATTCCACCCGAAGTCTGGAAACATGGGGGCCTTGCACTCCATGCTAAATTTCATGAGCTTGTGGTGCGCTGTTGGGAACTAGGCGAACTACCTTCAGACCTTCGTGATGCAGTCATCATCACCTTGTATAAGAAGAAAGGTACTAAATCAGACTGCTCAAATTACCGTGGTATTACTCTGCTCTCCATTGCTGGCAAAATCTTGGCAAGAATACTCCTGAACAGACTAATACCCGCTATAGCAGAAGAAATTCTACCTGAAAGTCAGTGTGGCTTCAGAGCCAACAGGAGCACCACAGACATGATATTTGTTCTCAGACAACTGCAAGAGAAGTGTAGGGAACAGAACAAAGGTCTCTATGTAACCTTTGTCGACCTCACCAAGGCTTTCGATACTGTGAGCAGAAAAGGTCTTTGGCAGATTTTGGAACGTTTAGGTTGTCCCCCCAAGTTCCTTAAAATGATCATCTCTCTTCATGAGGATCAGCACGGCCAAGTCAGATATGGCAACACACTTTCTGAGCCCTTTCTAATAAAGAATGGCGTGAAACAAGGCTGCGTTCTCGCTCCTACCTTATTCACAGTCTTTTTCAGCATGATGCTCCAAAGGGCCACGGCAGACCTCGATGATCAGGACGGTATTTACATTCGATATCGTACTGATGGAAGCCTATTCAACCTAAGGCGACTGAAGGCCCACACTAAGACCCTAAACCATCTTGTCCGGGAGCTGCTTTATGCTGATGACGCTGCCCTTGTTGCCCACACAGAAGCAGCTCTGCAGCATTTAACATCCTGCTATGCAGATGCTGCTGAGCTCTTTGGGCTGGAAGTCAGCTTAAAGAAGACTGAAGTTCTCCATCAACCTGCATCTCAGGAAGTCCTCCATCATCCCCACATCACCATCGGCCAGTCAGAACTCAAATCAGTCCAACAGTTTAATTACTTAGGCAGCCTCATCTCCTCAGATGGTAAGATCGACGGGGAGATAGACAATAGGTTAGCAAAGGCATATAGTGCCTTTGGAAAGCTCCATAAAAGAGTCTGGCGTAATAAACACTTGAAGAAAAGTACCAAGATCAGTGTTTACAGAGCCATAGTGCTGTCTACTCTTTTATATGGTTCTGAATCATGGGTCATCTACCGCCACCACCTGCGTCTCCTAGAACGCTTCCATCAACGCTGCCTCCGCACAATCCTAAACATCCACTGGTCAGGCTACGTGACCAATACATCTGTTCTTGAACAGGCAGCAATCACAAGTATTGAGGCCATGCTACTGAGAACGCAACTGCGATGGGCAGGGCACGTCTCCAGGATGAAGGACCACTGCCTCCCTAAGATCCTGCTTTATGGTGAACTTGCCACCGGCTGCCACAAGAGAGGAGCCCCGAAGAAAAGATACAAGGACTCCCTGAAGCAACAACTGAGCCTCGGGCATATTGATCACCATAACTGATCTACTCTGGCCTCCAATCGGGAGGCCTGGAGACAGACCATTTATAACGCTGCTGATGCTTTTGAGAAAGCACGCAGGATCACTCTTGAGGAGAAAAGACAACGCAGAAAGAATTGAGCCTTGCAGAATATACCATCTAAGGAGTCTTTCTGCTGTGTCTTTTGCAACCGGACGTGTCTATCTCGTATTGGCCTTTTTAGCCACCAACACGCTTGCAAGAAACGTGGGTAGAGTCCTTCCCAAATCTTCGTTCGCGAAGCCTAGCCATGATGATATATTGCATACTGATATGCTCATAATGAATAATACAGAATGATGGTGTCCACATATCCCTGTCAGTGAATAATTTGTAACCTACAGGCATTTCTATATCAGCCAGACATGCGTTGTAATCTATGGCTTTCAGTCTCGTACAGTTATCTTACAGGATGCTGAACAGCCCCAAAAAAGCTTATATTATTATCTTCCCAGTTTCTTAGGATTACATCTTTTCTTTCAAAAGTCAGGTAGGCTTTTCTGAATGTGAGCAATGTTTGTTGAGTAGTTACCCTCTTGTATAAACTTTCAGAGTCAACCACAGCATTACAATTTCGGATTGAAGGAGTCACTCTGACAGTAATGATGGAAACCTAGCAGGACTTCATTTCTACTACTGTATCTTGAGTTAATGAATGGATAGATTATCTAACACATTTAGCAGTTTTATTAGACTTGTAGCAACAACATGTAAATAAATGACTTAGTCAATGTATTCGCTTATATTAGGTCAATCAATTAACAGTGACTCAGCATGGGGTTTGACATTGACAGGAAAAGCACTAAGTGGCCAAATTCTATGGCAGCTAATTTGATACTGCTTACAGCATCCTTCCATAAGGACTAGTGACATGAATATGTAGTGGTTTTTCAGGAGAAAACTTATGAGAAAGTCTAGAGGACACAGGAAAAGCTATTAAAAAAAAAGTCACAGATTATGCATTTTCATAGCAACCTTCATGAGAGGTTTAGATACAGTTGCTTCTCTACATTTACTATTTTAAAACCTGATACATTATGGATTATGCTAGCACACAATTTTGCTTGAACCAGCTATAAAGTTATGACTTCAATTGAATGTAGGAACAGAGAGTACATTACTTAACAAAAGGTACAATCATGTAAATATGTAGTTGACAGATCTGTTGCCACAAGTGTCCTGTTAGAGCTAAATTTCAAAATACATTTAGGTATTTAAAAAATCACATAGTCATGAAAGAATTTCAAAGTTTTTCTGTACCTAAATCACACTGTAATGAACAAGGATTAGACACTGAAGCATCTTTGAATATCCCTGCAAAATATCTCCCTAAATGTCTAGCCACTTTTACACTTCCTCCCTAGTACCCTGACTGTATTTTGGAGAACTTGTTCTGCACACTCACTGAACAGAAACTGTGAGAGTATCTCTACCCCTAGCATGGACAGTCTGATCAAAGAGGGTAGATTAGTTGACCTTGCTGTACCTTCCTACTCTGAAACACCACCTGTGGTTTGGAAGCAGCAGAATGCCAGTGCTCTAGTGTAAAGAACAAGGGTCTAGAATCACCAGGAGCATTTCCCAAAGAAAGATAATGTGGTTTTGTTTCCTTCCTATTGTACCAAGATGAGCAGCCACACTGGAGTTATTCTACAAGTTTTTCTGATACACTTTCCCTAACCGTGTTTTACCATAGTGTCATAGATTTGAGCAGGATGTTATTCTCTAAGTTTAGAAATTTAGAGTTAAAAAAAGGTTTTGTTTTGGTGCTTTGTTTTGGGGTTTTATTTGTTTGTTTGTTTTCTCCAAGTAGGTAGCCTTGGATGAAGTCTGTAAGAATGGGATGAAAACCATCTTAGTGCAGAACAAACTTTCTGCACTTCTTTCACTAAGCAACAGTCTTTGTACCTTTCGTACTTTCTGTACACCTTTGACACTGAATGTTTTATCTTCCATTTTTACATGCTCCAGCCTGCTATTTGTGACGTTATTTCAGAGGACAGCACCTACCATGGTGGACTGTGGATAGGGAAAAAATTGTGGATGTAGCTGTTCCTGATACATTGATGTTTTCTCATTAGTGCCCAACTGGCAATACAAAGCATCTTCAGATGGTGACCCTGTTGAGGAGAGAGATGGGTAGTGAATGTCCTTGCAAGTTGAAAAGTCAGCAATTCTTCAACAGTCATCTGCAGTCACAGTGAATTACAGCAAGGGCAAAGGAGGTATTAATAGCCATCTAACAGGTTTCAACTACAATCGCTGGAGCTCAGTTATCAGAAACCTCTGCAACTTACCATTAATCACTATGTGATGCTTCCTGACCTTCCTGACAAAGATTAATAATCCTGTAGGAGTATACAGAACGCAAAGACTATAGGAATAGGCAGATATTTCAGACACATATCTCCACTCCCTTGCAAGATATCATTAATAGCTGTAAAACATTACTAAATTAGCAGTCAGTAAATGTTTAAACAAGGACCAATGTGAGGACTCAGCTTTTCTCTCAAAACCATTGATGGGCAATTCTTATAGAAGACGGATGTACAATATTGGAAGAAGCTTTTAAAATTCTCCCTCAGCCTACATATGCAAGCAAAGGTAGAGGCAAGACCCTGAAAAGGCTAGCTTTCCAGGTAACAAAATGCTTCTTCTTTTAGTCAGGAACTTGAAAGAGCTTATTGTGAATCCGAAAGCTCATTTTGTCTTTACTTACTCATCCTAACAGCTGAAATGAACAATGTTCATCTTCTTGAATTAGTCACTTCCCCCTCCTCACTATGCAGTGACGTGTTTGAGACTATTCACTCTGATTACAGAAGTCCTTTTCTTCACTGAACACACGATTTCCTGGCTTCTTCTATTGACAGTAAGAGGTGCAACTTAAGATTCATCCTCAGTGTTTAACACTGACATACGCTCTTAGCAAATGTAGCCTGCTAAGGTTTGTTTTTATTTTCAGCCATGGATATTTTCCTTTACTGTATTTTATATCTAGTACTGAATGGCATCCTGGGTGACAACTTAGCTTCTTTACCCTTTGGTGACCCTAGGTAGGACATCTGAAATACTAAAGAACTCTTTTAATCTCTCTTCTAAGGAGATAAAATCTGTGCAATCATATTATCCATGTATATAATATGCTTCTGCTCCAAAACTTATAAATCCATTGGCCACTAGTACTCAAATCCGTGCCACAGCTGTCTCAAAAATAACTCTTTTTTACAAATTTCATGCAACTAGAGAGAGAAAGAGAGATTGTGAGATTCCATTGTGCCTTCACTCTACAAAGGTACTAGCAAATCCAAAGACGTGATGCAGTTGTAGGAAACTAGGCTTCATTGCTTCAGCTGCCCAGGAGATCACATTTTAAATTTATCTGTGGGCCTTCAAGCAGTAAACAATAAAATATTTGTTGAGGTACTTTAAGTGACAAGGTGGTTTGGCTATAAATATGTTACATTTCCCTGACACTTTTCTGTGTTTCATTTTGCAAATGAAATGAAAGGACTCAGAAAAGGCTGTGACACCTGTAACCAGCACCACCACAAGTACTGCAAAGCTGGAGTAATACAGAGCCTCAGTCGGGAAGGAAGGTAGGGAGTCTGGATGACTGCAGCTAGCTCCTGAGAATGCAGCTGCCAGTTTAGGGTGTCCCATGAAGAATGGTCAATCAGATGAGAGTAAGACTTTCAGACTCTCTTTAAAGATGTGCCTTGGTATTTCTTTTACATAGTGACCGTAAAAAAAGCTAGAGTGGGAAGGTTTTATTTAACTGAAAATGAGTGCGCAGGAAAGCAGAAAAGAAAAAGGAGAACTGCTGAGAATGGATCATTAGCAAGGTTTTTTCAGAGATGGAACTTGGTTCTAGATAATCATTGTTGGGGTTTTTTGTTTGGTTTTGGTTTGTTTGTTTGTTTGGATTTTTGTTTTATATTTTGTTTATGTTTCCGTTTTGTTTATTTTTGATGCGTTTTTTGTGCAGATTTTTTTTGTGTGTTATTTTGTTTGTTTGAACCACATAGGAATTTAAAGATCAGTGTAAAACTGCTGATGTTTGGATTTCTGAAACAAAGCTTTGGTATGCAGACTTTGATTTCCTTCATGTTGAACAAGGAATGGATTTGGGCTTCTCTTTGAACTGGCCTGGCTGGTTGGTCTCAGTCTCCTCGGAAACTTTAGACTTTAGACAATCTCCTTTAGAGTTTTGTCAAAGCTGTGCCTGATCTAAAACTGCACCAAATGCAAAAGTTGTGGGAGAAGAAGAAACCACCTCTTAAAAACTAAGCCAGTGAACCAAAGCTGACATTTGATGAGAGATCTCCTCTGCTAGAGATTTTGCAAACTCAAAGGAAGACACAAATCTTGCTCCTTTCTACTTAGGGCAACACTGAACAGGAGAGAGTGACTAGCAATAAAGTGTGTGGATAAAGTGAAGAGAATACAAGAACATCTACATGGAGATTATTCTGACTCATTAATTGCCTATGTGCAGAACTAGAGAAATTTCGAATTATGAATATGAATAATGCCTGGTCGCTCTCAGCTTAAAACAATCAGCACATTGTTTTGGGGTTTGCTTCTGTTGGGGCTTTTTCGTGTGTAGGCCAAACTGACTCCTGCAAATCAAGGTCTGGCACACTCATAACACTCTCATGCAAGGAGTGGGAGAGACAATTCCCACCTATAGTAAACAGACAAACTGACACATTTAAGAAAAATAATAACCAAGGTCCCTATCTCATGTGTAAGCTTGTCTTTGGGTAAACTCCACTCTTCACTGGAGTATGTGTGCAGTATGTACCCATTATTGCAGCATCCGCTCTGTAGTTCTTCTTGGTAGTTGCAGCTATGACTTCTGAAACTGCCCAGTCTCAGTGCCCACCTCTTTCATATTGTCTGTTATCTAAGGTGCAAGGGACATCAGAAACCATGGTTCAGGATACTTTCTGTTTGCTTAAACTCACATCACAAAGCAGTTTTCTGGAACCACAGGCTTAGAATTTCTTGAAAGGCGCTGGATACTGTTGTGTCCTCTGTGATCTCAAGGATGCTGGTGTTCAATCTCTTCCATCTTCTTTTAGGAAAACTATGTTATCAGTCTCTGAAATAAAATGTCTGTTTACAGTGGGGAATACAAATGAGCTAAGGTTTCTTAGGATTTGTAATGATTTCTTAGGATTTCTAAATGAGCACTGATTCAGAAACTAGGGTTTTCTGTCATACTTGTTCCCCTACGCTTCTGAGTCATTTACAATTGGTTTCTGGTCAAATCATACCTGAGGGGTAAAATGAAGGAAGTAATGGTACAAGTTCTTTATTGCAAGGCTTTGCAGATAGACCAGTGCAGCTGAAGGTTTAGACATAATAAGGAAAGGATAGCTAGTACTCTGTGAAATTAGGATAGTTTGTAAATTAAAGCCACAGTTCATTTTTCAGGCAACACAGTTTGTGGTACACAGCATGAAAGTATGAATACCTTCATTGTTACTGAAGGAGGAAGGTTAAAAGCTTCCCGTGCTTCCCTCTGGATTGAAGAAAAACGTATCTTATCTGGATGTCTAATTGATTATTGTTGGTAAGGGCCTGGAGATCAGTTCATGGAAAAGAAAATCAGAAGTTTTACTGTGTTTACCGTGGCAGTCTTATTTTCTTACTAGTCATTCAAATGGTTCCCACTCTACAGCAATTTCTCATGGCCATGCATCGATGAATTTCATATATTTACATTCTGTATCCTGCTCAAAATAAATTGTAAGAGCAGACGTTCTGTGACAGTACAGCAGCACCACGTCGGTAAGGTATGCTATACGAGTTTGTCCTGTAAATTCTTGATATAATCTATACTTCTCTTCTTCTGTATGCCCAGGCTCCCAATGACAACATACAGCATGCAAATTTCAACATTTATACTTAGCAAACAGATAGGTTTATCAATAATAACTTAGCTCCTTTTATTTAAAGAGAATGGAGGCATGAATTTGCATGCTTTGATGTCTGAGCCTCATTCATCTTGTGTGTGTTGTCTATGAATTTAGTGTTCTGTGAGTCAAGGATAAAATGGCTATTGTCCCTTTGCTCTTTTTGACTAGCATAAATAACTGATTCCACATAAAATGTAGGGTATATTTCTCAGAGGAAAAGATTTTAGCTAGCTTTTTTCTCCTGTTATCTTCTGCCTCTAGTGATAAGGTTTCCCATAGCTGGGTTGTCAGAAATGAACAAAATAATCAGAGATGAATATTTAAAGTTCTGTTTTGTCGTGAGATGCACAAAGCACCATGTTTATATGGAACAAAAATACAGCAGGAATAACTAGGAATGTCATCACATATGGAGATTTGCAATTAGGGTTTCAGTTTTATGTTTGAATGAAGAAGCACAGCAATGAGACATCCTGCCTTTTACAAAGCCTATGGGAAGGACTAATCAGCACAGCGTTCTTGTCAATGCCTTTCTCTGACAAAAATGTCTTTGCGTTCTTTTGGTCTGTGACATTCAGACTAATCTATGTGTTTATATACGCCAAAGTCTCCATACACATTACTAGTGCATGCAACAAGTGAGCTTGCACATAACACTTCAGGTCTGGAGGCAAGATTGTCCTAAGGACTTGCACATCTTTTGTTACAGATCTTTCAGTTTTCCAAATTGCATCTGTTTTACTTCTTGTCATAAAAATTTAAGGAATTACTTTTACCCAGAAAAGAAGAGCAACCTCAGGTAATATGACAAAAGATGTGTATTTAGAGATGTTTTGATGGCACAATCTACTATTCAGAAAAGAAAAACAACGAAGAGTGATTGAAATAAGATAATTGCTGAGTTTGGGCAAAGGAAGAGGTTTTGTACTCATAAAGAAATACATATGTTCAGTCACTAAGGAACACCAGATCTATGGTTTGTAGCCAAATACATATTCTTGGATATTTATCACCAAAAGATCTGGTGATAATCATCTTCCTTGGGCTTCCAATTAATCTCACAGTTAATCTATTGATTTATCTATCTAATCTATTCAATTAATCTATTTATAGTTATGTTACTAATCACTCCATGCTGAAAGAAGTATGAAGTGATCAGTAACATAAGTATAAATAGATCATTAAAAAAGGGGGAAAGAGTTTATAAGAAAATATTAATGCTCCTCTTAATCTTCTAGGAAAGCAAGGAAGGAAAAACAGGTCTCTAATTAGTTCATATTGGTGCATATATTTGCATATTTTTCTGTGAAAACATAACAACACAAAACAAAACAGCATACTTGTCTAGTTTTGCTGAGTATCACATATGCATAAGTCGTGCCTCAAATCAGCCATTTCAATCAGTTTGAGAGCCACCATAAACGAAACATCTCTGAAGGACCCATAAAGATGCAAATTTAATTATATGATGGCCTCAGAAATAACAATTCGTTTACTATATTAATGAAGAATACTGTTCAAAAAAAGCTCCATGTTTTAATTAAATTTATTTGTGTTATTTGGATGATGACATTAGCTAAAACTGTTAAAACTTCAAAACTAGGTATTAGATAGCTATTAGGGGAAAAAAAGAAAAAAGAAAAAAAGGGAAAAGTCACCTTCAATTAATGAATGCATCATAAATTGTAATATTGTGTTATAGTAGCACAGCTCACTAGAGATTGTGTTTACAGCATTCACACCTATTTCATGCTTTCGATTTCCCTCAGAAACATTTATCTTTTCTTAGACACAACTGAAACTGGAGTATTCCAGGCAGATGGAGTGAAACACTCTCTCTCTCTTTTTGTATCATCTGGGTCAGTTTGTCACATCATGTCACGCCTTTCTTTTAAATGATGAAAGCAAATCATTTTGGCATTTTATACAAAGTGTTAATTTATATGACTAATTTTTTAAAAGCTCTGACAAAATAATAATACAGGTATTCTATCAATGTTTTGCTTTTGGGAAGAAGGTACAATATCTGATGATTTATGAGAGGGATGTCTTTACTGCAGAGACCCACAAATTTACCCCAGTTTGGGGATTCGAACTTTGGATTTGAATTTTCATAAACATATGGATCACACTGGAGAGTCGCACAGGAGAATCAGATTCATAGAACTGGAAGTTAATGAAATTCTTTGGTGCTTAGTCCTGAATATATCTGCAGGCTTTGTTTGCTTCTTTGTTTTCACATTCTGATACTCAGCAATGGCTTGACCATGATTAGTTTTGAATTTCTAGTATTATTGAATACATTAGTAAAATATTCATTAAATGAATTAAAAAAAATCAAATAGAACTTAGCATACAGTTATTATTATTTTTTTCTTTTGAATAATCCTTCTGAATATATCTAGGAAGTGAACTCTTGTTATAAGAATGAATTTCATTATTTGATATCAATATACATTACTAAATACTGTGGGAAAACAATATGCTGTTACACAAAAGTACTTTATTTTTAGCAGTGCTGTAGCTGATTTCCCACTGACTCCAGCAGAAACTTTTTATCTTCAGCAAGTGCTAGAGATCATCAATGTCATTTACAGTTCCTTTTTTTTAATCATTATAAGTGAATTCCAGTTCATTGGGAAGCCTTAGAAGAAATTTAGATAGTTTGCAGTTTGCAGTACAAAATTTGCAGAGACTAGAATGACTTCATTGATAAATACAAAAAATTGAGGGGGGAAGATCGAATTTATATCCTGAATAAAGCATTAGGAAACCAAGAATATATTCTTATTAGCAAAATTCGGTACTCTGGAGAGAGGTACCAAATGCATTTGAATCAACTAATTTGCAAGACATTAAACAAAATTAGATCTATGCAAAAATGCATGAGATAAGAGGGCCATTACTGGATCAGAGTAGCCAAGACGAACTCTGTGAGGTGTTTATAGGAGATTGAAATCTACCTACTGTACAAATGGTACCCCAGTTACTGGGGCTGACACCATTTCTCCCAAGTCCTGAGTAATTCCGGCTGGTAAACACTCTCTTCCTCTCTCAGGGAATGCAAGGGTACAGTAGCACTTCGGCTATGCCAGACTTTCTGTGGTTTTCCCTTGGGCCCTGTGCATGAAACACCTTTACTTTGCCTGGGTTTAAACACACTAGGCAAGAAAGGCAAAAAGCTACAGCAAATACAGTGTTGGTGACTAAACCATGAAGAGGAGCTGGAACCTATATTCTCTCAGCTTCTAAACTAGCTGTGAGATAGAGGAATACCCACAGATAGAACGCTTCTTTGCTGTCACAGTTAGGGCCACACTGGTATGAGTTTTAGAAGAAAAAAAGCAACATTGATTTTACCTATTCTTAGTTATTAATGCTATACATCCAAGACACTGTCTCTAGTATTCTATCTCATCCATGGAGTCAGATAGCTCTTTAATTCATGCTTTCAACTACTTCTAAGCTCTGGATTGTGAAGAAGTATCTAGAAGCCCATAGATGACAGCTGGGAAAACTTCTAGTTTGTTTCTGCCCTACTTATACAGGAGGAGGAAAAACAGGATCAGTGGCCTAGCAGAAGCCATCCTAAAGAGAATGTTGAGGGGAAAAGGATAAGGAATAAAATCTCTACAACATCATGCCTTTAAGCACAAGATTAAGAGGAACAACAGTGCTGAAAGAGTTGTTCAGGGAGAAAGAGCAAGGAGGGCATGAGTGAGAAGGCAGAAGCAAAGGGAATAGCAAAGGTAAGCTGACTGATAGAGAAAATTGAAAAGAACATAGCTATTTTTGCAAAACAGTCTTAAAGACAGCTGTAGACGAAACCCTTCTTTTTTCAAGCTATTGCTGGAGTTACTGAAGAAAAAGCTTTTTGACAATCGTAGGTGAACATGTGCAGTGTGTTATGTAAGGTGCTTTGAACCTTTTATGCCTAGGCTTCAGATGCCCAGATGGGAGATGTTGGGTATAATGCCTTTAACAGATAGCACATCTTATAAATGTGGTGTGATTTCAGTTTCCTGCTGTTTGCTCACAGCACTCCCTCTACAGAGGGAATGCATTCTGGCTTGAACACATTCTGCTATCGCATCATTTTGTGTTGCAACATCAGCACAGGCTTTGAATAGTTCAGTACTTGGCATTCTCAGAAGTTATCTCTTAATACGTTTTATCGAGTACCTCTCCATCAAAATCAGACATAATTAGTTATAGGCACCCTTAGCTTTGGTATAAAAATAAATCTGCCATTTAAAGCAATTGTTTGAATATATAATCTCCATATAGAGTGCTCACTACAAGAAAAACACGCACTGGAAGGTCCCTTCACATATGGTCCAGGCCATGATTTAGGGCAAGTGACTTGTCCTTAGTGGAACCTACCGAAGGCAGATTATAAACAAAGGCAAAGAATCCTGTTAATTCAGCAAATCTATCTCTAACATTTAAGACTGACCCCTGAAGCAAGGACAGGAACACAGTGTTAGCAAGTGCAGAGGGAAACCTTTGCTCTCCATCATAATTCTTTCTCCGGGTCTTTCCACTGGTAATGTTTAGTTTCAGGCAAATTAAGAAGTCTGTGACTGTTGAACTGTAAAGGTAGGAAACTCTAGGGGGAACTTAGAGATGATAAAGTAAACAGGATATTTTATTATATTGCTCACTCATATAACGACAAAAATGTATAGCTCATAAAAGGAATTTGAATGGTGTCTGCCAGAGGAAGGAAATTTAAGGTTAAAACAAAATTCTGTTTTTCTCTGCAAGAATGTCTCTGAGAAAAGCTTTCTTCAGAATTTTATATCTCTAACATTCAAACCTTACAATATGTACCCATTCAAAATTAAATAAAGAATAAAGTTTCAGAATTTGCTTGGAATTTGTGGGTTGTTTGGGACATGGCTAAGTGTTCAAAAGTTATTTACAATATTTATTGTGTGAAAGAAAACGGGAGTAGAGCATTGAACAGTAGCTCCTAAATCCAAATTTCACCTCTATCATAAACTCTCCTCTGACCCTGTGTGATTCTCTTGGCTTTCGCCAGTTTCAGTTCTTCTATAAACAGGAAGATGAGATGTTACATCTCCAGTGATAATCCCTTGTATACATACTACATAAGTGTCATGACGTGAAGTTCATTTTTCAATAAAAGTCTATGATTTTTTTTAAACCAAATGCTTACTTTCTACCTGCTGTGTACCAGGTGTTGCCAAATAAGATGTCACCAAATGAAACAGTAACTGGTATTTCTGCAAGAAAACCTCCTCAGTTTGTGCAATAAATGAAAACAAAGTAGTTATCTTGTATTCAACAAATCATTTGTATGGGTTTTTTTGCACAGGAAAATATTCCTATTTTTTCGTTGGAAAAAAATAACCTTATTTCATGTAGTACATTTGTATAAATAAATTATAATTTATTCCAATAATAAAGGCCAAATTTCTGCATGGTTTAGGGTTAATATTAATTTACGTAGTGTAATTAATAATGACCTCTGTTACCTTACTCTGAGGTCAGTGTTTTTGTTTAGCTCAATTTATGTTAGTTTTTATTGCTAAGGAAATGTGTATGCATTAATATGTGCAGATTGTATCTCTTGCAGTGCAGCAATACATGCCAGGAAGTGCCTGTCAAAGAGAGTCAAAAGCTGCTCTTGGACACAAACCAGTATTTAAATATACAGTATATTAATAGTTACATCTGACAACAATTCTCTTGGAATTAATGTCACTGTTAGCTGGGCGAGAACAAAATATGAGTAAAGAGAGTGGTTCTGCTTCATCCAAACTGCAACCTGGTAACGTTTCAGCAGGATGAGAGGTATCAAGGTCAAACTTCACCCTTTGTGGGGAACAGACCTTCCTTTGGACCTCAGGATTTTACTTTGTGTGCCTTCAGGGTTGCAACTGAAACTATACTTGTTGAAATGCAGCAGCAGCCCTAGAAGACTGCTGATAGCGCCTCTGATGAAAGTCTAAGCTCTGCTGAGAGATGTCCACACTTTACAAATGTGTTAGACTTCACAGATGGACTGACTACCTGGAATGGCTTCAATTCCAAAATGAGAGAGGAATGAACTGGAGCAAGCACAATACATCAGGTTTGCTGTCCAGCTTAAGCACATGGCGCTGGGCTGCAATGTCATAGGCAAGAGTGTGAGATGCTCTGATATGCTGCACCTGGAAAAAGTCATTACTCCCACTGTATGAATGAGGATTTCATTTCACAATATGGTAACTCTTCACATGCCCCACTCACTGAGTGACTGAAATCCAGGTCGTTTTGAGGTGGGTTCGAATTCTACATTCTCATCCGGTGCCCAAGGGTATTTGTAAATGTAAATGATACATTTACATCTATAAATGTATCGCCACATGATTAAATGGGATGAAATAGGAAGACTATATTTATGTGATTTCATGTATTGCTGGAACATTTACAGAGTTTAATAAGGACTACCTTTCCCGGAGGGCTACATCTTCTGTTGCTTTGTGAGGAGATCACTGAAGTAAACACTATTATTATTAAACGGATATAGAACAATAAGCTGTTTTATTTCCTAATCTCTAATCTGATAGGAATTTACAATTCAGTGTTTGTACTAATGCCACACTATGCACAGTTAGGTGCCTGAAGGTGAGATCCATAAGACCATGGGGGACTTTCCTAAAGGAAATGGTGGATGATGGTGCAGCTTGGGACAAAATAAACTGATTAAAAACATTGGTGAAGAAAGAGACTCCAAAGTGAGTGTTCTGTAAGACTGACCGGAGGAGTCCTTCTCTGATGGTGTAAATGTAACAAGTCATGAGGAATCACCTGCTTCCTATGCTTGGCAGTTTGTTGACAGAAGAGAGTACCACCACAGTTTACCTGCTGAACCCTTCCCCTCACCACAAAAGCGAAGGATTGTTTTGTGAGTGGATCTCCTGGATGGATTTTTTTCTCCTATATTTGAGCTCCAAATCATATTTCACTTTAGCACTGTTTTCTAAAATGTTAAAGGAGAGATAATTCTCCTTAGTCATAAGAACAGGAGTCATATCTATGGTCTACCATGGCAAATCTTTCAGAAAATGGTCTTATAAACAAACATCTTTTTTCTTCTAAGTTCTGTGTGCAGTAACACTGCCTGCATCTCACACTGACAGAATGGTTGTTGTCCTTAAACTGTCTTGTACTGACTTTCGTTTCAAGTACTAAAGCATTATCCATGAGGCCATACTTTGAGCATGATGTATTTCAGCATCTTGTTCTGCTATAACAACAGTGAGTTCTTCCACTGACTTTTCCAAGGTGACTTTTCTTCTACTAATATACTTACTCCATCAGACCTATGGACTCATGCCTCTCCTATTTCTGAAAGTAGCATGTAGCTTGCTGAGTCAGGGAATGGAAAGAGGAGCTTTGCCTCCCTATGATATTGGCAGCAAATTATGGAACACCAGGCCCTGGTGTTGTCAACCAGCCATAGCAAACACTTCCTGGCATTTGTCACTCCTTTTATTTTAAAGCTATGAGTAGTTTTAAGTCAGACTTTTTGCCTCTGTGTACCTATGGCTCTGTGTTCCCTGTGCATATGTAGAATATATAACTGCACATACAGCTATGGAGTCAATGATCAAGTGATAGACATATACGAGATAAAATGTGTATGCTTGCAAATGTGTGAAAAGAAACTTTGAAAAATGAGTTTCTGTTCATTAGATGTAGTGGTGTAGTGAGCCAAACAGATTCAGAAGCACAGGAACTAACTTGAATCACACACACATGCCTTATTTTGCAGAGAGATAATATTTCTTTTTAGTTTCCATTTTCAGATTCCTATTATCAGGCAGACTGAAGAAAAAGTTATGTCAAAAAATGGTGTGAAAAGGGCTGTTCTTGTGGTTTTCTAAACAGGAAAGCACCAGCAAACATCAAAAATCTAAAAATAAATCTTATATTCATGTCATTGTCACCGTTTAAGTCAAAGATAAAAATGTTTGGGTAAATCTCAAATAGACATTTTTGGGTTTCAATTTTGTTTGAGCTATTAAGTCTAACAAGGTCCATGGACTGCTTTATAATAATTGTTATATTGTGGTTCTGTATAGTCTTATCAGATATGAGACATAGTAGATCAGTGCAGTATGTAACAGCAGAGCCATTAGCTTCTAAACTAATATTAATATTAATATTATGGTACTTTCCATTTATTTTAGATTTCATCTTCGTATTTTATTTTTCTTTCCTTTGTTTTACTTGCAAAATTATATAGGGGAAAAAAAAGAGAAGAATGCAGACAGGTTGCAGACTTGTGATAAAAAGAGGGCATCTGACATGTATACTTTTATATATTTAATTTTGTCTTGCAGGTGTTTGCTCTTGTAACAGATCCACAATAGTTTTCAAAGTAAAGTGCAAATCTTGGAAACTGCTGACTTGACTAGTATTTTGTCTCCAGTCCATTTTTAAATGTCTGAACACCATTTAGAAATTACTTCAAAGATTTTCAGCTCTCACAGTTCCCATTTTCAATTGCTAACAAATATTCATACAGCTATAGCTTGGCTCTGAGACTTTGGTTTCTTTTGAACTATCTGCTTTCCCTCTTCTGCTATTTCATGCAGTTAAATGCAGTCATAGCTCCATGGCACTGCAAGGGGCTATGAGTCAATGTAAGAGCCTAGAAGTGCATCCTTTTGTAGTCTCACACCAGAGTACTGTTCGCTTGTCTATCTATACTCTCACAGCTTTCTGAAAAGTTAGTTTCCTAACAGCTTTCTCCTAAGTTCTAAAGAAAGACAAGTAAGACCCTGGTGAATAATGTGTTACTGTTTGTTATCAAGTGAAAGATCTATTATTTATAGGCTTGGGGTATTTTTATAAAAACTTCAGAGATGTGCCCAAGATAATTATTTGAAAGCACATTAGTTGAAAGAAACTATTTGAAAGACCATCATAAAACCAGACTAGAACCAACAACCATCACTTAAAATATAACTAATTAAATAGATGACATTGTGTAGATGAAGAATCTGTCAAACACACTGAACAGCCCCTTTCAAGCTGTGAATCTAACATAAAAGGGCTCCTAAAATATGTATACATATTTATACATGTATATATACATGAAAAGACAATAATGAAGACATCAGCCATTAGCATTTAACCCCATGCAATTATATCTGCTACTGCTGTATTTTGTAGCCTTGATTGGTTTTTGCAGTCTGTGATCCTTTGTCAACCTGACAACTTGTGAAACACTTCTTTACAGCAATCCTAAATTGATGTAAGATGTTACTTGTTTCGAGCAGTGACATTTTTCTTTCACGGAAATAAGTACAGAAGGACAAGAACAAGGGCAAGTTGCCCTAAGGATGGGTAGCATTCAAGAATAAAAACTTTTCAGAAGCATTCCATCGCTCTTTCTGCCTGTTTCCTCTGTAAGCAGCTATCATGGAAATGGCTAAATAGTATTTAGAAAGAGAATTTAAAATAAATCTTTTATTTCCCCTGGAATTACTGAAGAAATATTAAATTACATTTCAAGGGAGTTTAACATGTTTAGATGGTTTTACTTTTTTAATTATGCAGGGCTCTTTCTGCTTGGAATATAGCATCTCTTTCAAGCTAACGTGTTGTTCAGTTTCCTGGCTGAGATGCTGAAAAAATATGCTGCCTCTCTTTCTAACTCTCTGTAGATATTTATCTGAGTAATAGCAGCTGGGAGTTTTATTTATTTCCCCATGTCGAGAATCTTCTCCTTTTCCTCTATTGGAGCATTCATTTTTAAGGTGATTATTTTCCATTTGAATGATCAGGAAGTTCATACTTTTAGGAAAGGCCAACATGAAACCATAGGGGTCCCTTAAACTCATTTTGAGAAAGTAAATGGTACATTGACTTTGCACTGGTCTTTGATAGATGGGTAAATTCTACCTTCTCCTTCAACTCTTGATTTTTAAAACTCATTTTTGAAATGTTGTAAGGCACTCAGGCCAAATAATGGGTGTCTTATATTTTCTTAAAATCCACATACAACACTGAAGTATTGTTAAGTGATTCTCCAGTGGTTTGTATTTTCTTTACAAGGCACTGAACATGTATGGCTGTAGCCATCCCTACTCACGGACACACATTTGGTGTTGGAGCCTTTGTTGGGAAGAACCCTTTTCACATCCCTTCCTTCCTCCTCCTGTTACTGTGCTCCAGGGTAGGGAGAACCGCTTTGCTTCCCAAGGAACTCAGAGGTGGAGATCCAGGTCAACTTCTTTTCTCACGCTTGTTTCAGCTTGTTCTAGATTGTCTTTTTTATAATGGTAATTGATAGTCAAGGATCCTTCTTATTTTCTTTATTGAATTGAAGGAGCTACAGTACAACTCTCTGATTTCCTGAAGTTTTTCAAAATTTAACAAACTGTGTAACATCTGTATCAGGTCTGATGTTAGAGTGAGAAATTACCTACAACCTACGAACTGCAGTTCACAAGGACCTCGCTACACTCCAGCTCCCTCTAGCTGTCATCTTGAACACTGGGGAGGAAGAAAGGGAATAAAAATAAAAAGGTTTGAGAAAGAAAAATTCAGCCTGTTTTAATCCTCTCAGAGCTCAATCTGTAACGCAGTGCATGGGGACTTCTGTTTGCAAATCCTGTTAGCAAACAATAGGATTTACGTATGTAGTTCCCACGACAGCACTTCCAAAATTGTTCTCCTTATGATTTTGCTCCAGCAACATTACTTCACGGTTTATAAAAATTATTCATAGAAAAAAATAATCCTTGGGGGATATCAGTAGTGCTTTGCCACTTTACAGTCTTTTTCAAGTGGCTGTCTCAGAAGACAACTTCTAACACTCTTTGTCACCTGCATCCTTTTTCTGAGTAAGCACTTTCCATTTCATTTCTTTGTGTTCATATGTTTGCTTCTGAAACTAGCTTGTCCCCCACCGTTCACTTGAATAAAATTTTTTTCTGTTTACACAAATATTTTTTTCAAATTCTAAATCCAATTTTCTCTTTTATTTATGAAAACTGGTCAAAAATAAATTGTACCAAAAATGTAACTCAATGATGGTAATGGGAATGTTTTGGAAAAGAAACTGATTAATTTTTGACATTACAAAGCTAAATTTTGTGTTTAATTGCCATTTGGCATTTCTACCTTCTTCAGTTAGGACTATTCCCTTTAAAATTTAAAATAATATAAAAATGTGAAAAATCTTCCTTCTTTGAAATTTGTTTATAGAATGCCTTGCAGTAATTCTCTAAGTTAGCACTTTCCCATCAACTTAAAATATACAGGTAATCATTTTTCTGAAAAAAGACTTCATTTTATTTGTTCATCTCTTCTACATATATCACCTTTTAATCCACTCTAGTTCCACTTGTTCTGAAGAGAGAGCATACAGATGACAAAAAATTCCATTAAAAATTGCTGCCTCTTATAGATCATTGCTGCCTCTTATAGATCACTGGGCCAAGAAGGCAGGATCTCTGAAGCTATAAGTAGCACAGGAATAGTGGAATTATTCCACCGTATATTGGTGGAATATTGGTCCACTGCAGTCAATATTCACCCACAGTTACTAATTGCCAGGTAATACTGAAGAGGTGAAAGATGTGAAGGACTGTTGAGTTAGCAGGCAGGAGATCTTAATCTCAGGTAATCTACTGATCTACTCTGTTACCTTTACTTCTGATTTATAAGCAGTCGTTAACACGCCATTACTGACGTCAAGGGTAGTAATAAAACAGGAATAAATAATCAACATTATCCAGAACTTTCTGCCCCTGAGCCACCATTCAGGGGACCGTGCGGCTACTCTAGCATTGAGTGTCAAGGGCTGAAAGTGCCCAGAGCCAGCTTCCTCCTTCTTGCAAGGGCATGTTGCAATCCTGACTTCAAATCCAGGTACTGAGTGAGACAACCAGGCAACTCTGGTTATGGTGGTTACTTGGGGCAGATTTGATGAATGGGGACAGGTAAGGGATTGTGCACATATGGGTTTTCTAGCTGCCTCGGGATGTATCTAAGCCATGACTATGACTTGAATTTTGCTACGGGGCATCCACTTTTTTACTTGAATAGTAACAGAGTAAAGGACACCTTAAACAAATTAATGTTATAAGCATTATAGTGTATTTTAGCTGAAACAAACCCAAGGCATTTTTAGAAAAACAAGCTGGAGCAGTAAATGACAGAGGATCTCGTAAATGTAGTGCCCAAGGCTTAACATTTACTTATTCTATCTCCTCTTTCTTTTTTTATTTTATTTTTTACTTCTCCAAGCAACACTTCATGTGAAGCTTTACAGCAATTTTCTTCCAACTAATAATTAACTTACATCTGACTAATATATCTTCCAGAATGACATCACGGAACTGCTAAAATTGCCTTACAAGGACTTAGTAATGGTATGTTGCTTGAGGTTGGAGATAGAGTTTATAAATTTGATTATCCCTTCAAATTAAACATATTAAAGCTTGCTTGTAGGGGAACAGGTATGAATATTTAAACAACTGAATGTATTGTCGAATCTATCTAGAAGTCTATTATGAAATCCAGCACATTCTACCATTGGAGGTAGTCTATGAGCTCTCTGGTTGACCACGAGCCCTTAAAAACCAATTCTAAGGCAAATGAAGAATATTTTTTATTCAAAACACCATAAAATATTTAACAGTTGTTGTTAGCTATATTTACAGAGGTTTTCGTGCATAAGAAAAGTCTCTGATAAAGAGAGGCAGCATGGAAGGTGGCAGAATTTGGCAATCAGATGGATTATTTGTTTCTTATTGGAGCTGATGGCCTTGAATGACAAGAAGAGTTATTTTAAGATGTAGGATACTTCCACTGTTCATTTTTTCCATGGTACAGAAAAATAACCAACTCATTCAGACCAGCAGTTTGTAACAGGAAGTGTAAATAACAAGGATGAAAAGGAAGAACTTTGGAGTTATCATTTCTCTTTCAGGAACTGGAGCTTCATTAAACAACTCTTCGCCTTGTTTTCATGGCTTCACATATATATAATTCCTTCCCTGGCTTCTTCAGTAGAATCTTTTTCTTGGAAGTGGGTAAAAACTCTGATATGCCAAAAAAATGTCTGGCTTAAATATGAGGACCTTTATCCATTCTCAGGAGACAAAGCAGAATTTTTTATCACTTGATGCACCGAAACTGGGGGCAGACTGCAAGTTTTAATTAAGTGAGAAAACTAGAAACAAACCCCTCAACCCCTTAAGCCAAGTCTTTTCTTGCTAGTTGCTTGGCTTAATACCTTGGCATGAACCTATGCTGCAGTATATCTGAAAATCTTTGTTTTAGAAAGGACAGAGGTTACACTTTAAAAAGAGAAACTGTGGCAGTGACTTCAATTTTAGTAGGGTCCTTAATGATTAGGGCACAAATTTTAGAACTTCATTAATAAAAGTGCCCAGTCCTCTCTGTTATCTCGTACTTGCTGGGCACACCAAAAAGACCTGGCCCTTTGAAAAACGGGTTCCATGCAAACAGCCTATTCTAAGCATTCCAAACACCAGATCATGTTGAAAAACCCAGGCCTTGAATTGTCTACTGAAAAAGCTGTTCTGAAGAATGAAACCTTGTTTGGAGAAAATATTCTACACTTTTGCTCTGTACCTTCACTTTTGTATCTGTAATAACAATTAGGACTTTTGACTGATAACTAATTTCCTAATTATGAGTTTCACAAATGACAATTATTTTAAAAATAATTTAAGCCCTTGAT
This sequence comes from Neopelma chrysocephalum, assembly GCF_003984885.1. Lineage (NCBI taxonomy): Eukaryota > Metazoa > Chordata > Aves > Passeriformes > Pipridae > Neopelma > Neopelma chrysocephalum. The sequence goes on from NW_020897691.1 coordinate 13,651,312, forward strand.
AATGTATAGTTTGGGCCAAAGAGAAAGTCAGTTTTCTGAAAGTGAGGACAAGTTGGGACTGACTGTTGAACTGCACTGTCCAAGGCATGAGAGTGTGTATCTAGAGAATGGTGTTGAGTGCTAGAGCCAAGAGGTGTGAAGCATAGATCAACACACTTGGATAGAGAGGACAAAGAGGAAACTTCAAACTTTCTTTTATTTTGGTACTACTTTTTATTATAACAAAAATTTAATACTCCACTAGGTATTGAAGGTTTTTGTTTTATGTATGGTTTCATAGGATAATTCATGTCATACAGTATCTCAGGAGACCTTTAGTCCAACCTCCCGCACAAAGTAGGATCAATAGCTCAGACTAGGTTACTCAGAGTTTTATCCAGATGAGCCTTGAAAATACGAGAATGAAGACTAGTATGGAGATGAGGATTTGTAGTTAAAGTAACAGGAAAGGAACACCTGTAACGTTAAGAACAAAAATGACATTCCAAGTAGCGTGTCTGGAGTGGAAAGTTAATGTGAACAGATAAAACACACATTTGATGGGGTGCTGTCATTTGCATTGACTCAGAAAAATGCATAGACTCTAGATGTTGAAAAGAATTTGGGGTGTTCAGGAATCTGAAAAAAAATAGCTTCTTATTTCACTGGTAATTATTCTGTTTTGTTAGTAATCTGATTAGATGTGAGAAGCAGCAAAGAACCCCAGTCTATTTTTTGTGTCTGTGCTGGTTTAAAAGTAAACTGGTGGGAGAAATTAACCCAAGTCAAGAGAGATTACAAGTCAGAGTTACAATTTACTAAAAAGATTACAATGCATGCAATGATACAGAGAAAACTGGTTTTAACCCGCAAAGACAGATGTATAACCCAGCATCCTGGGACAAGAACAGAACAGTGTTCATTAGCCCTTGTGCTGAGCACCACGTGGTTCCCCTGGGTGCAAAGTAAAAGGAAAAGAAAACCTGTTGGTCCAGATTATGATCACAGTTCTGTCAAAGTTCTGGTCCTCCTCTGGATCTGAGAAGCGGTACCAGAAGTCCCAAAACCCCAAGATTATATGTGCTCAAGTTCAGGTGGGAATGTCCAGTACCTCCACCAGGGTGGGGAGTTTCACAATGGGTGATTTAACTCTGTGAGTCATGGGATATTTTTGGAATCTTTAGTGGTCTAGGTCTTTGCAACTGCTTACTATGCAAGTCCATTATGGTCCATTAGCAGAGATGACCCCTCAGGCTGGGTGTGAAGCTGTTAATTTCTCCCCGGGAGGGGAGTAATCACAGCTGAGTCATTGGTGAGAAGACAAAGAAACACTGCCCTTCCTCAGACACTGCCCTGCCTCGCAGGGTTCTTTAACACCCAGCTTACAGCCTAAGGTGTCAGGTGTGCCCCGGGCAGCTGCTGCAAACTATCCATTATTAACAGTCCATCAGAAATTACACAGAGGGTGTAGCATACACAGTTTTTGTTACACCTGCATAGTGACAAACTGATCCTGGCCCCTGTAATTAGGACAATGTCCTAATTATGTCCTACATGTTGGCTAGTGTACTGTGGAAATATATCAGCCACACAATCATGTTGATGAGATTTCACTTGTGTTCTGGATAAGCCATCACTCTATCCCACCATGCCCAGAGGCATCTCCAAGTAAAAAAATCTAAGAGTGGGGCATAATCCTTCAGAAAGAAAGTAGAGCTTCTAGCTAACCCAGTTGATTTATCCTCATCGGACTCCTGCATGACAGTGTGTATGATGGAGAAATTTTACTCAGTGGGCCCTTTGGAGAAGCTTGTATATGCAAGTTAAATAGACTCATAGACTACCATGATCTTCCCTAAAGGCAGATTGCAAGATGAAGGGCTTACAGAAGAGCTAAATTCCTAGGGAAAAAGTTGAGAAGTCTCCTTGACAGACTGAGAGCTGAGGGATGCTGAGTGAAAAAGTACTTAGAGCTCATTCAGAGTAATATGAGTTAAACTTCAGCTTAAATAATGTTTTATATTTTATATTCAGTCTTTTATTTTTCTCCATAAGACACTGAAAGATTCTTTATGAATAGTTTGTGTGTGTCTGGATGGTATTCTCTGTATTGTCAGTGCCAGGCCTTGGAAGGGGTCAGTAGGAAATTTGTGGTTGCTGCTCTGTGAAAGCCAGCAACACCGGTCATGGACCACTTTATTAATCAGGGTTTTTTTTCAAAATTTTTAATCATCTTTCCTTTATTTTCTTTCATTTTGCTATATGAATAATATTGTGTCTTTTCTTGTAACATCATGAATCAAGGGCCAAAAGTGAGGGGTTTTGTTTGATAGCTTTTTTCTTCAATGCACCATGGACCCACCAGAGCAGATCTGATACATCCAAACAGTATTTCTAGTAGCAGAACGTTTATTCTCAGTACGATGAGTCATTCTACTGTTTGCTTTGCTTTTCTCTGTTTTCTCTGGGTTTGGTTTTTTTTGTGCTTATGCTGAATCCAAACCCAAAAGAAAGGCTTACCCTTCACTCCCAATTGTCATCTTGAAAAGATAGTGGAAATGATGAATTTCTTCTGATATGGAAGAGATTTAGGGGATTAACTGGTAAAATAACATTAAAACTGGAAATGAAAAAAAATGGGTTTTTTCTCTAAGTGAATATGGTGAGAAAAACTTACAATGGAAAGGAATGGAAATCCAGCCTCGCATCTGTACACTTTAAAAATCTCAGTTAACCACAGAACTTATATTCCTGTTAAAATATCAACACTATGAAAATAAAGGTACACAAAAAGAGATTACTGTTGCACCCTAGTCTCATAAGATTTTTTTATGGGTTTTGGTGAGGAAGAGAATTCTACATATAATATATTCAATATCTGCTGTTTCATATATGGATATAATAACACTAGGAATTTCAGGTTGCAGTTACTAAAAATAATGAATAGAAACTGTCATCATCAGTGTCTTACTGTTAATAATTAGTAGCATTGCTGAAAAAATTTTGTGAGGTACACTGTGTTATTCCCTCCAGAGTATCCATTATTTACCAAGGTAGCTATGGGGCTACCTTCTACGTACTGGTCAAACTGCAATCCTGGTCTTCTCTTCACCTTAGCTTAAGCTCAGCAGGTTGCTTCTCATCAACGCACTGTGTTCCCAGAGCTTGCATGACAGCTGGCAGGTATTGCTTTGGGTGGCTTTTGTATTTCATTCACAGCTGGGTGTTTTCTCCCTACTACAGGTACCACAGCAGATGTTGCCTCATCAGCTCATTCTGTCCTTTCCCATGGGGGTTCCCAGTGTGAAGTAAATGTGGAGCACTGGGAGATGCTACAGATGAGAGCCCTGAGGGTGGAGGAACAATAAACACCAGTGTTCTATCTGGAAAACAAAGTAATGGACCCAACTGATAGCCACTTTTCTTCACTTTACAAATGACATAAAAGGGCTGTATAATTTTTGTAATAGGAAAAAAAAAAGGTACACTATTTAGATCAACAAGAGTTTTAAAATTTATATACTGTGTTTCTGCAAGGGTGAAAAAATAACCATTCTAAGCCTAATGGTAGCAAGAATTCCTTCACATTAGGTGCTTGTTCTCACATCTTACACAGAGATTTCTTGTCTTAGATTTATTCCATTATTGTACAGGAAAGAGAAAATTAGAGACTGTTTTATGGGATTCCAAACTTTAATAGTTATAATTATTCTTCCTTTCTCTTAAAGGCTGGGTCTTTTATCCTTGCAAACATTTCTCTTCCTGTCTTTTGTCTGTCTTCTGTTTTGAAGTTGCACTTTACTCTTTTGTTTCTGAGAATGCAAGAAAAATAATATACAGAAAGTAGAAATTTAACTGAAATCTAGATGATATATAGAAATACAAAATGTGAGAAATGGACAGAACAATGGCAAAGTGCTCTATAAATCTGTATAGAATATCTGTCACAGACCTGGGAAACCACCGAGGCCATAAGACATATATCTTGGCTTGTAACTTGATTAAAACACTGATGACAAAATCTGCTCTCACAGCTGAACAATGATTTTCTTGGTGTTATGTGTTCACTGCACATCCAACCCTTCCACTGACATCAGTGCAAGACTCTCGCTTTGAGGGTTGCATGTTGAACTTGAGGTCTCTAAGGGCTTTGTTTGTAAGGAAGAACATGCCATATTCATCTGTACCATAGTGATGACTCCTTTGGAAGCACACACACACAAACCCAAGCCTAGCCTCTTCCTGAACTGTAGCATTTTGTCAGCTTCTGTTTCCTTTAGTTCTGGGACCTTTCCATGCACTGGATGTGCCAAAAGTATGTCTAATGAGCAGGGTGTGCTGCACATACATGGCTGGAAGTTCACGGATACGCTCTGGTATCCACGCTACTGTAACAGAGTCAGTCCCTTATGGTTTAACCTTGAAAACATTGTTTATATCCCTGTGTCTTTCTTTTCCTTTCTGCAACATGAGTGTAACAATACAATCCATTTTTCAGAGCAAGGGCTGAAGGGTTTTATAAAAAAACTACTCTCTTTTGAGGTTAATAATCCTTTCCTGTAAAGGATAAATATCCTAAGTGCTCTAACATACCCTGACTCTGACTGCCTTGAAGCTGGCTGCACCATTCAGTAAGAAGGGTTCAATTTTCTTTTTAATTATTAATTGAAAAACACTGGGAAATAAGTGGTGAGCCTTGGGATTAGTTTTCTTCTTTTGCAGCCTAATCTTTCAGTCTAAAGCATGAAAAAAGTCCTTCCCTGAACTTGCCTATGTGAGTGAGAGCCTAAGGATCAAGTCTCCAACCCTTTGAAACAGTTGATCCGACTTGGCATTCAGCTGGTTTACCTTTTTCTTAGCCTAGAGTGTAATTGCAAGCAAAGCCTTTCTGGAACCATCTGACTTCCTCAAGTGAGGAAAACAGTCAAACAGAATGATACCCTTTGGAGATTACCAAACAATATCATCTTTCTGATGTTTAGCTTTTCTTTTTTCATGTAGGAAAGTGGTGACAACAGTAAATGCATTCAAAAACCAGGAAAGAATTTTTTGTGAGGGATTGTAGAGAGTTTTTACTGCTCACATCTCTTTTTTGCATACTAATCTCCATGACAAACTGTGCTGGATTCTGTTGAAATCAGTGACAAAACTCCCACAGATTTTAGCTGGAACAGCATCAAACCCTATTTTGCTGAGGGTTTAAAAGAAAAATTGTATTTTCTCCAAAGTTTCACATCTAATTTCTTGGTCCCTTTCTTTCACTGCCTCTGTCTAGAGACACAGAGACCTTGTGGGAGCTTATTTTATGATATCCCTGTTACTGTCACAGCAGCAAATTATAATGCCAAAATCTGAAGGACTGTATTGTCACAACTCATGAACAGCTCCCAGGAAAAAAGAATTCTACTAAATTTCACTGAAGGCATATGACAGATTACGAGGAATGCCATAAAGAAGGAATAGTCTGAATCTCTGCATGTGTTTTCTGCTTCTTCCTTTTTTTGTTTGAGCAACCTTTGGCCTTCAGAAACCATAAAATCACTTTCCTGTGCCTAATATTTCCTTTCAGAAAATATGGCAGAATATGGCACAATTCAAATCTCCCTTTAACCTAAATGTCAAATTGGTCCTCCTACTGTCACACCTTTTTTTTTTCTTTTTTTTTTTGGCATTTCTCATGGTTTCTGCAGGGAACGTAGCTTAAATCATGAATACCACGAGGAACAGCTGTAAGTACTCCATCATAAAAGAAGCCACTAGCCTGTAAAAGGACATAAATTCATATGTATACTGCATGTGTGAGTTACAGTAACTTCATGTTTCCTCTGCAAAATGAGTTCCATGGCAACATCAAATCTGTACCTTTAGTTTTCCAGCTAGATTTTCAAGCAAAATCCTTGTTATGTTATGAGCCCTATTGGCCTAACAAGTGTGAATTCTGTGTTCAATTTTTTCTATATCGAAAAATTCCTGTAAGAAGGTTAGTGTAGAGGAGAATAGGTTTTTCTCACTAATAGGAGTTAAAAATGAGTTAACATGAGAAAAATAAGTTTGTATTTTTTTTTCAAAAGTCTGAGTTTTCTCACTAACACGTGGCAATATGTGCCTTTATTTTACAGAACAGCAATAAAAAAGTGAGAAGTGATGACAGTTAGTCTCTAAGCAGCATTTGAAAAAGGATGACTTCTAAATCCATGTTTCAATGTTTTTAAGCTAGAACTACCTTTAAAAAATTAGATTGCTCTAGTGTAATTAATACAATCTAATCTATATTAATTTAACCTAATTTAATTTAAAATTACAGTAAATGTATAGACAATCTCTACAAAGGTGTTCATGCAGAAAGTCAATGAGAAACCCCTGTTCCAGAAAAAATTTACTGTGTAGATAATCCTTTTGATACAGACAAGTGAGCACGGAATGACTGAGTGGCTGCAGCAAGTTACCTCTGCAGTCACAGACCTGTACACTTCTTTATATTGAGCCTGCTGCAAGACAGAAAGTGTTATCTTAGCTCGTGGTAAAGGTGGTGTAAGGTCATGCAATTTAGCTGCAGTCAGGGTAGCATGAAGACTGAGATGCACATACTGTCTGGTAATGAGATTTGACTGAAGATCAGCTCAGCCCTTGTAACAATTGCTAGAGATTGTCTAGCCACCACCCTGGCATCTGCAGTGCTATTACATTTTCTGTGTTTGACTTCATTTTCATGTCAGTGTTTACCTTCGTCTGAACTGAATGGAACTGTAAAGGACCAACAGATCAGATGATGACCTCTGCAATAAAGTAAACAGAATTTAAACTGGGTTCTTCTGGACTTTCTAATGAAGAAGTATTTACTGGGGAATTTTGTAAACACTACTTTCTGCCAATTACCCAAATAAGATTTGAAGTTTACATAGCTGGTACCTTGGTTGAAGTTATCAGAACAGACATGCTCTCAGACATGTGGGCAGAAACTTCCTACTTCTGTTTTTACTGACATGTCAAGACATAAGTTAAAACATTTATCTGACGTTTTCTCCAGAAAAAAAAGGAAAAAGAAAACCCCACTTTTCTTTATTATTTTTATTTCTAGATTAATTTTTGTACAAGAGATTCTCTTAGCCTCATAGCCGAAGTGAGAACTGTAGCAGCTAGGCTGAAGAACTTAGCAAAACAAACAAAAGCACAACAGACTGCAATTTAGCAAGAGATTTCAAATTATAGGGACAATTGCCAACAGCTAATCTTTTATTTAGTTAGAGCTGGTTTCCACTCCAGCTGGTTACAAAACCATGTCCAAGGGTTCTGAATGATGTGCCAAGGAGATTTGAGGTCTGTCAACACTAGTCTTGTTTCAGGATTGACTGTGCAAGAATAAGAACAGGATTCTGTAAAGAAAGGTATTCATGTGAAATAAAAGCAGTCAAGGCAAAAAAGAGATGCATTGCCCTACTGAGGGGATATTGACAAAGGCTAAATTTTAGTCTAATGAGACCAGTTTCCTAAGGGACCCAGTGCATTCAGTGCATAGAAATGAGCTACAATTGTACATGATTTGGAGCAGTTAAATTATTCTTTTTCTGATGTATGTCCACTTGAAGCATCTCCACCCATTGCATTCATCCCATACTGCCTCATTATGGCTTCCTTATTCTGACTGGGAATGATCTGTGATGTTTTTCAAGCTATGATAGTTTGCTTTGTGCACAAATTGAGCACAACCCAAGCCATGCGAAGTTCAGTAGATGAAGGGAAATTGAAAAGGTGGAGACACATTAAGAGAAATTCATAAAGTCATTTTTCTACTGGGTGGAGGAGAAGTGAGGGAAGAAAAAGGTGGGATTCTCTGTTTGCACATCTTATTAATAAGGCAGCAGAATTGTAGAAGGACTGTTTACACTGTTTACAGTGTCTGTTTACACTCCATGGTCCAGTAATGCTGAAAGACAGCCAAGTTAGTTATGGAGCTAAAAGTAGGAGTCAAAGCAGAGTTGTGCTTGTCAGACTAAATTGAACTGTTAAAAAAACGAGCCCTAGTGGAACTTGATGTTAATGTAGCTTTGGTACCCTCAGGCCAGAACTAGTATTTCACTGAACATACTCTTATTAATCTGTAGGAGATTCTTAAATGTGGAGTTAGCTCAATGAACTGGAATAATTAGGAGAACAGATAACAAGAAAATTAATCTCTTTTGCTGTAAAAACCAGAATGATTGCCTGGCTGATGCTGCAGTTAAGTTCACCTTTTAAACTTTTTGTATGTGCCCTACACTAGCCAGCCACCCAGCAGATCACATTCCTCAAAATGCTGTCTGATACTGGTCCTCCTTCTGATGTAGTTCCCAAATTCATATTTCTTTTCCATAATCTGCTTAAATCCTTTGGGATCACCGTTATGGGTAGGCATCCAGGATTATTTAGGTGAGGCAAGCTGGAAAATGTGAAATGGAGGAGGTTAAATGAAATAAATTTCAGGTAGAGAGAGTGTGTTTAAAACCAGCCTGGTGCTGAAGTTGCAAAGGAATTGTAGAAATGGTGGAATGGGCAAATACAAGCCTTGGAATAGTAAGACGATATTAGGACAATACAGAACATTGAACAATTCTTCTCCTATTTTATCTTGTTTTAAAGTTCACTGGTATAATTATAGGCAATGAGAAGATCAGGCTTTTGCATCAGGATGTTAGGAGATATTGCTTGAAGAAAATGGGTAATCATGCAATGAAGATCTATCTTAGAATTTGGACAGACTGTGTGAATGCAGACTTAGAATTTGTATTAGTATTTACCTATTCCTGCAGAACGTGTCACCCTTATAGCTATTCATTCCTTCAAAGCCCCATTAAATTAACAGCTTTTATGAATTGTCTCCTATGTAATACAAAAAGTGACTCTCTATCACTGAAAAACTTGGAGAGTGGGCAACACCATTTCTCCCTCCAAAGGAAAGGGTCAAAGGGCTGCTTGAGTTATCAAAGAGGAAAGAAAACTATATTAAATAACTCCTTGATATGCATAATTCTTTCCTATCTTTTAAGTGCATCATTTCCATATGATTTATCTGGCAATATTTGAGAAATGTGTTTTAGTTTTGGAGGGCTCTCATGTCCACACATCTGAGGTTAAATGGATGTACTATGTTATTATCCACCTGTGAGGGCACAGTAGAAATGCAGCAGTTAAGGTTCAATGAACTCAAAATTCTGTAAAACCAGTTGTGAGGAAAAGCCCAGCACTTAGCAAAAAAATTTGTTGAGCTGCGCTGGTCACCAACAACATGACTGTGGCATAAGTCAGTTTTGTGCATCTGCCAGCTGAGCATCTCAGCTGTGAAACAGTTGAGTTCTAACCGCAGAAGAGTAGCCCTGAGTTTTCCATAACATATTCCATTATCTTTAAAGTCCTGACCTGGCTTAAATAGTAAAGCTAACTGTGAACTGTAAAGCAGACACAACATTCTGCCCACAGGAAAGGCTGAGCCATTCTAGTGGAATAAAGTGATTCCTCAATATCTAAAACACCTTGAGAACTCAGGAGTCAAGTCCTCAGCTGATGCAATGAAAGATTGCTGCATTACTGTGTCTGGAGCTCTTATTCCCCAAGGCTCTTGTTCCCCAAGTGAGCTTTGTTTTTTATTGCAGCAACAGGAAGCTTTTTGTTCCTTTTTTTTAAATTTTTTTTTGAAAATAGGCCACTGTTCTGTATAAACTCTGAATTGTATTTGTAACTTCCAGTATTGCTCACCTCTAAAATCACCTCTGGAGAGTATAATTAGACTTGCTTTTGCTGAAGCATTTGGCTTAGCTATATTTACTCCTGCTGTTCAGCTCGGTGATGTATTTCACTGTGAAACTCTTGCATTCACTTATTCCCTTCTCAGATGACCATCCTTACTGGGAAAGCAACCTGTGCAGCACACAGGAGCACTCAGAACTGATGTGAAGCCTTCATTGGACACTGTACGCATCAAGTTAACATTGAAAGTATATACATATTTTATGAGAGGTTTTTACATGAGCAGAATGAATGAGATTTTTCAGAAGCAATGAACATCTGGTGCTAGATGAAAGTGCTGTGGTTTTAATTTGTATTAAACTGTGATGTCTGAACACAATATATGGTACTTATCAGAAGTTACCTGGAACCTGTTTAACCATGAATTGACATCCCAATTCGTCATTCTAGGTATTTAGTAATTAGATTTTTTCAGCAAGTTTTGTTTATTGTATTCCATTATTCTCTAGGACAACGTGCAACTTCTTTCTCAGCTCCCCAGACGAGATCTGTAACTTCTTGTCTTACATCAGGCTTATATTATTACGAGGCAGACACTTCAGGAGAAACAGGTTAGGTATACCTGGATTACACAGATTAAAGATCCTCTGCAATGGGGAATAAAGAAGAATTAAACTGGTGTAAAAGAGAGAAACACATCCAAAACAAAGTGATGATCTTATGCATTTTTTCTGGTTCATTTCTACAAAACTGGAAATAAAACTAGAAGCTCTGATTCAGACCCTTAATAATCCTTGGAACTTAATCCTAGCCCTGAATGTTAACAAAGGGCAGGAAAACACTGAACTTTTCCATTCTGTTTTTCCTGCAATGATAAGAAACTAGTGGAAATGGAAGAAGTAATTTTAATTGTAAATGATTGATAGATCATTTCCTCCATATCCCTCTCTGACTTCAACAACTATCTATATGGATAAGACTATTAAAAAGGAAGCGGGACTTCAGTTTATGAGGTTTTCTGTTTGACTGTTTATCAGAATGTGAAACACAAGAATAGGAAGGAAGAATGAGTTGAAGCAAGATTTGAGGTAGCACCTCAAATGTAGCACTGAAGTATGTCAGTCATGCGTTATTACCGGTGATCAAAACAGTTTCATCAGCAAGTTGGAAGGACAGCTTGAAGATATGACCAGAATCTTCATGTCCACCTTAAACCAGCTTGGAAACAATAAGAAGTCGTTTTTAGCTTTGTCTTTCTATGACAGGGAGCTCGGAATAAACATCAAAACAAAATATTCAATATAGTCAGGAATGGTTTGGGTGTCAGTAATATCCCATGTGATACCGGTAGGAGAAAGACATAAGAAAAACATGTTCCTCTCCTTCCTGCATCTATAGCTTGGATACAGGATTGCAGATTCTCCAGGTTTTTTTCATTCATTGAAAGAAATCAAAGCCAACAAAACTGAAGGTAGAGGGATTGAAAGGTGATATGATATTTTCTGAAATATGATGCCTGCTGATGAAATTTACTGCTAAATTAGAGCTCTCTCTATGCAAGAAATGTTCTCCTTCTGATCAGACAGAAAAATGAGAAACTGCTGGTCAGTACTTCACGTTAACTATTCAAGTTATTAATAGTAATATTAATATTATTGTGTTTATTTTAAACCATAAAGACTAATTCTTCAAACTCCTATCATTTGACAACATTATTCAATATTCCATAATTTGCAGGCAAAGTATTTAGCTCATCTTCTTTACAACAACATTATTTATTTTCCGTAGGTTTTTGGGAATTAATGATCAATCAACATCCTTTTAATCACTTCTGTTCTCTATTTTATTCCCTCAACATAAGAAATTTTAATTATGCTTCTGCTCATATCATTTTATGATTATTCCTTCTTCAGTTTGGCACATATGGTATTTCACTTCTCTGATCAGCTTTGTTTACACTCCTGTGTTTCCTGCACTTTTTGGATTAAAATTCCCAGTTCTTCCAATTGAACTTACCTAAAACTTCTCCTAGCTTCAGCAAAGGACAGCTCCTTTCTCAGATGTACCTTAGGAACCATAAGTGGTGTGGATTTCCATTGTCTGCAGCTTAATCCTCTATCTTTTTCAGTGTAATGGCAGTTGACTATTTATTTTTAATCAATGGTATTTTAGCAAAATTTTAAGTTCTCCTTACTGTTATAGAAGCCCTTGAGAAGGACCTTCCTGTAGGTATATTACTGAGATGCAGGCAGATCAACCTCAAATCTTTGACTGCTTCTGGATCTTGTGAATCTTATGCCTCATCCCTCTGCATCAAAAATACATTATTCACTAGAGTTATTTAAACATGCTTTTTTCTTTCAGAAACAGTTATGTCTTCTAGGGCATTAATTTCACTGACCATTAAGGTGCCACAAGCAAGACTAGCTAGCACTGTTTCTGAATTCTGGGCAAAAATATGCAGATCCTCGCAGTTAATTGGGAGCTACAATGATCAGTTAGTATTTAATGCCTAATTCACTTTAATAATGTTGTCTTTCTGGTTCTGCCAGCTGACTGGAGTTTATTCAGGAGTTAGGTCAGCCTCAGTCTTTTACTTCTAAAACTCACAGTTTTAGAAAAAAGTAAAAATTCTTCATTAATATTATTTATTAAGTACTTTAGAGCAATAGGCACTTTTTAGTATGGCACGAGAAGAAGGTGACTAAAATATACAGATCTTTTCCAAACATGCATTGCAACTTGATCGGAAACTAGATACTTGAAACAGAGGTTTCTGGTTGAAATTCTGTGGTCTGTATAGAGTGGGATGTCAGACTGGTTATTTGCTAAGAACTTTTGAAATTTTGACCTTATGAACAATACAATATTTACTGACCCAAATTTCAGCAGTAACAGTGATCTCATTATGCCTACAGAAGGAGAGGCTGTGTTATTTTGTCATAGTTGTTAATTTTACATGAAGCTTGTGTAAAAGGAATAAAACATGTTATCATGAAAATTCTTTTTCATCCATTTTCCTGGCAACTCTTTGTGCTGTGTAAACACCAGCTAAACTTCCCAGTGCAAGAGAGGACAAAAATTCCAAAGAAACAGTGTTAATCCTGCCATACGATTTTTAGTGCTAGTATGATAAAAAGTACCTCTTCACTATATTCTTCCTTCTTGTGCTAGTGATATCATGCACCATAAATCAGACTTACTGCTTTATGAATTATCAGACCTCCAAGCATATACTGACAGAACAAAGAAAACTGTCTTCAGTCCTAAACCAGCAGAGAAGGAGAGGAACACAAAGAATTCTGTGAATCTGGTTGTCTCAAAGTACCTTATATCAATACCTAATATTATCTCTGCATCCAGTGATATAGGTGATCACTTTTTGCTTTTAGAAGTATGAATCTCGTTTAACATACCCTGAATATGTGAAGTTAGTCACATGGCACATTCAGAACCAGTACTTGAAACTGCCATATCTAAACTGAGCCAAATCTCATATCAAATTTCAGCTTAGTTATGTATGCCAGATTTGTACTTTCTGGATTTCCTGTGATTACTAATAAGTAGAATCAGTGATGTAGGCAGTACCTTTTACCCTCAATTTCCCTTTCCACTAAGCATCTCTTTCCAGGAATTTTTCTTTTTCCATTATTGCTCACATTTTGAGTAGTATTACAGTGACAAAAGCAATCAAAGCCATGGAGAGAGCTAAGAAAGTTACTTAAATCATGTTTGACTTAATGGATTTCAATAAAGATTCTGCTGAAATTGGGCTGTGAATAACTACAGTGCTAGCAAAAGCGAAAGGCTTTAAAATGGAATGTTATACATAAAAAGCTGGTTGCTGACCCCTCCCCATTACTGTGTCACCCAAAACACAAACTACAGAATCATAGAACAAGCTGAGTTGGAAGGGACCCATCATGATCATTGAGTCCAGCTCCTGGCTCTACACAGGACACCCCAGGAGTCACATCATGTGCCTGGAAGCGTTGTCCAAACATTTCTTGAACTCAGACAGGCTTGGTGGAGTGACCACTTCCCTGGGAAGCCCATTCCAGTGCTCAACCACAAATGAGGCCCTAACCATGCATAGTAGATCCATGCATTAAAAATGCCAAAAAGAGAGCATGAGTAAAAAGTAAATATTAAGAGTCAGCAGCAAAAATGAGAGAAAGGGCAAAACTATAGCCATACTACTGCCTTATTGTTGACAGGAGCACTGACTAAGCATTCATAGAATCATAGAACAGTTTAGATGGGAAGGGACCATAAAGGTCATCCAGTTCCAACCGCCCTGCCATGGGCAAGGACACCTTCCACTAGACCAGGTTGTTCAAAGGCCCATCCAATTTGGCTTTGAACACTTCCAGGGATGGGGCATCCACAGCTTCTCTGGGCAACCTCTTCTGGCAAAAAAGTTTTTCCTGATATCTAATATAAATCTGTCCTCTTTCAGCTTAAAGGCACTCCCCCTTATCCTGTCACTGTGTACCCTTGTAAGAAGTCCCTCTCCAGCCCTCTTGTAACCCCATTTTAGATACTGGAAGGTGCTGCAATTGCTTGTATGTGGACACCTCAACTGACATCTCCTGATATCTCTATTTATCTTTATTGACGTTATCTACAGAGGAAACTCTGTGGCTATTTATCCATGGACAAAATTTAAAGTAGATGCAAATGATCATGAAGGGAATGTTCTTCAAAATGCACAAGGTACCTGTTTTTCAAAATCCCTGGGTAGCTAATTGATGGGAGGAGAGCTGTAAGCCCCCTTGAGCAAGACCCAGAAGGACCACTCTGCATGCAAATCACAGTGTGACACAAAATGGCCATTTATTGAACATGGACACCAGCTTATAAAGAGAGAGCAGGGACTTTTCTAGAAAAATGGGTGGAGATTGGGAGGAGTATTCAAGGAGCAGCCAATCAAGGTAACAAGGGGCAGAACTTATCTAAACATGAACAAATGAGAAACTATCTCTAGGGAGTACTGCTGCAGCAGAGTTGGATGAATAAGGAAAGGGCTTACATAGAACCAATAGGAAAAAGGGTAATAGGGGTACAGAGAAGGGAATCATACAATCTTATAATAAAACATATTATGCTTACAAGAGAACAATTGTACAACTAAGTAAAGCACTGGAAACAAACACTCTCGTGGTCACGATGATCATATCTTGTGCATGACGGCGTAGGTGCACTCTGAGATGTTGTCTTCTTCCTCCGAACTCTCCTCTTTAAGTCTCTTCCATCATTTGTAGGACTCCACTGGGGCACCTCCAACAGCTAATCACACTAAAATACAAAGAAGTTCTGATTTATTGTTTCACTTAATTATTTAATATTGTTGTTCACCTAATTGCTTAACTATTTCACTGGTTAAAATGGCCTTCTGTCCATTTTGAGGCTTCTACTTAAAGCAAAGCTCCCTGGTAATTAAATCATCACTAAGGTACGTTAATTTATTTCACCTATGCTTCCCTTATGCTGTTTGTGTCTTGGCTGCCTCTGCTCCAGTCTGCAGCCAGTTGCCTCTCTCTGGCTCAGGGCACACACTCTCGATTCACCCCAGAGGCTGCCTGGCAACAACATGGCCTCATTTGCCACCCAGTACGACAGAGGTAAGGTCTTCTTGGGACAGTGTGGCTTTTTGCCCACCCTCTGCATCCCACCAGCATTCTGCCTGCTGAACTGCTGAAAATAGTCAGCCACCAGCAGAGTGACCCCAAAAAATTCCTGTCCAGTTGTAATCATAAAGATGGACATTTAAGTCCATTTTCTGTTGTATTTTGTGAGATGGAAAGGAAGATCTATGTCCTCAGCAAATTTGAGCTGTGCCTGGAAAGGACATTGAAAAAAATTATAGATCTGCAGTGTCACTTCATAATTCAGGCAAAAATGTGGTATAATAAATACCTGCTCTCATCCTCCTTCACTGAAGCTGTTTTTCATTTTGATTAGTGATTTTAAAAGGATCATTTCTTAGTTTTCTATTTTACCTCTAGGAAGGTTTTCCATTATACAGTTCCTATAAATATATGAAAACAGAGATCACAATAAACCAATATATTTACTGAGATTAGAAAATTCTTTCTTCTCAAATGAAATGATGCTGGTGCTATAAACAGTTGGAAATATTTTACTGAGGTATTAACAGTCTCAGGATCTGTATTAATGACAGGCTTGTTAGAGTGTGAAATGTCTGCTGGCTTTTCTCCAGGGTGTTTAAACTAATTAACTGCTAAGAATAAGGGAATGAGTTTCCTTTCACTCTCACTTTGAGACTTTCAAATTTTCATTGACTTTACCGATATCTGTGGTACTTTACAGTGGTGTAAGCAAGAGAGATGCATCAAGCCTAAGTGCACACATAGCAGCAGGTCCGAAGAATGAGCTGGACTAAATCAATTTACTGAAGGCAGGATTAGACAAACTATAAAAATATGACCAAAAAACCAAACCAAAAGAAGAACACTGGCAAGTCACAAAATTTATATATGTCTTTCCTTTTGTTCTGAGCTTGGTAGCAATGATTGATGTATTGCTCCAGTTGCTGACTGATTTTATGAGTTGTTTTAATTCAGGGAAGGGAAATCTGCCCAATTATATTTTTTATATTGTAGACAAATTAAAGAATATAAGATACCACACAGTTTTGAAAAGGAATGTGTAGTTCAAACAACAAAAACAAGTAAAAAGGGGTAACCTGTTTGAGCCATTAAATGATGAAAAAAAAAATCACTCCATGAGAAGCTCAGATGGAGCATCTAAAGGAGCCCCCAAAAGTGAATCCAGAATCTTAACTACTTGTTTTGGTGTATGCATGACTGTGCCTCATGACTGTTATACAGCCAAATGAAACAAGGGCTTCTGGGCATGCAATGCTTTTGGGAACTTAAGTTATCTAGCTGCCAATATAGAGGAACATACAATAAATAATAATGCAAATAAGTTGGTCATCTAGTTTAACCCCTTGTTCAAACTAGGGGGAAGTTCAAATTGGGTCTTAATTTTCTTTCACTTTTTCAAACCATTTGGCTCAATGTTTTGTGACTGGCTTTGCAACATATTTGCTGTTTGCCTCTTCTTTACAGTCACTCTGTAACACAAGAACTATATTTGTGAAAAGAATGCTAGCTGTATCTGAGAGAGAAGAGCATTGACCTGAAAGTAGTCTTAAATGTGGAACTTACTGGTGTCTCTTCATACCTTAGGAAGGAAGCTGCCCAAAAACGTCTATTGAGAGATAACAGATGAGAAAGATTGCAGAAGGATCCTGGGTTTTGTAAAACTCAGGACTGAGCTGCTCTGTAGCATCCCAATCAAGATAATACTCTTAGGATTAACAGTGCCCTCAGAAGCAGAGCACTTCAAATACTGTCAAGCTTTGTGAGCCAAAAACAACATCATAAAAAAAGAAGGGGTCTTAACCACTTGGGTCTGCAAGAACTGAACATGCAATGATAGGCTAAAAAGGATGAAGAAGGGGTGGTATGGCTGAAGACTTCAAAAGACTTGACAATAATGGGAAAACAGTGGAAATTAATACTACAAATATATCAAACCTTTTAAATATTCAGCTTTCCACTCACTTGGCATTTTTAATGGCATTTCCCTGGCTAGAGGGTGAACTGTATTTTAAATGCTCTGGAGTCACAGGTTATTTGAGCAGCTCCAGATTGGGCAGTGTTTGTTTGTGATTAGTTTTACAAGGATGTGTGGAATTAAATATTTTAAAATTGACTATGTGAAGCATACTTTTGATAACCACATGTTCCCTCTAGTCATGCTCGAATTTATCTTCCCAATTATCTTTATCAACAAACATTTCTAGATTGCTTCTGAGTGGTCTATTAAAATATACCTGGTGCTAATCAAAACTGTGCACAACCTACTAATCATGCTGTCAGCTGCTACTGGCTCTACAGAGATGGCAAGATTATGGAAAAAATAAAATTTCAATTTTATGGTTATCTAACCTAGTATTTGTTAATGGGCTTATTATGTGTTTAAACACCCTGGAAGTGTTCAAATGGCATGTAGATGTGACACCTGGGGACATGGTTTAGTGGTGAGCATGGTAGTGCTGAGTTAATGGTTGACCTCGATGATCTTAGAGGTCTTTTCCAACCTTAATTTTTCTATGACTCAACTCTATGATTCCATGTTTGTTCTAAAAGGGCAGGGAAAAGGAATAAACTTAGGAGGCTTGGACAGAGGTTACCAGATGCTCCAAAACTGCGGTTAAGTTTCTAAAGAAACCTGCACATGATAAAGGATAGGCAAAGGCTCTTGTAAAATGTATTACAGTGTTCTTTTTTTAAGTAGGACTTCAGCAATTAATTTCAATTTGCACACAGTAAACAATTGCATGTCAATCAGGAAGCAGCAAAAACAGAACTGTTTGTAGTGTAATAAGCAAAAAAATTATGCTTTTTTTTTCACTCGAAAACATTTCCCACCATTCTGAACTTGCTCTTTTGTCTTACTGAGTTATTTAATTATCATTGACTTCCATGCTGGTAGTACCCACATGCTTGGAGAAGTTTCAAGCAGTGATTGAATACATGATCCTGCACACTCTCCAAAACATATTCTTGCCTGAAATGTTCTGGTGTCAGACAACAAGGCAAGAAATACTATTTTGATTTTTATTCCTCAGAAAGGAAATTAAGACCTGGAGAGATCACAGCTGTTAGGAGTTCTGCAATTCATCGTTCACAGATAAATTGTTAGAAGCACGCAGAAGTCTCCTGTTTTCAGAGGGATTTACATGAACATAGCACAGGCCTGCACTGAACAAGGCTGCAAGGCCATATCCTGGTTTATCACCTAATGGTCCTCAGAGACTTAGCTATGTGTACACAGGGTAAGTCCAGCAATACTAGTTGATCGGAGGGACTGAGAAAGAAACGAGAGACATTTTCATGTTGTATTTGACTTTGTTGGCTTGTTGGTTGTTTTTTTTTCATTTAGCCATACATGGCTCACTAATTAAAATATTAAACTTCTGCAGTAATTGCATAGGGCTGTTGAAAGCATGAAAAATTGGGAAAGTGATAGTTTTCAAAAAGTAGTTATCAATCATCAGGGAAACAGCAGGATGAGGGTATGTAATAGAGTATCTCCAAAAATCCTAATGCCTAGGCACAGCTTGTGTTGGAATCAAAGATAAAAAAAAAATTTCTTATAATAATCACCGATTGTAGTGGAAGCACAGAAAAGAGGAATTTGTTCCTTAGATCCGTGTTTCTAAAGGCTCCTAAGCTGCTGCTGACCATCAGGTTTGCTGCTGTTCATGGAGAGAATGGGAAACAGTTCAAGGTAAGAATCTCATTCAAACCAGTTTACTGCCTAATTTAAGGGTGAGAAGGTGGGATTCTATCCATGGATAAAAATCACAACCCTCAGATATTAGCTATAGCCATATGAGAAGTTAATCTTACAGCCATAATCATGTAAGAACCTAATCTCTCTGTTCTTGCCCCATAGTAAATGAAGAGGGAAAACTTTAGAATATCAGATACCTCCCTGAAAAGGAGCTGTCTTCTCTTCTCCATACATACAGGCAAACAGCTCCACAGCTCTTGAGGTGCATCCCTACATATTGTTAAGGGAATAGGTTTAGCAATATAAGATTTCTAGTTAGATCTGTTTGTTTACAACTATTTTGTTCAAGACACTAAAGGTTTGCAGAAGTGAGGCTGCAACATTCACTTACATGCATCAAACAATTAAGTATAAAGTTCAGTGCAGTGTATATAACTATTTCTAGGAAACAGATACATCAGAAAGAGCTGAAAATTCAAGTCATTTTTCTGAACAAAAATTGTGAAAGACACTAAAATAAGAAAAACCCGAGAAGATAGATACAATCTCAGTGTGAATGGTAATGAATAAAAGTAAAAAATACACATATTCAGTTTCCAGAAGTGCAGTTGCCATGCCCACAGCTGGTCCCGGAAAGACAGTTGCACTAAAATGTTCTACTAGATGTATGTTGAATGTATGTTAAAAATGCTGGCAGAAGAACTGCAAAGTCCATGCAGCTCTGAAGCTTATTGGAAGTATAAAACTTTAAAATCAATGAAAGTCATATTCTGACTCCAAAATATGGATATACACCTCAACAGAATGCTTCTGTCAGGCTTAAACCAAATCATAACACATGCGAATTGGGTACAGGTACTGGAGGAAAGGGAGCAAAAGTGCTCAGTTATTATGAAAGATATGGGTACACACATTAAGGATTGGCTTTACTTCTGCCATCTTTCATATATTAAATGCAAATAAATGCAAACACAGAGGTACCAATGACATTAGCCATTCTACAAAGCTATTCTACAGATGTCTTTGTAGAATGACAATATAGACTGAATTATATGAGAAAAGCAGAATAAATTATGTCTGCAGTGGCTTAGGATGAACTTCAGAAAGATAAGAAGACAACAAGTGGTTGGGAAGGTATCTTATACTAAAGGAAAAAAGGAGGAATAAGAATAGAAAATTAAGAGACTTGCTTAAAAGCAGGGGAAAGAAGGCCAGTGGCATCCTGGCTTGGATCAAGAGTAATGTGGCCAGCAGGACTGGGGAAGAGATTGTCTCCTTCTACTCGGCACTGGTGAGGCCACATCTCAAGTACTGCATCCAATTCTGGGTCTTTCACTTCATTGAAGACTTTGAGGTCCTGGAAGTGAGTCCAGAGAAGGGCAACAGAGATGGTGAAGGGTCTAGACAGTAAGTCCTATGAGAAGCAGCTGAGAGAGCTGGGGGTATTTAGCCTGGAGAAAAGGAAGTTCATGGGTGGCCTTATGACTCTCTACAACCACCTGAAAGGAAGTGGTATCCAGGTGGAGGTCAATCTCTTCTTCCAGGCAACTAGTGATGGGACAAGAGGATGTAGCCTCAAGCTGCACCAGGAGAGGTTTGGGTTTGACATCAGGAGGAATTTCCTCACAGAAGAGGTTGTTAAACATTGGGACGGGCTGCTCAGGGAGGTGGTGGAGTCACCATCCCTGGAGGTGTTCAAGAAATGACTGGATGTGGCACTTAGTGCCATGGTCTAGTTGACAAGGTGGTGATCAGACAAAGGTTGGACCAATCACTTTGATGATCTCAGAGGTCTTTTCCACCCTAAAACAGCTCTTTGATTCTGTTATTCTGTGAAATGGGCTAATAAACAAAAAATTGAAGAGGAATCAAGGGAATGAAAGGAGGAGCTGGACAACATTGTGCCTATAAAGCAAGAGGAAGAAAGATGTTTTAGAGGTGTTGGAGCTAAAAGATGAGAATAAAGATTCAGGCTTAGAGTTTGGAAAGCAAGGACACTTTGGGCTTATTTTTGTTCTGGACAGGCAGGATTGTGCAATAGGTGAGTTTAGGTTCTCCCAGGTCCACATGCAACAGTGACTAGAAGGGCTGGCTGTGGGCAGCTGCAGCACCTGTGCTCACAGGAAAAGGCAAAGAACCACAGAGATATCCATGTGTGTATTCCAGGTGTCATATTTGGAGAATGAGCATGCTTCATTCCAGAAGCTAATCCCAGTGGTGTTCTGGACAGGCCCAAGAGAGGTGCTTGTGAGCAAGAGACATTTGTGACCCTCACAGGGTTTTTTTGCATTAATTCCTGCCTTCCTCTGGAAGATACCCCTCATCCAACCAACCTCCTGCCATGACAGAAGTTTTGAATGCCAACCTCCCCTTCTCCAATGTAGTGGTTTGAGCCAGGTTTTCCCCCTGAAACTAAGAAAATGGTAACCCCCAGGGGGTGGTGACCCTTGGGGCTTGACCAATCAGTGCTCCTGCAAAATATAAACATATCTCTGGAGACTGGAAAAGAAGCAGTGATACTTGTTGTGAGAAGAAGAGGTGGCCATGTTGTAGAGGCCACGAGGAGAAGGGGCTCCGGCCCCTTAGGGGGCTCTGCCCCCCCCAGCCCCTGGTTGGGGGGCTGCAGGGACTCAGAACAGTGTCAGACTAGACTGAGTGCCTGTGGCTGAGAAGCTGGGGGAGTTTTTCCCCGGTAGGAGCAGTGGGAGACGCTGGGAGCAGCAGCGGAGACAGCAGCGTACCGGAGCAGTGGCAGAAGGCCAAGCAGATAAGAAGCAGCAGAAGCCGGTATGCAGCTAAGGCAGACACAGAGGTGTCTGAGGAGAAGGAAAAGCAGCAGCAGGAAGAGAATCGAGACCACGGCACAGACAGAGTTCTGGGGGTAAGAACTGGCTCAAACCAAAACCCCCAAACTCGCTAGAGACCCCTCCGAGAAAGAGGAGAGGGTGGTGGACTGAGAGGAGTCCTAAAGTGCAGTATGCACTGCTGAGAGGAGCTAGGAAGCTCATGGCCTCCTGAGAGATAAGCCAGGACGGCCGAAGGAATGTGTGTGTGTGGGGGGTGACCTTGGCCCCCCCTGCTCCAGCTTCAGAGAAGCTGGCAGCCATCTTTGAGGCAGAGCATGGGAGCTCTGCACGGGGGCTTGATTTCCCCTGAAGATACCAGACTGTCACGAAGACCCCCGTGCTTCGTGATATGACCGTGGTAGAACGACCTTGTCTGGGGTTACGTAGTCCACGGAAAGACCCCCGTTGGAAGACGGGGGCCGAGAGAGGCTTGGAAGACCTCCCTCGTGTGTGCTGGCAGAGAGCCAGCAACTACTACTGCTGCCTGAAAGAGAAGAAGAAAGCCTGCTGCCTAGAGAGACACCTGTTGCTCAGAGACTGGAAGAGGTCTTTTCTTCTTCTTCTCTCCTGGACTTTTATTTGGAGGGAGAAGAGATTTGGCCCATTGTAAATATTACTGTCATGGTAGAGATAGATATAGAATTAAGATTGTATGCAGTGTATTATAGTATTTATTTATTTGTATAGTCTTTATAATATATTCCTTCCCCCATATTGAGTCTCGTGTTTTTGTCTGGAAAACCCATCTCACATGGGGTTGAGATGTGGGTGGAGGGCTAAAAATCAGAATTAGATTTTGGACCTTGCTGAAACCATGACATACTCAATGAGGGCTCTTCTGTCTATTATTAGAAGTACTTAGCCTATTTTTTGTCTGTTTTCTTACCTACTTGCTCACAATCTTTACCTGCTCCTGACAGAAGGCTCTTTTTGCTGTCGCAAGGGTTTCCTCTGCAGTGAACCATTTCTCTCCTGCTTTATACTTTCTGCTGCTCTGTCCCTAGCTATTCTGACTTTTAAGCTTCCTATTAGTGGTCTGTTGTTCCCAATTTTGCTTAGTATTTAAGTCCTCAAGCCTTTCAGTCACATTTATGTTTCTGTCTTTGAGCCTCATTCCTTTGCACCCTATCTGCTCCCACCACCTTCCCAGCTGCATTTGGAAATAATATGTCCCTAAAAGGGTTAAGTGATTGCTTTTTACAGATATCTTGATCATATAAGTTGTAAAATACCAGAGGGCCAGTGGTTTTACCAATGCTAGTAGGCAATCCCAAAGGTTCCATAAGGTCACAGAAATCTTTAAGAACACTTGAGAAGAATTTCTAAAGAATCCAGTACCTCAATTTCATTGGTATGTTCCCTGTGTAAGGTCCTCTTTCTGTGCTTACATTCAATTACGGTATTATTGGTTGGAAAAAGAAGCATAGTTTTCTTGATAAGGGAGGGAAGGTGCGAAAGCAACTAGACTGCTGTCCAAATCTTTTTGAGGCACAATGCTCCCACATGATTCCATGTGAATAATGGTGTTTTCTGTACTTCCATTCAGTATGAAAGGAGTGAGGTGGTTTTCTTTCCTCGCTGATGTGTTGTAAGGATGAATACATCAAAAGTTTTGAAGGGCTCTGTCACTATGCCAGTGTGGCGTTATGAGTGTCTAAGAAACAAACACAATTTATTACTCTTATCCCAAATGCCTAATAGATTTCTGCTAGCATTAAGCAGAAATGTTTTCAATAGCTCTGTGTAGCATATATTCCCTTCACATAAGAATTGCATTTACATATTCCCTGTGCATAATTACAGAAATACGTTACCATATCTGATGGGATGGAGAAGCCCAGGTTCCTGGAGCTTGAGAAAAGTCATTAGAGTGATTTAGATTTCTTTTGGCTTTAAGTAGGGCTGTTTATTCTTTCAGTAAGAAGAACATTTTGTAAACATCATTCATATTCTGAATGAGTATACGTATCACACTTTTGAATCTCCTGATTTTCTTTTCTCTCAAAAAAAAAATAAAATGTAAAGAGTATGAAATCCAGAAAAACACCATGGGCATCACTCCAAGTCCTTGTATACTTTATATGAATATTCATTTTGCAACTGCTATTGGAACTTTATATGAGGAAAGGGGCTTCAGGGCACTGATGGAGGTCACATTTTGGTGACAACTTCTTGTAAATGTTCCTAATAGGCTACTGGCCTTTGTCCAATACCTTAGAGACTT
The DNA here is from genome assembly GCF_003984885.1 of Neopelma chrysocephalum. Classification (NCBI taxonomy): domain Eukaryota; kingdom Metazoa; phylum Chordata; class Aves; order Passeriformes; family Pipridae; genus Neopelma; species Neopelma chrysocephalum. The sequence goes on from NW_020897691.1 coordinate 13,675,414, forward strand.
CTCATTTGGCTTCATAATATTGTGAGAGATGAATTACTCTCATAGAGAGGAGCAGACCAATTTAAGAACAATCTTGTTTCTCCTTGCCTCACTTCTGAAAGCTTAAAAACCAACACAAATACTGTTTAAAGCCTTTCTCTCACCTGTAGCACTATGTGTGTTTACCCTCAAGGAAGAAATGGAAGGATTTCAGCTTTTTTCCAAATTAAGTTAATCAAAACTTTGATCATGGTTTAATTCACTGTGGGAGATTGCTATAAATTGCTACAGATCTGATTGCTCAAGATGCCAGGCACTCATTTGAAGTACAGAAGTTGTTAGATATTGCAAGTGGTCAGAACCACAAAAAATCTGTTTTGCATATGATATCTGGCAACAAAAAAACAGTCCACACAAAAGACCCCCACATATCCACTTTTCTCAGTGTAGGGATGTTGATAACTGCAGTTGAATTCTTTTTTTTTTTGTAAACTAAGAAAAATGAAAGAGGACAAGGTCAATACTTTCCCAGAACTTTGTGGTAGATTGTGTTTATGCCATTTTTCTTTGATGAACACGTGGAAGACTGGTAATAAACTACAATTTCTTCATAAAACAGTTTCCTTTTCATCACACAAACATTGCTTGTTTTTCAGAAGGACTGATGAAATAAAAAAGAATCGATTGTTCTTGATAAAAATCAATCAGTATAGCATTTTGCAAGGACTTTGAAGTGCATTCAACACAGAAAATATGTCATACTTTGAATCTGCCAACCTTGAGAATGTCTCCTTAATTTTTAGCCAGACGTTTTAGCACAATGGACAAAACTGGACATTTAAGAAATCTGGAAAATTACCTTTGTAGAAGCAACTCTAGGCCATTTATAATAATGAATAATAAAGACAGCAACAACTTCCCCAAAGACTTTATAGATACTGGAGACATGCAACATTTTATGCATTTTAGTAATTTTATGTCATATTGCAAATCCCCTGTAACTGTTTGAGAAGCCCTTCCTACAGCCTGCCACCTGTCCCATGGCAGCAGAGGAGGCTATCGTGCGGGGGACATGGTATTGTCCAGGGCTGCTGTGAGAAAAGAGAATGTTCTGGAGCATCCAAAGCATCTGAAGCATCCAAAGCATCTGAAGCATCCAAAGCTGAAGAGTTTTGATTAAAGGGGTTGTCCTTCGACATGCAATTTACTGCTTAAATCTGTCAAAAGCTCATAGTAAGAAGGTTTAATTGCATCATTTGGCAATACTTTTTATGAAGAAAGAAGTGTCTTTGTAACAGCTTAGCTCAAAGTTGTCCATTCATTCAGAGCTTTGGGTATCTACAGTTTCATACTATAAATGACATTAAAAAATGGTGGAGGGATGTCTTTCTACCTTTCTCCCCTCCCATTTCTATAATTTGAAATTAGGTCTAGGGGCAGGAAGTTTATGGTCCAGGCTTTATGCCCTTTAAGTTCTGCTCAGCTCCTGGCAGAAGCTGCTACATCTGGACAACCCCCTGCTGATCTCCCAGCTGCCCTTTGCTGCTTTTGATGGGACTCAGGCACCCAGCCATGGCAGCAGACGGAAGGTGGGCAGGACAGATATAAGGGATGGGTTTGACAAAGGTTTGGGGGGTGGGGGCAGGGGAAGCAAATCTCCACATCTCCCTGGCTCCCACTGCTTGAAAAACCTATGCAGCTACCTCAGCTCTTCCAGGCATCCCAGCGTCACCCAGAAGAGCACATCACAGTTACAGCATTCTCCTTTACTGCCCTGCTGCCTGTCAGCTATGCCATAGCACTCCTGGATACCCTGCTATTATCACAAATCCATCAAGTTCAGACAGCCCTCATGCATGCCTTACCTACTCCCCTGCTCCCTGACCCACACACTTACCCCAGCAGCCCTAGCCACCATTTCTGATGCACCCAGAATGGGCAAAGCTCGTGCTTGTCTGTGACTTTCCCTAATGTTGTTTGTGGAAGGGCAGATTAACCATACATTGAAATTAATTGGCGTGAAAAAATATTTGAAAAATGCAAATTAGTCCATCAAATCTTTTAAAATGTCATGCTTGGTACAGCACAAAATTTGGCAGGGAGAAGGAGTGACTATCACAGGTAGGCAAGCCAGCAGAGTCAAGTCAAATGCTCTGAAGCACTGGCTGTGAGAAGAGGATGTTGTTCATAGCTCCTGGACGGCCTCTTTCCATGTTAATAAACAGCTATGAGTACAGTATTGGAAGTGCCAATCAGCTCTTTTTGCTATGCTGGGGAACTCATTAACATAACACTGATATCTGCATAACCACAACACTACCACATACTTATCCCTGCAGGGTCAACTTAAACTTTAATATTTCCAAAGCTGGTAAATGGGAGCTGGTAAAGGGATCTGTGTTTTAGTGGGACATTAACGATGCATATTATTTTCCACATTTAAACTTCCATGGAATGTTTTCATAAATGTTAGTTGTAGCTAGAGAACATGGTGAAAACTCTTTCTGTATAGATGTATTTGCTTTTTCAGTAGTTCAGGTGAACTGTGAGATGCTGTTGTATTTTACCAGTCTTTTTGTTCATACTGTTTGCTATTCCTTGGTGATCCAGTGAATTAGAAAACATTATAACTGTGATTAGTGTTATGGTTCCTAGGGGGTGGATGGCCCTATGTGGCAATGTGCAGATTTGTGCTGTTCCTACAGCGCAGGAGAAGGAGATATAACCAGATGGGATCAACCTTAGAAAAGAAATTGGTCATCAAGCAGGTGGCAGATTAAACTGCCTGTGTAAGAGAGTCCATATGGTCAGAGCTGCAAATATGCTGTCCTGGGGAGGCTGGACCTTCATTCCAGGACCCCTGGCACCTGTATTTCATCTTACAGTCTGCCTGAATTCAGCCTGGGTTCGGACTGCCCAAAAAATCCTCTGGTCCTCTTCTGTCCCTCCCACAGTATACACTAGGCAGATGAGGAGATTTTCAAAGGGCAATCATGGGTCCTTATGACTGCTCAAACTAACCTCAAAAAGCCTTCTTGGGAGGAGAAATAGGAAGAAAGGTTGCTGCAGTGCTGATCTTCGTGACACTCTTCCTGCCAGGAGTGCAGTCAGTTGGCAGTCTCAGATTTGAAGGTTTTCCATGGATCAGACTGCACTCAGAGTAGACACAACATCCAGAAACTTCCTGGAGTCATGCCTGATGCTGATAGAGACTGCAGTACCCCAGAAGAAAAAAACACTTTTGTTTGGAGGCATGGGGATTAGGTGGAAAATGTCCAGTATGAGGTTTTTGTTTGAAAGAAATAGTGCTTGCATTTCCATAACCCACTGTGATGGTTACCACAATACTTGGAATAACCTTCCCTGGAGTAAGTGCAATATGTAAAGCATCTTTAGGCATTCATATCCATTGATATCTGTGGAGATACTCAAAATCTGACTGGACACATCCTGGGCAATCAATCTACTGTTAGTGACTCTACTTGAGAAAGGGGGTTGGATTAGGAAATATCTAGAGGATCCTTCCAACCTCAGCCTTTCTGACTCTTAGCTTAGAAGCTTACGTAACGTAGAGTGACAAAACACTTCTAAAAGGTTTGGAAAATGCTTTGAAAAGCAGACTAGATGAAGTGTCAGGTAGTCAGCATGATATTCCCACAGCCTAGATTTATTACATCATATATTTGAAATCAGACTTCTTTATGTCTGCCTAACTGAAAGAAACAGTTCTGTCATCAAGAGCTCTACAAAAAGAAAAATTGCTTTCTATGGTTGAGAGCACATAATCTTCAAGTTCATTTCTAAAACTAGAATCCTGTATTGAAAAGAATATAAATGTCATGATTTCCCCTCTTTCTCAATCTGAACAGGAGAATATTGTCTAGCATGCTGTCACATGAGAACTTTGAGAAGTCAGGATTGTACTAATCAGTATCTCTTTAAGCAAAAAATGCGTTATCGAAAGAGTAGCAGATTATGGAAGAAACGAAAGATATGTCAACATACAATTAATGTTCAATATTGTTTATACCTACACTTATGATTTACTCTTTCACTGTGGAACATGCCAGTAATATTTCTCTTTCTCCCAGTAACTTGCCGTGTGATACTCCTCATGTAACAACTTTACTGAGGTGAAAACAACCTAAGAGACCCCATACATATTTCATGTCAGTGCATGGATTGTTGTATTATTATTTTTTACTGATGTCTAATTTAGAAGTTCATAGGCCTTCAGTAAGCATGCGTAGTTTTATTTCTCAGTACAAACAAAAGGTGATGTTAAAGTCCTAGGTTTGATTTCGGGGTTTTTTTGTAGTAATATTCATAATGAAAATGTGACATTAAATGAGAAAAAGGTCAGTCTAACCTGTCAATACTGAGGGTTTCCAAATGTTTTGCACAAAGTTGCTCTTCAGAATCTTTGCATAACCTGTCTGCATGCTATAAACTGTTTACTATTACCTAGTTCTTTTAAAAAAACTTCCTACAGACTCATCAGAGGACTGTTTTTCAGATAATTAGAATTTTCTCTCTCTGTGACCATTTCCATTGAAACCTCAAAAAAATATAGATAAGCAGTAAATACAAATGAAAGAGACAGGAATCTGAGGTAGCTATCAGATATCATGGCATAACAGGTTTCTTTCTTTCAAGTGACAACATTCATTATCATGACTGCTTAACCCTGAAACTCAATTAAGGCTTTCAAAGTGCTTTTAAATTATTGATTGAAAGGCAACAAGGAGCAACCAATAGTTGAATATGACTTTACACCACAAAAGTAACAGTAATTTAAACTGAAACCCACAAATGGGTGTTCAGAAAGAGTATTTAATGGATCAAGGTCTTGCCAAACAGGGAGGCAACCCCCAGCCTTGCAAATTATTGATTTTTCTCTCATTTTAAATGCCGTTTATACTCATTGCTCAGAATGACATACATGATCTTTGCTGTCAGGCAGTAATGAAGTTTCTGTTCAACACATTCTTTGATATGAGAAAGTCAATGCAACAGCATTTGTCAACGGAAAATGAGATGTTACTAAATCCTTTGAGGCAGCATTTGACCTCCTCCCTACCCAAAAAAAGTGAACCTGGTCTAAGGAAATTGGAGGAAGAGCTGGTGCTGGTAAGGTCTAATGTATACGCATTTTTTTAAAAAAACCACTTTCTACTCTGGGTATGATTGCAATTAGTATTACTTTGGGACTGAGGTAGGAAAATTCAGTTTATTGGGTGCTCTGTTTATTTCTGAATTCTGTAAGACCTCTGATGATTATAAGAAGGTTTGTGCATATCCAGGACATTCAATTATATTCTCTTTTAGAATGTGATTTCCCTCATTTCTTGATTCTCCATCAGACAGGACTAGTATTTTTATCAGTAAAAAATACCTGCTGTAAATTCTTGTTTTAGGATTTGAGTTAACATGTAGTTAAGACTAGAAGTGTAGCTTGAATCCTTATGCTCTATTTTATCATCAAACTACATGCATTGTCTGTAATTAAGTTTAGCTCTATAGCTTACAGTTAAGAAATATAAGATCTAAAAATCTTATTTTATTATTGTATTGTTCCAAGCCTATATAGTAAGGAGAAGTACTCATTCTCGTATTTTCTTTTTAGCAATCCTATGGCAAGGATAAGGTAAGGATTATGGGTGGGAATATAGTTATTATTGGAAAAATCTAAATATGCAAAAGTCTATTTTACATCAAGATTCTTCAGAGTTTCCAGAGATAAATAAAAAAATTTTTTACCGTTATTGCTACTCTCTTCAGTAGAAGATTTTTACCAAAGATTACAAGTTTAGGATTTTGGTTACATTTCAGCAATTCAAGAATCCCATAAAAGTCAAAAAATCAGTAAAAGAACAAATTGAGATTAGGCGTTATATTCTGTTTTACAGTAGGCTTTGATATGCAGAAAGTAATAACGTTAGTGCCAAGGATACAATTAAGGCTGAGGGTTGTAAAATAGCAAGCATCAAACATCCGCTCTGCTCATTCTGAAAAGAAAACAGGTATAAGATTAAGGACAAGCCCTCAATCTTATGCATTTATGTGGAGTGTCTGTAGCTTTCTGAGCTAGAGTCAGGATTCAGGCTTTGAAGCATGTAGCATAAGAAGCTGTACTTGTTGCTGGGTTAGTTAAAGCCTTTGGCATTGGAAAGAAAGTTCATAGATGCCAACAGTATTTTATATTACTGTATTATTTGATTTCCTAGGCATCTTGGCTGATCACCATTTATAAACGCATTGTGCCCGTAATTGAAATCCCCCATATTTAAAGTGAAATTTTATTTTTTTCACAATAACTACTCCATGAAATGTGTCCTCAAATTCTGTTTCACTTGACTACAAATTATCTTTATTGTGTTGTACATAGAAAATGAGCAGAGCTGTTCTTTCTCTGTGTGCTTGAATTAAAAACAGCCAGAGAGTGTTTTTCAGACAGCCACCCATTTCATCACTCCAGTACCCTTTCTTATGGTGAAAACTCTCTGAGCCACAAGTACCGGCTGTATATTTAGTACTGTACACCAAGATGCTCTGCAGGGGGAGAAACCTCTAGTTTTGCTGTGATACCAGACAGCACCTCTAACACAATTTAGTGATGGTAGTAGTGGTTACCCAGGGGGTTGATGAAGGGAATGTATTTTTCAACCTCCTGAAAGTTAATCTCAAACCGTTGCATTTGCATGTTATGGAAATTTGTTATTGTCAGATGACTGTAGGTTGTTGGTACAATATGTGGCAAAGGTTGGTTTAATCATTTTCTGTTACATTGAATTCTCTGCTATGGTTAGCAGAGCAGCAGAAATGCCAAGGGCCAAAGAATTATTGAGGAGTAACCATACACATGCCTAGAACCCAGATTGTAGCTCTTCAGTATCAAAGCTGAGCTTCTTTGAAGGAGCAAAATGAAGACTGTCAGGTCCTACAGGATGGAGGTTCTGCAACTCACAAGAGTGTTATAGTGGCATAAGGCATTAATTTGAGCTCTTTTGTGCATGGATTTTACAATGCATTTGCGGGTGTCCATGTTCACAAATATGAACAGTTATCCTAGTTCTGTGAATATGCTACTGGAGCTGTATCCTTTATGCCTTCGTTGCCCATATACGTGGCTAGATGGTTACCCAGCTTTGTGGATAAGAAGGATGGAAAGAAATTTGTGCGCATGTAGTCCATACCTAACAAGCAAAATAAGAACATTTTTATAATTTAGTAATAGGCTGAGTAGTCAGTTTTGCACTCATGTGAAACCTTCAGAAATGCTGAGCAAGGTGTCTAGCTCTCTAGACCATTTTATGCATTACGAAAACAGCAAAACACCCACCTGCTAGCAGCTGTCTGCATGTCAGTGTGGAAAGTTCACTTCTGTTGTAGAATCAATAAAGGCTTTAAGCACCTAGCTCAGGATTTTTGAGATACACTGAGAAGAGTCAATAAGCAAAATATATTTTTACCATTTTTTTCTAAATGGAGGAGATATTTTGTAACCTTCATCACTGCAGCTGCACTACCACCTACATGTGGGGGCTACAGTCACCCAATAAAAGATTCTCCAGAGAAACATTTCCATTGCCCCTGTGGCAGCTCCCCTTTCACTCTGCATCACGGAAGAGGTATGTATCCATGGGGTTCCCCCTGCTTCTCTCCCTGGTGTGTCATTTTTCTGGGGCAGTTTCTGCCTGGCACAAATAGGAATTCTGAATATCATTACAGCCATTCTGAAGCATCTGCTAAATAATGCAAGGTCTCAATGTTAACATATTTCCATATGCAGACACAAAAGAGTCAACTACATATATCTATTTTTACGTACTCAGCTGCTTAGAGCCCTTTTTACCTCAGCTCTGCTTACCCCTCTTTTTCCTGCTTTTCCTTTTCTATCCTCTTCTGTTGCCTTCCTTCCCTTTTCCACCTCCCCAGCCTGGGAAGTATTTCTTTTTGCTCCCCTTACCACACTCTCCATTGTGAATGTCTCTGACTTCTTAAGTAATTGATGCAAACACCCCTAATTCACATATTAAATTTTATGTTGACTGCCTTGAAAATTAAGTCCATTCTAAAACTCCTCATAATTTCCAACTTTGCTGTAATTAAACGTATTCATAATGTGAATGTTATTCCCACTATGTTACTTATTTAATATTTTTCCTTCCACCTATTCTTTTCCTTCCACTATTGTTTTAAGAGGAAGAATGCATACAACTTTAATATAATTAAACATCTAGTTTAATCTGATCTATTTAACTCATGAAAACCCTCAGTTTTCAGGCAAATTGATTATTAGCTATGAAGGTCTCTCTTAAATGTTTTCCTTAATAATGCTAGATAGATCTCTCGAAGCTATTTCAAATCTATCTGTATTCTGATTCTTTGTCATTCAACATTCATTTTCTATTCTGTTTATAAACATTTTTTTCTGTTGCTGAGACTTGTCAGTGTGAGACAACTGAGAGTCACAGAAAATACACTGACCTCCTAAATACTACTCCTTGAATTACCTTTCTGCAAATGAACAGTATTTTATCAAGGTTCAGCCATTGCCTTAGTTGCCTACTTTTCTTCTGGTCATGGGGGAAGGGCAGAGACCAAAACCTATGCCATCTTCTTCATGCGTGAGACACAGTCATTAGGTTAGTGGGAAATCCTATCCTACAGACTTCTCATCCTAGGTCGTGGCCCCAATGTTTCCCGACTAGACACAAAAGTAATCCATCTTCAGCCAGTTCAGCTAGTCCTGTTTCGGGGGAAGCACAGATTTTGGCCATGAGACCCTCTAGGCAGATACGGGATAAGAACTTCAGTCTCCTGTTTCCTACAGAAATGATTACTATCCTATTCAGTGCCGGTGGGGGTTTGAAAGAGTCTGTTTCTCTTCTTTAAAGCTGTGTTTTTTAAAACAGCCTTGGCTGTTACTGGTTGCAGAGGGATTGCAGTCCTATCAGTGCATTTCACATCACTTTGAAGACACATTGTGAGAACACGTTTCTCAGGAGAGGCAAAATGTTGCTTTTCTTTTAACTCCAGTTCAAATGTAACTGGATGGCATCTCTGATGAGATCTAAAAGACCATAATCTACACTGGTTACAAGATACTTAAAAACATGACACAGTTAAACTGAGTTTCAGGAATAACCTGGGATTTTCCAAAATTGTTCTTCGATGTTTCTTTGCAAGTAGCAATGAAACCAAACCAAAATGAAACAAACCAATAGCAAATCCAAAACTCAGCTCTTTCCTAGTTATCAGCCTGTCTTACCATTTTAGGATGCTTGCTTGCAGGAAATTTCTTTCTGTCCTGTTCAAGTTCTCTTCTCCTTGCTGCAATGGACCATTGGTTTGAACGTTATTGTGTAAATCAAGAAGAGTTTATAGGTATTTTTATAGTAGTTAAAACAAGCAAAAGAAATCCCTTTATGAGTTGTATCTTAAATTAAGGAGATACCCCAGAAATTCCTAATTTCCTTTACTAAAGAAGAATAGTATTTTACCATATGGAACAATGAGGAATGATGTAATTAATTGTATTTATTTCAAATCAATAGGAAAAATACTTCCATAATCATAGAGCAGAAAATAATTTGCAATTATAATCATTGTGAAGGAGCAAGATTCAGGATGGGAACAGTTCCCAGGCATGGAGAAAAGCATACAGCAATTGGCAGGACTTTATTATATGGACCTTACCGTTATCATATGGACTTTACTGTTATTATGTGGTTTCATTGTATTCACACTACACAGTGCACAACCTGGTCGTGCCCAGGCTTGCCATGAGTTTGCTTGCTCCCTGCTTCCTCCACTCCTCCCCCTTTTGTCCATGTCCCGATCCTGGTTTGTTCCCCTGCTTGTCTGTCTCATGCTCCGCCCTATGTTCTGGCCCTTTCCCCGCCCGAGCCAACAAAAAGACAGTGTGCACGCGTGAATAGGGCATTCTACTTGCACTCTTCCTCGTGTCCCATCCCCTCTTCGGACCGCGGCAAATCATTATAGAAACAACAACTGTAAAATTATACACAAGTTTCCAGCAGTGCATAAACCCATAACCTGGGAATTTACCAGCTACGGGAGACACTTGTTAAAACTTTCATGTATTGGTATGATACACCACAATTACTTTGAGAATAACAGTATCTCATTACAGATAATTACTCACACTGCAAGCAGCTTTAGGCTGTTGAAACTAGCAAGAACTCTGTGGGTGCTGAGTGTAACCTGGTGATACACAGGTTTCAGTACTAGCCATGAGGATCTCCTTGACTCAAAGAAACTGATGACAGAAGGTTTGGAGAGCATCACTCACACCAGTTTTCAGCATGTGAGTTGGTGGTATGCAAACATCTGAACAGTCAGCTTTTGTAACCATATGTTTGTGACAAAAGTGTTGCATTATCTGTAAGCATTTTGTTCAACTAATTGTACTCATAGAGAAAAATGGTCTCTGGAAGCTGTTTTCCTTGCATGTGCCATTAATAAGCTATGTCTGGAAGTGTATTATTTGGTTTCATACCATGCAGTCATTCTAAGCCATGTTCTACAAGCATGCTGATGTAAGCAATTAGGTCTTTAAGTCTATTGTAACCAGTTGCAGACTATGGTCTCTTTCAATCTCATAAGGTTCCAGTTACATCTGAACATTTGACCACAGAAAGCAAATATAAGCATACAGTGCCAAATGTAACAATCCATGAAACTTACCTCAGAGAAGCAGGCAATGCATTGCCACATACATACTTGCTGTCACCCTCAGGAGCCCAAAATCCCTTGCCGCCTGTGTGGGCTAGAGGGCTGCTGCCTACAAGAACTCTTTCCAGAGACCAATTTCTAGGAGACTTCTTACAGCATATTTAAAGAAAAAATTAGATTATGTGCATGGGTAGAGTACAGAGAGCTATTCCCTTAGGAATCCTGATTTGTCTATGTTTATAAAGAATCTGAAAATCCTCTGAGAAAAATTGTAAGAAGCAGTGCAAGATAATCCTTGTAAGCATCAGTGGGGGAAGCAGAGTCACATTGCCCTGGTTTCTGTTACAGTCCAATAGCTTCAGCTCACGTCAGAATATTCTGATTACTTACACTTATTTCTGTGTTGTATAATAACAACATAACACTTGGATTATTAAATCTTTTTTTTCCCTCAGTGTACACCTAGACACATTTCGACAGACTTAAATTCAATGCTTTGTTTTGTGTCTCTGAAAGAAAAGCTTGCTGTATCTTTTAACACATTTACTACTCTATTTTTAAGAAAGTATAAAAAGGGCAGAGCATTCATCAATGCAGTAGGCACTAAAAGTATGGAATGAAATGCCTAGTGGAGCAGCTGTCTTAATCTGAGCTAAGGGTGGCTAAATAGGGTGTTGGCAGGTAGTGATAAACTGGAACTGAAACTTGATTTTGTGTTAGTATTGTCTACAGAAAAAAACAACCAAACAAACACCATAAAAGTGAGTCATTGAGACTTCTGAGTCTTGTTGCACTCATTCACTAATCGTGGCTGCCTGCTTACCTACAGTAAGAAATGTAGTCCCCGGGGGACAGGATCTGATCACAGTTTGAGTGCATTTCTATGTACTCACTTCTTCTAGGAGAAGCAAAAGTAACATAATTACCTCAAAATGTGCTGAAAGTATTTCTGCAATAGGATAATCAGTAAGTGTAGTTTAATTCTACTTCAGTCTGGTTTTATTTGCCATCCAATTCAGATTATATTTCCTCAGAAAAAAAAAATATGGTTTCCCTGGCAGATCTATTAGAACGGGACACCATAAGGGACAACTTCTTCCTCTCCAGCTGACCAAAATGCTGTCATTTCTCTGGAGGCACAGACCATATTCTGCCTCTACTTCCTCCCTTCCTGAGGAATAGAGAAATACATTAAAAAAAAAAAGGTTTATTATCACCTGAAATCAAGTGTGTTTTAGAGAATTCTACAGAATATACGTTTGACATACACATCCAAGATTGACAAGTTTAACAAGAAAGCAAACTAAAAAAGAGCAGGAAACAAAGAAACTATGAAGGAAAGAGAGGCACACCTTCACTTCTTTTTCTGAATTACAAATAACTGAAGTTATTTGAGATCACAGACTGGAAAACATACTTGTTTCTTTTCCTACTATAATTAAAATTATCAAACTGTAAATAAAACAAAATTACTACTGAACAATTGGAAAAAAGTATATAATATTTTAACAGTCTGGTCAGTCTGTATGCTTAATGTTTCTCCAGAACAACTATATCACACTGTTATTGGCAATGGAAGGATATCCTTGTAGGGAGCCTAAAATTATAATTTCTCAAGCTAATCTTGTATGAACTCATTGTACTCCAAAGAGAAAACTTCATTTTTCAGGATTAATCAACAAGTTCAGAGAAAGAACACAGACTTCAGCAAGCAAAAAAAAAAAAAAATGTGCTGTACACAGAAGAAGATACTCAGATCAGACAAAAAGTAGAAAAATCACTTTTGATTTCTTCTTTAATTTGATTTTAGAATTTTGACAGGAAGTTCCTGAGACCTGCCAAGAATATAGTTCAGTTCAGCCAGAAAGCAATGAGTTTTTGCTTTGCTAGCAAAATACTTCTGAATGGTTCAGCTGAAATTACACATTTTCGTGCAAAAGTCCAGGGTTGCAAGAACTACAGTTTCTGCCCCTCAAAAACCTCAAAGAAGTGACAATGCTTGGTCTTTTGTCTAAAAGTGTATTAGCCACCATTGCAACAATTTTACGGCATGTATGACTGAATTACAGCCTCTATTAATCTTTCTTTTTCAATTACTGGTATAGATTTAGCCAAAATGTGCAAGGGTAAAGCACATTTAAGCTCAATGTTCTGCAAAGGCAGGCTACAGTTATTACAAGGCTGACTTGCTCTGCTAGTATATTACAGTGAATTCATTTGAGTTAAACACATCTCTGTTTCTCTTAGTAAACAGTATCAGCAAACTACTAAAGCTGCATAATCCCACTCATGGCAAAAAAAAATGACTTGCTCAAAATCAAAGACTTAGATACATATGTAGTTTAAAAAGTCATGATTTGTTCCCAATCCTCTTTTACATAATAAGACAAGACTTGCTCTGGGTGATTTTTCTGGAATAACAGATTCTGACATTCCAATATCCCAAAACTGTGAAATATTACATGCTAACATTCATCTAAGTCTTGATGAATTTTATGCCATTCATTTTAGATGGGCACTGTTTGAATTGCTCTTCCTGTAGAATGGTGTTTATAATCTTCAAACACTTTGTCTTGTTTCCTTCTAGTAACTGACTTCTTGGTATCTGCTTATATGAAAGTCTCTTATCCTGCCACGATAAAAGAATGATTTTGTTGCTCCTCTCCAAAACTGAAATGCCTCTGACCTATTGAAATATTTCTTGTGCTAATCTAAAGATGGGGGCTAGGCTTAGATATCTGAAAGAAAAAAAGTAATTTTCATGGGCAATGAAAAAAATATTTCTGGAAAAACTGATATTACACAATTGTGGTTTGGATAAAGTTTAGCAAAGTAGTTTTTTCTTATCTAGGTTTGTTTTTTCCTCCATTCTATTTCACAAAACTGTTATCTAAGCTTTAAAATAAAAACATAGCCATCTGTAAAAGAAAAACAAAAGGTAATGATACCCTTTCAGAACACCTTTTTCCTTTTCTTCTTCTTCTCTGTATGTGTGGGCTTTATTGACAGGTACCTTTTTCATTCCTGACTATCCCACAAGGAGGAATAGCTCTGAGAACAGCACACTAATTCTACAGTGCCTGAAGGTGAGAACTTCCCTCCACATCTCATCTGACCTCTAGCAGGCTATTTTTATCAAAGACTGCAACTCAGTCTTCCTTAACCCTAGTGCACAGCAGCCAGAACACTGGTGTTCAATGGGAAGGTCCAGCCATCCCATTGTGTCAATGAAATGGAAGAGACTGAACTCACTTGTACAATTAGACAAAAAAACTGGCATGAAGGGCAGAGAGAACAAATAGCAACAAAAACTGGTGCCATTCCCCCTTGTTGCAATTCCCCCATTCCCCCAAATCTTTTAAGTTCCTCAGGGTGCTCTGAAGAAGTAACTAAGGGGTAGCTGGCAACCCAGCTGCAACATGTCAAGTGGGGAGTGAGAAGACAGAAGAGCTGTCAGATGTGTAAACAGTGCGCTTATATTTCTTGAGATGTAAATATCATTTATAAAACTTGCTGTCCAGAAGTTGAAAACCTAGCAAAGGACAGTAATGAATACCTTCAACACTGAACCAGTAAATTAAATATGACATTAATAGGAACCCTTTAATGTATTTCAGATCTACTTTGATGGTGATTTTAATTAGATTGTTGATGTGCTGCTGACAGCCTCAGAAAACCAAGGTTTGAAATACAGAACCTCATAAGATATTGCTGGATCCCAATTTGCATGCATAATTAATGAGATAGGTCTCTCTCTAGACACCTCTTGTAGGAGTGTAATCTGATTCACATGTTGGGCACATGGGTATTCACTGCCAACTCTCTGGACTGTGACCTAAGTACAACGACCTTTTCCTCTGGGGTGCTCCAGGGGTGCGATGCTGCAACTGCAGTTACAGTCTCTCTCTGATTATGGGGCTAATAGGTAACTGGTCTCATTTAAAAGTCTGTTGTTTGTCACTGCATACGCAGACAAGGAGGTGAGATGAATTTTAATGGCAAAAAGGGGAAAGTTTACAAATACCTCTCATAAGCAATCAAAATTCCAGCTGAACTAAAATCTTCTGTGATAAATATTATCCCACAGGGACCTCTGGTGGCCTAGTGGTTAGCATGCAGGACTCTCACCTCTGCGACCCAGGTTCAAATCCCAGCCAGTCCCCCGGGCAGATGGAGCCCGTTAGCCCTGTGAGGCCATCCATCTATGAGAAGGTCACTCTAAACAAACCTACGTCCTGAGGACCTCACTGCCATTGTCCAAGCTTGCTTGGCCCCGGCAGATGAACCTTAGGATTAAAGGGTGGGCTCAGTTCAGCGCAGGCTGTGTCTCACCTAAAAAATCCATTGCGCAGGCTGGAAAGGTAAAAAGACCTTTCCCAAAATCTTCGTTCGCGAAGACAGGCCATTATTATTATTATTATCCCACATAATTTTTTGATTTCATATGTAGGAGGCCATTCTTCCTCTAACTTTTGAGAGAACTAAAGAAGTTAAAGTTCAGACTTTTTTGAACTCAAAAGAAAAAAAGGAAGGAGAGTAATTCTTCTATGACTGCATTACATGGATACTTTTGAATGACTTTGAAATGTAGAAAAATAAAACTTAAAAGGCTTAATACTTCAAAAAGAAAACCACACCATAATCTCCCCATTTCATGTCTGTTCACTAACACTTTAGAAATACACAGACATATTGCAACTTACCATGTAATATTTGTCTATCAAAAAGTTTTGAAGTCAGCCTGTCTGCAAAAGTTGAGGCATTGAAAAGAAAGAATTTCTGCCACCATCCTTTGTTATCCAGAAAATTCTGGTATTGGCAGTCCAATGGCTTTTACTATAAAGCCCCACAACTGCAATAGGCTTGATTTAAGGAACTCTATCTTCCTTCACACACACATAGGAGAGCAAAGATCAGCTGAGTAATAAATGAGACTGAAAATAAAATGAGTAATTTCAAAGAGTCATTATACCTGTGCTGTGCCTTGTACTTGTCATCCAGCCTCCAGAAAGGTTCAGTAGGAATTATGAGCAAAGACTTTTGGAGAATAAAGCTTTCCATGAAGTGGAGGTATTCAAAAAATGTCCTGAATTCTATTTCATGAAAAAGATCAATGAAAATATGGTATGATCCATTCATTCAAATGAGAATCAAGTTCATATCAAATTCAATATCAAGAGTAAGTATTTCTAACTTCTCTTCAATATTATGGAACATAGTGGATAAAATGTCCAAAATTAGTAGCAACATAGAGAAGTTCATCTAAAAAATTCCATTAAAGTTGTCTCATAAAACAGAAACACAGGTTCATGAAATTGAAAAGCTGGAAAAGAGAGACAATGCGAAAAAGTTGTTGACTTGATTTTTCAAATGCAATTCTTAAGTTATGGAACTCCTTGTCATAAGATACAAAGAACTACTTAGGATTCAGTTAAATGAATTGGGCTTTTGTAATTAGTAAGTCCTTTAAGTCACATGACATAAATCAGAATATCATGCCATATGCAAGGAAAAGGGAAAAAAGAGAATATATGTAAAATGAAATGTGGTCTGTACAATTTATAGGTCTGAGTGACTATTGCTCCTTGCTCTTCAGTAAGGTTCACAGCTTGTAATATTATCTTTGTTCGATCCTGCGTAATCCTGCATTCAGCGACTGTTTTTATGTTGTTTATTATTTCATTTCAGACCTGGACTGTATTATGAAGAAAATTCCCACTTCATCTCCAGAACACCTTTGCACACCTCCTTCTGTGACTAGTGACACCAAAATCCCCTCCATTTTTACAGAGTGTACTTGACAGCACTTGTCTGTGGCTAGGCACCTATTATGCCAAGTTCTCCTATCATGTGAACAGACTTCAGATGATTGGAAAATACATGATGAGGATCTTCAGAGCAGATGGCAGTGGGGTCCAGTGAGATGAAGTGCTTGGCATGCTACAGGCAGAAGGTTAAACACATCCATAGTGGGTTAAGAAAAATAGCAATCCTTTGGAGATGCACTGGTGCAAGAGCTTCAGTTTTTTCAGATCCCATGTCAAACATTCTGCGTATAAAAGGCAATACTGACCTCTTGTTAGCACAACATACCACAAGTCTGGCTATTTAGTCTATTCACCACTCTCATCTACTCTTCTTTCTTCTCTTTCCCCATTCATTGAATTTTTTCTTGCTCATTTGCACACCTCTCTGCCAGAAGACTCCCTCTTTCTGATTTTCTTGCCCCTTTACCACTCACTGGACTTCTGCAGAGGATGCAGAGATGAAGGAAATGTGTGATGTACACACTACAATGTGACTCTCAGAGAAGAGGGAAAGAAGTAGTTGTTCACTTCAAGAAGAGAGCAGAAATTATTATGCTGTGAGTAAAAATGAAGTAAGGTCTTGAATTGCTTTGTAATCTTTAAAGAATTTGTGCCCAGCAATTGATATTTTCTTCAGATAAAATCCTAGGTCCTCCATTTATATGTTTTTGCCTTATCTCTTCATCTTCCCAAGTCTCTCCCATTTGAATTCGCCTGACTTCAGATGTGTTGGATAAATAAAACATCTATATGATGTTATAAGCCCCACTAAATATGACCTGAATTACTGAAAAGAGTAAGTGGTGTGTGATCATTAGACTAGCAGTTGAAATCAACATTCAGTTAAAAGCTGTGTAAGTTATTCTATTGATGTAATTTACTTGAACAGTAAGATCCGCATTTTGACCTGCATCTCAGCCTGGAGGAGGGATTGCTGAAAGAGATGAAACAGCATGGGAGCATATTGCATAAATACTTACATTATTGCAATAAACTATTTTAGATCTGAAATAATCTGCCAACAATATTTTTAAAAAGGCAGAGGAAAATGAAACATCAGGCTGCCACACTTCAGCTTTTTCAATGCGTTAAGTTGTTTACCTAAACTAAAACTTTATTATTATTTAATTTGCTTTATATGTTTTAAATTACAGTCTTTGCGTGTAAGGGGTAACCCATATCAGTGTTTCAGGAGAAGATTTTTGCACATCCTACACCTCCCTTTTCCTTGAAGGATTTCCCTCTGTAGACTGTCTTGGCTATACAACTTGAATTAACCCTATCAGCAACTAAAGGGGCAGGTGACAACAAGGTACATGATGAGACAAGTACA
Organism: Neopelma chrysocephalum; assembly: GCF_003984885.1. Lineage (NCBI taxonomy): Eukaryota > Metazoa > Chordata > Aves > Passeriformes > Pipridae > Neopelma > Neopelma chrysocephalum. Next base: position 13,693,234 of record NW_020897691.1, read on the forward strand.
CTTGACTAATGCTAAAGAAGGTCAGATAGTATTAATCTAAATAAGTAAAATGACTGACAGCACCAAAGTGTAAATCCTAAAGAAAACAATTCACAACCCTTCATGAGCATGTATTTAAAAAACAAGGATAAGTGCACTTCCATGTCCGGAGGAGAATGGAGGATGACAATGTGAATTACTGGCAGAGCTTTTTGTAGCCTGAAGAAACAAACCAAGGATTTCAGAGGAAGCAGGCTGTAAAACAACACAGTTATGATCTGGATGACCCCCGGCAAAAAGCTCAGCAATCCTCTCTGTCAGTGCCAGTCCTGTTTGCAGACAGATACTCCTGTAAAGAGGACTGAAAATTCACCTACATCAGGAGAAGACCTCCACTTCTCAGCTACCTTTCTTAGCAAGTGCTGATGTGCTATAAACTATACTCTGATAATGTTTCCCGAAGAAACACAACAGTAGGTGGCAACTGTTTGTGGGATTTGCACTTTTAGTTTAGTTGAGTCAATTCTGGAGCATTTGCAATAAAAAAGGAGAAGTATCCACATTTGGATCTAATCATCAAACTTTTGCCAGGAGATTGATCAATATATAAATATTTTATATACCTCAAGGCATGTTTTGGTAAGCTGTTTTGTCACATTGATATAATTAGAGGAATCTGTGAAAGCCTTCAGCTAGGAAATGTCTATCTTCTGGACATGTTGCAAATCTGTGCAAAAATCATAGACTTTCCAGCTAATTATGGTGAATTATGAGCATTTCACATCTGGAAAATGCCCTTCAAGCTAAACTGTTATGTAACAATTTCCATCCAAACCATATATTTTTTCTGACCAGTGTTAGCATATTGGTAAATTTAATGTCCAAAATTGCAAGCAACAGAGAACCATAAACACAGATGTAAACTGCATGCGTGGCCCTGATTACATTTTTCTTTTCGAGTAACAGCATTGTCATATGAAGTATAATGATAAATAAATATATTCTTTGCATTTATGTTCAACACTGGTTCCAATGGAAGGTCATCTTAAAAAAGCTCAAAAAATCCCATTAGTTATGAGTACCTGGAAACAATTGCATGGATGGGTACCAAGAGCTTTAGCAAAGGAGAAAGATTGAATAATGCCTGTCATTGGTTCACTACAGCTGATCAAGCACTAAGAGCAAAAAAACATCCTTCAGTTGGATGAATTTCTCTTTGTTATTCATTCTCTTCTTTGCACATACCTTGCACTCCCCGTGGGCTCCTGCCCACAGTAAGGACATTCCAGTTTGAAGTTTCTATTTCCTCACACTGCTGTCTTGTATAAAACCAGTGAGAGAGAAGGCAAATAGTCATATTGGGTTGATGGCATCTCAGCAAACAACCAGAAAATCCAGTTTTGGCAAAGCGGGAAGCCCAGTGAAGCCCTGAAGGTCAATGTCAGACCATGCTTTCTACACTGTTTGCATTTGCTTATAAAACCAAATGAATGGGAAAAATTGGGCAGTGATTGTCTCTACTCACGCATGCAGTCAGTAGTAGGCAAAGGACAGTAAATTAAACAAATATGTAGCTTATGATCTCTACTCTCTGCCTCAGGATAAGCCTTACAGAAGGTTTTGGTTGATAGGGTATATGTACACTGGAATAAACTGTCCATTTTGATAACAGGTTTCCTTTGAGCATCTCAGAGGAACCTACAGATATTGATTAAACCTCATAACTCCCTAAAGTATCTCAGATTTCTGTTCTTTTATCGTAACAGATAAGTAGCTGAAGGGTAGAGAGAAGTTTTGTCCAAGGTCATAAAATGAGACATTGACAGGATTAGAAATAGGTCTCAGGAATGATGGTATGAGTCTTGCTGAAATACAGTGCCTCTCAAGAGCAAAAGCACATATACAGCAATCATGGTTTACATTTCCCAAAGCTTTCCTGTATGAAATACACTATAACAACTGACAGAATGCAGTAGAAAATGTGCAGTATAATGCAGAGACATTTTATGAGATTGTGAGAGGGTTTCCAGCCCAATTGTTTTTATTCCTTTTAAATAAGAGAGAAAGATCAGAAAAGAAAAAAAAAAAAGAAAAACCATCAAGCAGTTCTGCTCCAGCTAATAAATGACAGCAAGAATTGGGAAAGGACATGTCACTTTCATCTGCTGCAATTTTTCTCTTTATTTGCCAAACATCATACCTAGGGAAACATGAACGATATGAGGATATCTATCTTCTGTTCATGATAGAATTACCTTAGGCAATTTCCACCTAAACTGCTAGAGCTGGCTGAAATGTTTTCCATAAAGAAAATGAAAATGTTTGCAGAATATTTTTATATCTGAAGAGAGAATTAAAGTGGAGGTACTGTTTTTTCCCTTGTCCCTTATACCATTTCCTCCTCCTCTCTCCTCTTTCTACTTGCAAGTTGGATGAGTTAAAATGGATGAAAAAAGTGAGGAAAAAGAAAACTAGGCCGATCTGGATAAAAAAGGGGCACAGGATTTTGAACATTATAACAAGAAGTCAGAAAAGAAAAACCTCCAGAAATTAAATATTCCAGAAATTAATGTCTTGAAATAATGTTTTTCATTGCATTTATACCTAAATATGGCAAGAAGTGTCAGGCTATATTACTCTCAAGCAAGAAATGTAATTCAGTAATGTTACAAGTTTTCTTTTTCTTGCTATACAACCTTTCCAGAAAAATATTATTTTGATAATACAATAGTACAGTGGAAATTTTGCTATTACACCCTTCATTATTACAGGGTGTTTTTCACTTCTTAAATTTAAAAGTAAATTCTTATCCTAAAATATATATTAAAGTTTAATTGAATTGCTAGAAGTTCTACCAATACTTCTAAGTTTTTGAAAAATATGAATATGATAAACCACTCCATTAAATGTCTATAAGTAATTGATGAATCAGGCCTGGTGTTTTAAATAAGGCACTGTTTCTGGAAACTGCAAGCAACTTGTGCAGCTCAGGTAAGTCCAGTGACTTCCATTAGTTTTAGGACAGCCCAGCTTGCACCCTCCTGTGAGGCTGGATGCTGCCCTTTAGGAGGGACTGAATCCTGCTGGGGTCATCTTACCGTATCTCTTGCTGAACATCAGCTAGAGTCAGTGGTCTACTTCTTCCACTGCTTTCCAGCTATGTTTAGGGTACTAAAAAAAAAAGCAAAATGCAATGAATCTGCAGTGCAATATTATGTTTATGGCTTTGTCAGGGATAGTGCAGGTGATCAGAACTTAAAGACTAGTGGGACACAGTGCTCCCTCCTTGTATTTTCATGCCCAATTCCATTATTTGTGTTGTTTTCTATTCAAGCTTGCACAAAAGCACTGCAAAAACAATTATCTCTTTATCTTGCTCCAACTGGAATGCAACAAACAATTCAGTTTGCAATACATACTTGTTGTCGCTTGTGATAAATTTTGTAAGTACCTCCAAGAGAAACTAGAGATTGGAGCCCATGATGTAGGATCAAAGACTGGAACAGCTGGCCTTGCATATGTTGGAGAAGAGAAGACAAAGGCAGATCTAATTGCTATCCTCCCCTCCCTAAAGGGGAGGATATGGAGGGTCAGACTCTTCACAGAAGTGCATAATGAAAAGAAGAGGTAACAGTCACAAGTTACAGGGAATTTTCAATTGGATATGAGGAAAAAATTCACAATGAGGGTGGTTCAATGCAAGAACAGATTGCACAGAGAGTCTGGGTATCTCTATCCTTGGAGGTTTTCAACTTTCGACTGGGAATGCCTCTGTGCAACCTGTTCTGACATTGAAATTAGCCCTACTTTGAGCAGGGGCTGAACAAGATGACCTACAAAGAAATCCTTCAATGTAGATTATAAATAGCCTATGAGAGTGCACTTGAGCATTATTCTGAACCTGAAAATAAGTAAAGGGAAATATTCTTTCGAAGTATGTTTTCCACTTATACCATGAATATTATTTCTTGCAAAGAGCACAGTAGTAAGAGAAGTTATTTTTAAAGTGTTAGAAGGAGCAATGAAGGCTTTATAACTTCTGTATTTACTAAGCCCAAGCATTACCTACGTGGTTTCCAAAATAGAGATTCACAAAGCAAACACATTGCCACTTTGAAGCTTCCCTAGACTACCATCACCTTTTGCTTCTAATCAACATAAGAAGCTTATCAAAATTTATCAGTAAAACAGGTAATGAATCCCTGTGCAATATATAATGCAAGCAGGGGTTAATTAGAAAAGGAAAAGGTGAAGTTGCAAAGCTATCCTTATGGAAATCCACATCCCTGACTGTAAATGAGGGCTTTGGAAGCATCACCTGCAGTTTTGGCTATCAGCTAAGGCTGTACACTGATTTTCAATTATTGCAAAATGCATAGTCAGAAAGGTTCGAAAGGCAGTGCTCAGCAAGACTTTCTGAAGGAAGAATATTTTAGAATTGTGCAGGCTAGGAGGAAAATTGGGATTTGGATAACTGAGCAACCATCTGTCCCAAAAAAACACCCCAAGGGGCATCCACCACAGCCTTTATCCGGATTTTACTCCAAGTGCTCATAGTGAAACATTTATTCTGCTCAAGGATTTTTATTGCTATTGCTGGTATCATTCCTGTAGCCAGGAGGAGACAGGGTATATAGGATATTGACAGGGAATAATTGGAATGAGAGTAAACTCAGGAAAATATAACATTAACTTCAGGTGGGTAATGAGCATGAGATAAACTAAAATCTTTGACAGGAAACTCTGTCAGAATTATTACTTTATATTATTCCTAATCTTGTAATGTAATGTAATGGCCCATCTTCGCGAACGAAGATTTGGGGAAAGGTCTTTTACCTTTCCAGCCTGCGCAATGGATTTTTTAGGTGAGACACAGCCTGCGCTGAACTGAGCCCACCCTTTAATCCTAAGGTTCATCTGCCGGGGCCAAGCAAGCTTGGACAATGGCAGTGAGGTCCTCAGGATGTAGGTTTGTTTAGAGTGTCCTTCTCATAGATGGATGGCCACACAGGGCTAACGACCTCCATCAGGCCAGGAGACCAGGATTTGATAACTTCCAAATGACAGCCAGTGTAGTACAAACTGTTCTACCCTCATGTGACAAACTCCTGGACTCTAAATGCATGAGAAAGTAAGATTCAGTAAGTAATTTTCTAGCTCTAACTGGAGGATTCTGACACTCCTTCCTTTCATTATACAGCAAGCTCGTCTGTTGTGCTAGCTAGGACATAAACAGGAATGTCAACCCTGGCTCAGGGTTTTATGCAAAATGATTTATAGGGTGGAATTACCAGAAGGAGTCCCAGAGACCTTCTCAGGCCCACTAGAAATACATAAAATTGGGTAGCCCCAAGGGTATACATAACCTTAAGTGACCTAGTGTCTGTGATGCTTCTCACTGACATTATCCTACATTAATGTAAATCCACAAATGTGGATTCATGATGTGAATTCGTTGGTTACATTACTGCTGATTTATTGCTGTTTATGTAAAAAGGAACGTCCCCAGCTAGACTTAAATGGCCTCTAGGAGCTCCTTATTGTGTCCTCTGCTACAGGGCAAACAGAGTGAGACTTGACAGCATCTATATCACCCTCGGGGGTCAGTAAAAGTTGGGGGAATGTATGAACTCACTTTGTAGTCCAAGTGCTTGTTCTTCTGGGTTGGGGACAGAAAACTACAGCCTGTAACTCTTAGATTACCTCGGGCTTTCCATACCCATTCAATCTGAAGGTAAGGTTTCAACATGGGAGTCATATCAATGGGACGTTTCATTACTTGCAACAACACTGAAATTACACAAACTGGAATTATGTTGTGAGTCTTTCCAGCAATTCTACTTATTCAGGTGTATTATCAATGTTTGCTGTTGGCCTTGTTCCAGACACAGCACACCAGTGAGATGAGCTGTTGGCAAAAGAAAGTAGAAAAATGACAGTTTGAGAAAGACCTATGTCTCAGAGATATCACCTAGGGAACTATGATTTTAAATTAGTATTTTTATACCATATAAAGTGTTCTATTCCATATATTTGCATATAAGTACATGAATGTGCAGACATAATGCTTTTTCATTGAAATTGTCCTCATTTAAAAGTCCTATACCTGTAAAATCCTGCCTCTATGCAGTTTTACTCTTTTTCTGTTCCTCCAGGTGACAAAGCAAATAGGATTTTTCTAGGCTGATACATGTCACTTTTCAATCACCTGCATGCAACCAGTTGTCTCCATTTCATGGGAGATAAATAAAGGACTTTGAACTTGTCTTAAGCATCATCAATCACAGGCCTATTCGATTCAGTGCTTTACACATCACAGCCCTCACTTTTTCTGCCCTGGACTGCAAAGTGTTTCTTTCCTAAGGAGAAGCCAATGTTGTCTCTGTTATAATGGAAAGACTGTGGGGAGAGTCTACGCCTTGCACTTTAGATAAGTTTTCCCAGAAGATTTAACCTCTTTTCACGTACTTTAGACTGCCTTTTTCTGTGGTAAACACCTGCTCAGTTTATCAATTTCTCACTGGTTTTAGGATTTTAGGTGATTTCAAAGGTGATTTTTATTGATTTCAAAGCAAAGGTGTCTTTGTATGACTGTGTACTCAATACACATAGATACTATCTATGTTTAAAAAATTACAGCTGTCATTGGAAGACCAGCTTTCAATCAATGTTTGTCAGCATAATGTGACAAAACAACTCTGCAGACGTCTGTCATTCTAATTACTGCTCAGTAGTATATTATTCTCTGCTCAGTCATTTTGTACAAGGAAAAATAAGCATTGTATAGTGTGTCTTTCCTTGGGAACTTTAAAACTATTATTGATGGCATATTATTAGAACATATTAATGGATTTTTATTTTTTCATACAAGTCTTATTTGAATACAGATTTCCATAATGAGATTTTTGAAAGCACATAGAGAGTGTCAGACAAAAATAAGAGTAACATTTCTGCTACCATTTTCTATCATATTGTTGTGACAAAACCATTAGGTTCCTTAGACTTTCTGGGCTAAACTTACAGCATCTTTCCTAAAACTGACTTTGTCCAGGTTGTGCGCTGATTTTAATGTAACATTGAACCATTCAGTTCTGGTGTCTGTAGAGGAGTTGCATAATTTTACATCAATGGTAAAAGATAGGTCTTTCACCCAAAAAAGGACTTACATTTAAAAATATGGACATGTTAAAAAATTATTAATAGGAGAAAAAAAAAGTGAGAGAGTTTAAAAACCAGACTAAAACATATAAATCTTTGTGTCTGCATGGAAATTTTTGCTTGGACTCCTTTCTCTTTCAAGCCCTGAGTCTCTGCAGAATAAAGATCTTCCAGAGTAGTCTGTGCTTATTTCTGTATTGAGTGCACTTAGAGAAGCAACGCAATGCTTGTAATAATCATAACAAAGGTTTGCATTAACTCTACACAGTGCATCCAGCAACATCAAGAAAATAAGGGGTTTGTTTCCTTAAGTCTTCCCGGCTTTAAAGGCCTTTGTATGGGATTTGCAGCACTGTCTTGCAGTTTCATTTAATAACAATCAACAAATTCTGTTATGAAGAAAGCTCACATTAAGTTTGATTTTTTTTTTTTTTTTACAATTTAGTGCTTCATATTTTAAACAGGTTCACCTTTTCACAAAGATTTTTGGATCTTTATGAATGGAAGGGCTTTTGGTCTGTTCCAGGGAAGACTGAATCTGTTTGCTGTTTGGAGAGGGATCTCATATAACCCTTTATTAATATTCTAGGAAAGGTTTTGACCGTTTATCAAGATATGCTCATCAGTCTAAAGGTCTCCTTTTTTCCTCCTTTTGAATTAACATAACTAATGACAGGTAACAATAAAGCTTTGAAGATGGAAGCCACTTCAATCCTTTATAGTTAGTCCTCCTTTCATATGTTTATGCAGGAAGTTCAAAGAAAATCAGAGCACAAAAAATGTTGACATCCGGGAGGTGTGATTCATCTGCTTCTGGCTCCTGCACTCATCTGCTGTCAGGCTCAGAAGATGTTTGCAGCTGCAACTTTCAAGACACAAATTAGCTGCAAACTCTTTACCAAAGACTTCCAGATGAGAGACCAGAAGAGGTGGAGGGGCTGGGTAGAGTGCATGGAGAGAGGATCTGGAGAAGCAGGGGAAACCCATCAAGAGACTAGTGGCTTTTAAATATTGCAGCTGATTGGGGGAAATTGTAGATAACAAAACACTTTTAGGTAGTTCCACTGTTCTCTCCAGCAAGCTATTGGTATAAATTTCTCATTTGAAAGGGATGAAAAAAGTTTTTTAAAATTTTTATCTGTCAATAAACGATATGTGTGTGTCTGAACTCTTCAGAGTTGTGCTAGATAGTCTTAATAAGATATGTTTCTCAGTGCCTGTTTCGCAGCAAACATGAGTTATTGACACCAAAGGAACCTCATCTAAGAAATTCAAAGAAGTGGTTTGGAGAAGGATTCTGTAGCAGAACAAAGACTTAGATGCTGACTGCATCCTCCTTTGCCAAGATCTCTGATAAGCTGGGGACACCAGGCAACCTCTGTGACTGACTGCAGAAATGTCTTCTGTCACAAGGCTCCCTGGGGCCCACCTTACTCTGAGACATCATCACGTTTCAGCACAGTGCAGTGCCTGGGTAAGCAGGGCTGATAGATGCATCAGCTGAGCAAAATTGCTCTGGCACCAGCCTCCTCATAATGCATTTACAAGTTATTTCTCATTACCCTCAGACACCCACCCCAAGAAGGGGCCTTATGCTTCTTGTCCATGTAGGCTGTACATGTATAACAAAATGCATGTCTACACAAGAAAAATAAATTATTTTGTCTTTTTTTTAAACTCCTTTGTCTCTCCCTGACTCATTTTTCTCTTAGTTACCTTCCAATTCTTCCTTTACCTTTGATTATTTCCAAAAAAATACCCATTAATTGAGTATTCAGCATGTGGCTAGTGTTGCCCTCAAAATCCCAAACACCCACACATCAGCAACCAGGTGAAATTAAACGAGGGCTGGCAAGAAAAATGCAGAAAGTTTTAAACAGTGAATGCTTATGGGGAATGCTTATGCAGAGACCTGGATGCACTCAGCCTAAAGAAAACATAAAACACAGAGTTTATGAACAAGTAAATGAGTGTTGTTAAAGGAAGTAAAATCTATTAATCTGTCAAATCAGCAGAACTGAAGTTGCAACCTACGTCATCACAAAGGAAATGGCTGTTAATATTTCCTCAAAGGGAAAAAGTATTCAGGAAAATCATGTTCAGAGCAAACCATTTACCAGAATCTGCCTCATTTCTTAGTGCAACACCTTTACCCATGTTTGTCCATGGACTTCTGACACTGCCACTAATTCTAGTAATAAATTCCACAGTATCAAGATTGGACCCACTTGCAAGTCCTTAATTAGTCTCCCCCTCTCTACGTTAATCTGCTCTGCCCGAGCAGTAAAGCAGAGCTCACCACTAATGTTTTCCATCAGAAAGGCTCCCCCATCAGTAAAACCCACTGCTTGGAAAGTTCGCTTGGGCAATCAGAAACCCAACCAAACCCTTTCCATTTGGAAGCTGCTCCTTTTGCAAGAAAGTATTGTTGTACCTTTGGAAGGCATCATTAAATATCTATGCTTGTTGCCCTCATAAGCAGCTTTAAGAAAGCTTCTAAAAGGTTAGCAGAAAGCATTGACTGCAATTCCAGACTCTGATAAACAGTTCATAAAAGCTTTGATTAAGACTAGTATGTCATAGTTAGACAGATAAGGCAGTCTTGCTGCTTTCAGGATCTGGAAGTTACCGCCTAACCACTTGGGACCCTACGTCTTTTAACTTATAAAAAGGGATATAATCCCCAAAACTGAATGGTAATCAAAAATGTTGTGCTCTACCACTGTTGAGAAGGATGGAACTCTAATTTCTTTTAATTTTAACACTTATAGATACGGATCATCTGTAGAAGAATCTTATACAGAGCATGAAAACAGAAAGGATTTATTATATATAGTGAATATATATTAATATATATGAATATGTATGTATATATATTCCCTATAGTTTAGGCTTCATACCATGCATGTTTGAAATCCAAAGTGTGCCACTGGAGGAAGATGAGTTTTCAATGATAGATGGGGAAACAGCTCAGGGACTCCCTGAACTTTAATATCAGCACATATGCAGCCTCAGTTACTTGTCTTTCTTTGGATGCTTTCCATTTTCTCATAAGCTGTATGAAGAACTAATTTGATTTCTCTTTCATTGTTCTGGTGCAGACACTTAGGTTTCTGAAAATCAGTTAATTACATAAAGCACTTCAAATCACCATGGATGTGTGCAGACAAAGGACAAGAGGCACAAAAGAACTGGAACACTGTACACTGTGAACATATTGTTAGGTGGTATCAACCCAAGAAAAGAACCATTTTGTTCCACAGAGACACTTTAAAAAAAATTAATTCTCTAACTCTCTGTTTTTTAATAAGCTTCATTTCCAGTGCACTACTTATGCTGTTTCAAATTCATTTTTTCTCTTTTATTTTCACGACCCTAACATGGATGTTGCTTTCTTCATAAAACTTTTACCATTGGATTAGTTCATCCTCTTTCCTATCTGTCAGAGTTCATTGTAAAAGATGATTGAAATATGTAGTCTACTGAAAAATTGGGTGTACAGACACAGCTGATCTGTGCTGCCCCTTTTAGTGCAGAAATTCTTCAGTCCTAGGGTGAAAGGAAAGATGTCATGGATTGGCAGCATTTTCCCAGTGTAACTCTGGAAGCTACTAATGAGGTAGCATCACTTCTGAAAGTGGTCTCTCCTCACTGTTCTCATGTAATATGGTAGTTGTCTGAGCATCTTACAGAGGACACTGTTGCGTCTTGGTTTGTTGTTTCTCTTTATCTAAAATAAGGGAGTGCAGGCTGAAATTATATAACTATATATAATTTTATAGTTATATACGTAATAAATATAGGATATACATAATAAATATAGAATATAGAAATATATAAAGAGAAGAAACTTCAAGGAAGAGATAAGGTGTTGTCAAGCATACAAATTAGCAAAGTGGAACTGCTGGAAATAGAGGAGGGCAAGAGGTTTGGGGGGGAAAAAAAGAAAAAAAGGAGGTTTTGGTGAGTTTTTAAATAGAGCAAGCAGCTGCACAACTAACTCTGGTTGAGACTACACTGTGAAAATGTGTCAAGCAAGACCTTGACCACCCGCCATCCCATGCCACAGCACCAAAACTTAGGTCACTTTCTCTGTCACGTGGACTTGTACAAACAGTTTATCCAGGAATATTACGTAGATAAATGAGCCACTAAACTCTGATATGGAACTTTGGGGTGCATGTGGGATGAGTGAGTGAACCTGGAATGCACCAATGTGGCCTAACTACTAGAAGTGGAAGAAAAATTTAGAAATATATACATGTGCGCAGTTTGTGTGTCAGGAGAAAAGGGATGGTTTGTGTTCTTTTTCCACTCATATTTTTAAATCATGATAAAGAAATATTGAGAAGATTACATTCAGCTTGAAAAGGAAAGAATCTATTACGGGGCAGCTGGTCAGAGATACTGAGAAGTGACAGTTCTCAAGGATTGAGGAACCCGGCAGCACATCACACTGAATGCAGCAGCTCCACAGGAGAAAAATACCATCCAGAGAGAAAAATGGAAAGTGTGTAAGAGTTGATAGAAAACATTTAAAGGCTTCTACAGATCATTGCATTCAGGAAAAGAAAATAAAAATAAAAACTTGGAGGCTTTCTGAAAACTCCTGAAGTAAAAAGTGTTTGACTTATTGTTATAATGGTGAAAGACAGTGTAACTCATCTTAATCACTTAAGAAAAAGCAACTCTCAGGGATCTAGTGAAGAATTAGTGTAAATACCTAAATGTAGTCATGTGTGTGAGAGAAAAAAATGAAAGAAAAAGAGACTATTTTAAAGGATTATATTAAAGGATCCTTTTAAGATCCTTAAAGCAACTTTAGTTTTATTAAAAGAAATTTCTCTCAATGGACCTGACATTTCAGCTTCCAGGTCTGGCATCTCCTGATAAGAGGTACATCTGGGAACATACTTAAGGGGAAGGGGAAGGTACAGGAAGCACCCAGCACAGAAAACAAAAGAACTTCTAAAGTTGAATACCAGCCACACAAAACGCTGAAGAAGAAAAAATAATGCCATGAGATGTAAAAGTTTGGTTTTTGTAAGAAGGCACCAGTAAGTTTCCTAATGGAAGTTTCTCCACTGTTTCCGTGTTATAGGGATGGCTGGTATTTTGTTCTATCTGTACCGGCCCTTGGCAAAACTGTCACCACTGTGCAGTCACTAGCTAATTCAATCTGCTTTACAAGTGTTTATAAGGCTGCCCTTGGGACATTCTGTGGCCCTGCTCTGAGAAGGAGGGACTGTGTATCTGCATGGGTATGCATTCTTGTTATCACTACAATCCCATGCACAGCAGCAGGCAGCCCTGGAGGTAAGGAGGTAGCAGCCTCCTACACTTACAGGTATAGTAGTTGATGATTTTGTGGTTTTTTCTCAAAGGTGTGCCTGAGTGGCAGCTGCACCAGTAGCAGCACCAGCAGCAGCACCAGCATAGACATGGCAAGCAGAGACCGTGTCGGTGACTCACAGCATGGTCCCTCTGCTCTTTGGTAGCAGAGTTCTGCTCCTGCTTGACTCCTAATGAATTCCCATGAACAGGGCATGTGATAAAGAACAACAATTTCGTTGTTCTAATCTCTCACACCTAAGGTATGCTAGCTTGGAGGTCTTGGCAGAGCTGTCCTCTGAAGTTACATGTCTTGAAAAAGAGTCTTGAAAAGACATCCCACTCGGGGGTGATTGGCTTTAATTCCATATTACAGCTGCAATTATTTAGTGTGTAAGGATGCATACCAGGGTGTGAGAGAGACCCAAGCGCTGGTGTTAGGGGGAGCATGGTAGTAACAGGGCAGGGAGAGCTGAAGCCAAAAGCCAGGGAACTGGAAAGATGTATCATGAAAGGTCCACAATGAGGACCTTGGCAAGAGCATTCTTAGGGCCATAGACAAGGGATCACAGAGTTTGGCATAAAAGGGCAAGGAGAGAGCATGGTCACAGGCAGGGGTGTGAGGTCAGAGGGGCCAACTCTGCCCAGGGGTGGGGGGGCATCTGGCAGGGGTCGTCCAGTCCTGGGTGCATCCTGGACCTCGCTGCTCTTGGGGATGCAGTCAGCAGCTGTGGACAAGCTGCATTCCTTTCCTATACCACTGCTGGGGAGAAAGGAGGGAAGGGCTCGAGGTACCAACAGAAGAGCAGGAACCATCATCTGAATTTTAATGTGTTGTCTTCAGAAAGTCACTCCATTCCTCAGTGTCCTGACCTGTGGACTTGCAATGATGCTGCTTACCTTCCTCACTGGAGCACTGCAAATCTTGATTCTTTAGTGTTTGTAGTGTATTTTAAAACCCTTAACTGAAATGTGCTAGAGAAATGAAACACATTAGATACAAAGCATGTGGATAATATTGATGCTCATACAAAATATGCTTCAATAAAAGCTTAATAACTTACTGAGAGGCAATAAACCTTAGTATTACCTCAAATGTATTATGCATGGCTAATTTACAATTCCTGGCATGTTTCTACCTTGGAGAGACAATCAGCACGCGCTATTTCAGAAAAGGTCTTTACAGATAAGCAAAATGAATATAGTAGTCTCCTTAGCTGGCAAAAAGCAGCATCACTCCTGTAACCACTGAGTCAGTTACTACTACTGCTGGGCCCATTTTGCTTGGTGTGACCAAAATGACTGATTTTGCTCATCTCCTGGAACTTTTGGGCATTGGGGCTCAGAGATGGAGCTGCTGGAGGACTGCAGTTCCCCAGACAAATTTACATACTCAATTTCAGTCAGAAAGATTATGTCACGTTTGTAATCTCTTTCTGAATTAAAAGAAATTCTTGGCATGACCCTTAGGAATTGAGGGCACAGTGATATTGTGATCATTTGGAAAACTGCCATAATTACTTTTTCTATAAAAAGAATATCCATATCATACATTGTGCAGGACAGAATTTTTAAAGAGATGAGAAAAACTGACCTGAGTGGGTTAAAGCTGAGGTACAGACTTTTAACAGAATGAGGTAGAATTGAATAAAATGGCTTTACTTTTGTTGCACTGAAATAATCATTTTAGGCAGCCCTTGTTCATGCAGTGAGTTGAAGACTCTGGGTCCCGATTGTAGAGGTAGTTTCCAAGTCTCTAACTGCTTCTTAATGAGAAAAAATGATGGAAACACATTTTGGCACGTTCTTGCATGGTAAAATGTCATAAATAATTACAAGTGTATTTTGTGAAGTATTTTCAGCTAATCAGCAGGAAGACATCCTGAAAGTTTTTTAACTTGCTTGAGCTAAAAAAACCCACCCAAACAAAGAAAAAAAAACAACAAAAAACCAAAACCCAAATACAATTGTGTCAATTGCCTCTAAAGATTTTTTCATATTTTTATATTCTTACAGTATTTGAGGAAATATGGAAAATTGTAATTTTCTATTTTTTTTTATTTTTTACTTTTTCCTTACTTTATATTGTTCTAGTTATTGTTAAACTACAATTGAAATAGAGTTAAGCAAGAGAAGTTTGAAAGTTGTTCCTACACAGAATTTTATATGTGTTCTTAACTTTTTGTGCTCTAAGCAAACCTCATGGTCTGGCTGAAAGTTAAGCTCATAGGTGTGCTAAGACTAAGAACTCTCATCCCCCCTTGTCTTTCTCTCATTCCAGAGAGAAATCCTTCCTATACCTTTGTAAGACCTCTTTTGAATAGCTGCTTTTCCATACACAAGGATCCCCAAATTCCACTTACCACATGTGCTTGCTCCAGTGTCCTTGTTTTTTCTATCCTGCTCACTTCCCAGTCCCAGCGGCTCAGTGTCATGCCCAGACTATTCACTCCTTGCAGCAATTTGCAGTCATACTGTGAAGTTGCTCAGAAAACTAATGTGGCTGGGAGCAAAACATTTCTTGACCCATTTTTCGGCGACTTCAGTCAAGTGGCTAATTCACTGAATGATGGCACAAATCATTTGCCAACCCCAAAGGAAAGGTGGTTGGGAAGTCACTGAGCGGTACAATCTCTTCCGTAGCAGCACTGAATTGTGCCATCCTAAGGTAGTTTTCCAGATACCCATGATACCAGTATCAAGCTATTTTTATCTTGTCTGCCTATCCAGACTGCTAGGTTTTCAAGGAAGATGAATTCTTATCCAAATTATTGCTCCTGCAATACTGAACAGTTTGGTCCTGGCACATGCAGTGGGTTGCACAGGAAAGGGACCATCACCATAGCCCCATGCTGGGCCTTGCTCCCCATTCCCAACTTTGTATTAGATCTAACAATCTAATATGCCATCTGATGATGGAGACTTACTTTTCAGTCAAATCAGCAAACTATGTATACTGTGTATTTCAATTGAGGAAAGCTCAGAAATGGAAGGACTGGGCTCACACTGCACAAAGAAGTCCATGAAAGTCACTTTGGCAAGTGTAAACTGAGCTTCATCAGTGCTATGAGCCAAGAGTACCCAAATGCTGCATACTCCTCTCCAAATTCTTCAGCTTTTCCAGAACAACGCATTTTAATCACCATAATTGGTAAAATGCAAGAACACACTACAAAAAGGAAAAAAATTGTCCTCTGAATGTCATATCCCAGCAGGCAAATGAGCAGGATGATATTTAAACTGTGAAGTAATGTGCACACCTACTGTACAAATGTTCTTTACTGAGCATCATACCATCATGAAGCTGATGGCAGGCAAAATATGTTGTATAATTTCTGACAAGAAGTGAGACACAAATCCCAATATAAGGAAACAAAAGGATAAGAATTATTTTCCTCAGGGCTGATTTTCTGCTCTTTTCCAAATGGAAGACAAGTTCAATCAAAAGTTAAAGAAAACTTGTGGGAAGTTAGAAAAAGTACCACCAAATTAAACAACCAATTTAACTCAATATCCTAGTCCATTAATAAATATGAACACAAGCAGCAGATCCTGGAAAACAGAAGTAAACTGTTTGCGTGGCAAATTGTATCCTTTATAAAACAGAAAAGGTAAAATAATGGGTATATATTTACTTTTCACATTGCTTAAATTTTATTCAGGTTGTTTATTTCAATTCATAGACAAGAAAGATCACAGGTAATATAACTGGTGACCACCTTCCAGGTAAGGGGAGTTCTATTACTGTTCATATTACTGTTATTATTATTATTTGCTATTATAATTACTGTTTATTACTCACCACAGACGTATGAGAAGAACAAGGGCAGTAATTGTTGGTATGCTTATGTGTGATGTCCTCCTAAAAATTAAATCTTATTGCATTTTGGGTCATTTAGTTACACTAATAACTTTGTATATAGTAACTAAACATGTAAAAAAGATACCAAAAAAAAGAATAAAAAATTAATTTGACATGTTTTGTTACAGGTAACAAAACCAGTTATAAGAGTGACCCAAAAGTCAGTAAGTCAAAGCAAAATCATCATGCAAATTCATCACAGTATGAAGTTCCTCGTGACATTGGTGAGCAAGCTCAATAACTTGTTTAATGAACTCAGTCACAGATGGAGGCTACACTGGAGACTTTTCAGAAGCAATAACTAAGTCTTTCGCAAAAAGTAACTGTGTCAGGCATTTGAGGACTGAAATTCTCACAAGAACCCACTTTGAGAGGACATAGAACTGATTGCACATATCCGTGCCTCATACAGCTGTTTGTCAAAGCAGAGGCAGCAGGGAGGGGAAACTAGTTTGTACCTGAAAAGGCACTGCTTGTTAATTCCTGCTGGTATCATGGTGGGGGGCAGAAAAAACAATCACCTCTCAGGTAGTGTCCTAAATAGTGAGACAAAGGCAGTAAATAGACTGTGCTATGGTGGTTTTTTGTCAATAACCTAATTTTTTCTCTATAAACCACTTTCAAAATGGAATTGTGGGGAGAGGCCCACACTGAGCTTCCACGCCTATGCCAAGCACTTGCCCCAGGGGCCTCTGCTTTCCATGGTGTCCCAGCACAGACAGCATGCTGCTTGCAGTGCAGTGGACATTTTCTGGACTCTTCACTCTAATTCAGATTTAAGATCCTCTGCAATATATAAGGCACTCCATCACAGGCTGGAAAAGGTGCTCTGGAGTGCTCTCTGAGTGCTCCCATTGCTGGCTAAGCTGCGTGATGAACGGGAACGGAAACAAGCCATCAGCTGCATTTCCTGCAGGAGCTGGTCCCATTTAGGGACACATTTTCAGCCACCCCCTGAGCTGCACCCTCATGGGATTCCTGTGCTCCATGTATTGGTCCTGGCTTGCACAGAGATTTTGGCAGAATTCAGACCAGCACCCTGCTGGATCTAAACTCCCAAAGTCTACCAAAGTTCAGGTTCTTCTGCCTGATACACTGTTCTGAGCCCAGATTTTCTGACTCCTAGTTCAGCTATTCTTTCTAATAAATTTTAAAGCAGCATTTTTATTTTTGTTGTAATTATTTAGAAGGTTTCATAGCTCCTCACAGTTCTCCAAGAGACTTCCACATCAATCAATCTTTGAACTGTTTTTGGCAGGGAAATTGCAGGGCAATTGTTTTGTCTTTCTTCTTGAGCAAATGAGCTCTGAGCTCTGCCTTTTTTGTTTTGTTTTGTTTTGTTGTTTTCTTTTTAATTTATAAGGACATTCTACATATCACCAGTGATACAGGCCTGAAGTCCTGATCCAGCACAGAGGAATGGCTCCAGTCCTTCATCCAAGAGGGGCTTTGGGTTAAGGAACACTCCACCAAATCAAGATGCCCTGGTAAAATTTCTTTTTCTGTGATTTTGCTGCAGTGAAATAATTTTCTCCCATTAAGAAAATATATGATGAGCAACAGGTTATTTTTATTCTAAACTGTGTTTTATATCAGGCAGTCATCAGAAAAGAGAGGATCCAAGAGCTTGGGTGTTTAAAGCCAGAAGGAATCATTAGACCATCCAGTCAGGCTTCTGAAATATCATAGGCCATTAAATTTCATGATGGTATCTTATATTAAATCCAAAGGCTATAGAAAAACTAAAGATTTTCAGGCACTCACATCTTTTGAGGAGATTAAACTGCATGTTGCAGGCAGAATACCAGACAGACCAAGTCCGTGCTGGAAGAGTTGTGAATGGCAGAGAATTGATTGGGTGCAGAATGTTCCTGGAAAGCAAATAGTGCCCTCACCACTGAGGAAAGTAAAAAACATCTGTCAATCTTCCCTGGAATTTAAACTGCATTTCTGACCCACAGCCTGAGCATGTTGTGGACAAGGTAAGCAATGTCTATCAGCAAAATAAGGGATCACAGGCAATCTGGTCCCACTGACTTGAGCAACAAGGGAGATTCCCTTGGTCAGTCTAACCACACTGCAGGGTCTGTAGCATTTTGTTACGAGGCAGCATTAAAGCCTCTCTTCTAAGAAAAGTTTTTAGATAATCTTTTTTCTGCTGGGAAATCAAGTCTGCATGAAGAAAGCTGACTGAAAAGACTTGACTACACTTCTTCAGTGGCACTGGCTGGTGGGCTGGGCCAGCTCCAGAGCTGACAGAGGCAAATGGATGAGTGCACAGTTCTCACCCAGGACCCAACAGTCCCACTGCATCTTCCTCCAGCTACAGCTCTCCAAGAATGGTAAACATGGAGTTGAGATCATGCTTGAAAGAAAATTCTGCTTCACATTCACAGCTTTTATGGTATCCGGACTTTTTAAAGTTTAAGAAGTCTGACTATATTTAACAGTCAGCAACCATGAGCTTTGGAATAGAATAAACAATGAGCTTTGGAATAGAATAAGTGAATGGGAAAACATATAAGAGAATTATTCCCTAGGGAAAGTGGCAGAAAAATGAGCGTATTGTTGAAGTGCCCAAAACGGCTACCAATTGAGGTAAATGTTTATCAAATGTTCACGGACTCCATCCTGCTATAGGCTTGAAATATTTAACATGAAACTGTCCACTATTTTTAGTTATTCTGAAGGGATTGAAAATCCCCGAATGCAGAAGACCAGATGGATATGGTCGAACCTTCATTATAATCATCTCACAGTGAGGTAGCTGCATTCAAGAAAATTGCTGAAGGGAAAAACTGTGAAGAGCTACTTTGTCATCTCACTGCATCAAGATACATTTTCTTTGATTACAACAGAAGTCTATGTGCTCAGCTGATTCAGGAACTCTCAATGTATTTCTTAAGTGATTCTTTATTATTGACCAAGGATAAAGTAAACAGTGAACATTCTTGGAGTACCAAAGACACCTTTCTGGATTATAGTTGAGCAGGACTCACTAAAGTCTGGCTTGCATCCACAGGCTCTTAAAATGGAATATTCAATATTCTGAATATTTCCTTGCCTTCAAGGGATCCTCCTGCAGATTTGCAATGTGTTGTCAGCCACTTTGCTTGCTGTCTTGAAGTAGAGTGGTAACCCATACAAAACCAAACTGCAGCAGGATTTAAGTTCCTGAAAGAACAGAGAAGCAAAGGTTTTACCTGATATATTGAACATCCTGAATCTTTACTCAATTAATTTCTCAAAACTGTCAGGGCATCTTTTATGCTAGGAGAAAGCGACCTTAACACCTCTTATCAATACCTCTACAGAGGTCAGTCCTTGATTTGTACCTCTGGCCTCATGTGTCAGCTTTATGCATGTTAGAGGAAATGACTCTGGGCAGCTACGTAAGTGGACTGTGGTATCATGTGAATTCAGTCTCCAAGCTCCTTGAGCGACGTGGTGCAATGAAACAAGGATGTGAGTGACATTCAGTTCAGCCTGTAAATGAATAAAAGTAAACTGTCATCCAGTGCTTCATAATGAAAGAAAATAATTCCTTTAGACAGACTGATCTAGTTTTATCAGCATTGAATTAAGTGGCAGGTCATGGTAAAAGTCTTTTGAAATTTCTGTGTTGAAGCAGGAGAGATTTGCCAGTCAACACAGAATAAACTCTACCCGGGATTTATCTTCTCTGACAGATTATTAGGCAATGGAATCCATAAGTGAAATTTCATGGCTTGTTGTATCCAAGAGGTCAGACTAGATGATGAAAATATCTGTTCAGAACCAAAAAAAAAATTCATGGCTGTTATTACAAAATGAGTCCTATTTTAAAATTGATTAAAAAATTGGTAAATTGAGTGAAGGAAAGAATGTTGCAGTAAAAGTGGAAGAGACAATTCAATCTTTGGTATCACAAAATTACAGTTGGAAGGGACCCACAAGGATCATCGAGTCCAGCTCTTAAGTGAATGGCCCATACAGGCATTGAACCCACAACCTTGGTGTTATTAATGCCATGCTGTAACCAGCTGAGCTGTAGTATTTCTCTATTCTTGCCAGATTTTGTCTGTGTTTTGCAAGAGAAGAAAAGATCACAGTCCGTTCCTTTCTCTCACACTTGTTCTGTTTCAACACGAAGCAGAGTGACATCAGCTCTGCACAGCTGAATCCAAAGACTGGTTTATGAGGTTTTCAACCTCATAAAATAAAGCTATTATAGTTGTAATATACACTGCAAAAACAACAACAACAAAAAAAAAAACAAAAACAAAAACAAAAAAGAATATATTTGAATAGCTGTTAGCACTGTAAAACCTATTAAAACCTTAATCTATTTTTTCCCAGACTTACTCTTCTGTACTGTCCCCCTACCTAGCAAAACCAAGTCCCATGCTGTACATCTGACTTGCCATGCATGAAACTCTCCATTCTCTCTTACTGACTCCATCTGCCCTCAAATACAATTGGGGATCCCTTTAGCCTGGAGCATTGACAAAGCAGACTGATACCTTAGTAACAAAGCTGGTGTATATTATAGTTTCCTGAAAGTAAACTATTTTCATGCAAACTTTTTCAGAGTTTCTATGTTGTTAGCAAGCTACCCGAAACTTGAAATCTAGCAATTTTTTTGTGTCAAGAAAAAAACAGTCATTGTTTTAAGAGATCCATCCTTCATGTTCTCATGTGGCAGTAAGAGCCAGGGTTATAACAGTATAGCTTGACTCACAGACCACCTCCTATTCTACAGATGATGAGTGAAAAAATAGTTACTAAAATAGCAAGTGTAAAGCAATAGTGTATTTTCAACTTGTTCAATGTGAGGCATTAAGAACATAAGACCAACTCCTTGTTATTCCCAGCAACTGCACAAGAGAGTTACAGCTTACAATGGTCCACAGCATCCCTCTCCCACATTTGTCATGCTGGGCACCTCAGAAAACCTCAACAAATTTTGGATCTGCAAGAACAGATCAGAAGCTACTGGGAGAGTGGGTCACAGGAAATCAAATCACCTTCCTTGCTTTTATCTCCAAAAGCAAGCTATGCATCAAAGCACTCCTTCTCCCTCCCTCCAGATGACCAGCAGAAGCCTTGAAGCAATGCAGACAGATGACAGACACTCCAGAGCACAGGTTGATCCAGCTAGAGCCTGAGGAGCTCAAAGCCAATTCTATGAGCACAGCTCAGAAAGGCTCACAGTGAACTTAATAAGAGGCCTTTCTTGATGAAAATTGGCAGCTGATGACAAGTTCAGTGATTTTGAATGGATGTATTGTGAAGGAGTATGCAGACAGCATTTACAAAAGCCTACATTACTTGTGTCTCTGCCTACACAACAACTCAGATTAAGTAACAATAGCTGTTTGTCTTTGAAGGTACACATCTGAGCTGTGAGCTTTATATCTTTGCAACAGCACAGAATAATTTTTTATAAGTGGGTTGAGTGTCAGTGCTTTTTTTTTAAAGGCAGTATGATATAATACTGATATTACAACCTTAGGCTCCCACTCATTTCAAAGGATCCATTGACTTCATAAACTCAAAGACAAAAGTATCTTAACACACTTCATTTTAGCTAAAGTAAAAAAATCAGATAAAAAAAGTGATGAATATTATGTTCCTAAAATTGGAAATTGAGTCATTTGGACAAACTGTGACACTCTTGTCTCTCTCCCTGGCAATCAGAAGACAAAATGTCATTTATTTTCTCTAAAAAAAGGAACGACAGGCTAGATGTTAATTTTTGACCTCTATGATTCACCAGGGATTGTCTTACCACATATCACTCACATGACAGAAAACTATTATTAGTGCTGACTCTAAATTGTTTTTCAGCAGCATGTTTTTCAAGGACCATGATCAAAATCATACCCTTACTTCTTTTTTCGCCCCAAAGTTATTATGCATTTGCAATGTCCTTGAAATAGTCTGCAAACGGTCCAAAGCAAGGTTTCAAAACCGCCCAGGCAGAGCTCTCTGACAGTCAGGAGCTTGTTGCTCTCATCTCCTAGGGCAAAGTGAATGATAAAGATTAGATAGATTTGATTATGCTGTGCCATTTTTCTCAATGAACAGAACTCTCTCTGGTTCACCAGTTCTGCATCTGGAAAAAAAAAGATATAGATAACTTCATTTGAAAACAAAATCATGTGCTGCTTTATTCTTTTTTTCCCCCTTTCTATTAGTCATTTTACACTAATGCCGTGAGTGTAGACAACTGGTCTAATTTATGTGCTTTATTTTGTGCAGCTAAAATAATACATGAATTCCACCACGTATTGCTCCTGTTTCCCACTAGCTGCTGTGTGAGCAAAGTTAAAAGCCTTTGTATAAAAGCACTAGTCTGGGACCTTCCAAATTGCTGAGGTGATTAGGAGCATGTGTTCTGCTGGTTTTCTGTTAGGGTTACACTTCCAGATCCCTTGGTACTTGTGAAAATCCCATGTAATTTCAAGCCTGTGCCTAGACTAGACTGATTTTGACAATTTTAAAGCATTTTCCAAACATTAAATAAACTCCTCCAATTATTATGCTGCTGAGAAAGACTGAAAATTCCAGGTCCAATATGGGTGACAATTCCAGCTATGTAAGCCAGTGGATTGACACTTGCCTAGCTAAGATCAGAATCTTCATTTTATCAGAGATGCAACCCTGTTTGCCACCAATTCTCATAATGCCCTTGGTATTTTTTCCTTCATGTCTCACATACCAGAAAGAGAGGGCATTCTGCACTGCCCATAAAAATGTGCTACATTGTTCTATTGTATTTTACATGTGCAAAGTCCCAGAGGCAGAAGAACTTTGATCAGCCTCTTTCTTCTCAGTTTAAACATCATGTCTCCAGTTATCACAATGAGAAATCAAGCACTTATAGAAACTTTTCAATTTAATTACACTCAATAACTGTTTTAATTTCTTTACTATTAATCTTCTTCTAGGCATTATTGGAAACAGATTCAGTGTTGTGACAAAAGTATGACATGAATAAACTCCACAGAAAGTTAAGACCGCAGAAGGCTAAAGCAAGACTTCTTGGCCTTTTTTTTTTTTTTTAAAAATACAAGCCTCAAACCATTTTATGTTCAGCTCTTTCATTAATTTCACCTAACACTCATTTTCTGCTCCTGAACCACAAACATTCCAGCTTTCAAACTATAAGTGTCCTGGTCAAGATTGAAAGCTTAATGGCCATTTCTACCATGTAAAACACACTTGCAGGGGAAACACAGACAGAATCCCAACATCAAAGAAAACTTTACAAAGGCAGAAATGTGAAAGAAGAACAAAAGGTGTTTTTCAAATAAAACTGGAAGCTGTTGATATGGCCAAATCATTCAAATCACCGTAACACTAGTCCTGCTGGATAAGGCAGTTGCCACCTTTGGAGAAATATCTTGAAGTGCTCCAGTGTTGTGACAGCAGTTGCCTGAACATTCATTGCAAAGTGTTGGTATAGAGGGCAACAAGGAGCAGTTATGTTATGAAATGACAGTATGAGATTTTTTCTCTACGATACTGTGTAATCAAATCCTGTGGCTCAGTTTATCCAAGAAATGCCTGACATTTTGAACAAGGTTGTTTCTGTGCCTGAGGACCTCAACAGCATTGCTGAACTAGCAATGCTAGTGATCTTCAGGTACCAAGTGGATTTAAGGACGTAGAAGAGAAATAGGCAAAGACAGATTATTGTGAGCAAAAGAAAATTTCAAAAGTGCAACAAAAATAATATATTTTGTAAAATTATTGTTTGCATAATTCCTCTTCCCTGACTGGCTTGCCATTAGTGACACTGGCCTCCTTATGTGTTTTCCTCATGTGGGAACACAAACACTGCTCCTATTGCCTCTACTTACTACACCAAGCGAAAAAACCATAAGCTGCTTAGCGTAAGATCCTGCCACAGAGGAAAATACATGAGGGCCAGAATCCATCCTCTAGGAAAATGGCCTGATATTAAAAAGCACAGATTGCCCTCTCTGAGTACTAGACTGCATCTTTGTCCTTCATGAGAAAGTACCATTCTCTGAAGTGTTGTTTTTGTGCAGAATTGAAGCAATCTCTGTGAAGTAATCAAGAATACCATGAAGAACTTGCTAAACTTGGGAAAGGTGAAATGTTAATGTTAGAGACAGAAAAAACTCAGTTTCACATCTACTAAAGAGTCAGATGACAGCAGTTGGATAATCAGTTGAAAGAACATGTTTATTAATACTAAGATATTTTGCCAATTGATGTTCTCTGAGCTTTACCTAAGACTGGAGAATCCACAGAAGAAACTGATAGGAAGAAAAGGAAAGCCTCTCAATCAGGTTAAGTACGTCACCAGAAAGCTGATAATCTCACTGGCACACAGAGAAACTTAACAGATCAACCTGTCTTTTTCTACCCAAACTGGAGTTAGCTGAACTAACATGAGCCATAATCATCAACTCCCACATTGGTTTTTAACTGTTCTTAACCTTTAGACTTAAGCAGTAGTCACTTGATGCTGGGTGGTTGCTATTTGTGAAAACAGACATCAAAATCCCTACTGCCTCAGTGCTCCACTTACAAAATGGATAACATTTATACTAGTGATGGAGAAGACTTTAGGGATCACACAGATCATTCCCCCTCTCTGTGCAGATGGCCTCTCCATCATACTATTTTTTATATCCCTCTCTTTGTTGGAGGAGTGCAAATAGCAGCACACCTGGAGCTGGACTTGCAGATGAAAAGGCAGTATGAGACACTGACATGCTTTGGAATATTTAGGTGAAATACTTTTGCTGTATATTTTGGCTTTTGATTCTAACTATTAAAGTGTTTAGATGAAATGTTTTTGCTGTTACTTGCTGGCTTGCTCTTCTAAATGAATCAGCTGTTATAGGGCCTCCAGGTCCAGGCACGTTTTCCTTCTTGTGTGCAGTAGGTCAGTGCTTAGTTTTGCACTTGGTAGTGGTTTAGCTTCCACATCTTCCTCACTCAGAGTACCCCTGCTAATTAAGTATCACATGGTGAGCTGGTTGTAAAACACTTATTGTCACTTCCATGAACGTACACTGAATGTTTTCCCATGGCATTACATTCACGGGTTTGGGCATTTCCACACCCGTTTGCTAATGACACAATTTAAGTGAGACTTTTTCCTCCTGTTTTATTCCATTAGTCGCTCTACATGCTTTGAAAGGACAGGCTTTCAGTGCTCTTCCATGGGCATGGGGGGCATGGTGACAGGCACTAGATAATGGCTTTGACAGCTTTCAAACAGGAGTCACTCAGCAGTAACCAGTAAACCCAAACTTCTATGGTATGTCTCTTATTGCAAGATGTCACTACAGCTCTCCTGTACTAAGTAGCTTCCCTTGGGAATTCTCTTACACATTCTCATTTTTCTACTATGAAACCATTTTTTTGGATGCTACTTGTCTCTTTTGTTGCAACAAAAATATCAGGTAAGACTAATTTTTGGATGTAAAATTACTGCCCACAAAAATCAGAAGTTTCAAAATGAGAAGGCATAGAACAGCACAGTAGATCCATAACTAAATCACAGGAACTTTAATCCAGAATTTCTTGTATTGGTGCAAAGTTCCCTTGCAAGTTTCTTCTCCAGTAAACATAGATGCTCATGCAGAAAGGAGTGGACAAGGCTCTAGTTTGGATACAAGCATCCTCCCCGCACCACAACTCATTGCTGCTTTTGTTAGTTGTGCTGTGTTGGTTCTACAACTATGATGGGAAAGGGGAAGAAAGATACATGTGTAGGCTCAGGCAGAGCTTGATATTAATCCATATGAGTATTAAATTTACAGTGTTCATGCTAAAGCCAGGACACTGACAAAATTATGTATCCACTATGTAAACAATAAGTGACACATTAAATCATCCTATAACCTAATGAAAGCTATAAATCCGTGGTGAAACTGTGGACTGATTTTTTTTTAATGCTAGAAGCCAAGTGGAAAATGCTGATGAGAGAGGAGTTTTCTCTACTATTGTAGCTACTTACAGTGTGTGTTTTAATTAATCTCTTCCCTCCATTACCCTGTCTTTCATTGCAGAACTGACTTATTTTCCCATTTGACAAAATGCAGCCCTCAAGCAGCTCACTGGCCTCTGTAAAAGGATGAAGCCATTTGAAGTCATCACCAGGGGCTTCAAACAGGTGTCCAGAAACAGATGTGAACTTCTCTCAGTAATTACTTTCAGCTCTCAATTTGTCTTTCCCTGTCTATTTAAGCTTAAAAGAGTCAAATGGCACTTACCCCACATCATTTTCAAAGCATGTAAAACTCAAAACAAGAAAGGTTACAACACAGTAATTCCTCCAGCTTCTCTTGACACCAAAAGCCCTTGCAGATGCTCCTGAGATATAAGAGATTAGGAGAGGTAGAGGTTTCGCCTGAGATGTCAGAATGCTCTTGAGAGAGGCTATGACAACATGGGTCCATTTCAGGACCACAGCTGAGGAGGCTGTTCTTGGTCAGAATTTGGCAACAGGGCAACTAGCATCACCTGGCCACAGTAAGATCCAGATGAAAAGGACTTTCAGGCAAGTCATAATGAATCTGTATTTCCTTTCTGTCTCCAGTGGGAATATATCTCAAGTTACTATATTTTAACAATCATACTGCTACTTGACAGTTACTTCACAATAGACTGTAAGCTCGGACACATTTTCTTACTTTGGCAAATACATTCTCATGATAAAAATTATAAGTTTAAAAAAGAAGAAATTAAACCTCTGAGCAAAATGATTATATCAAAGATAGACAGGAATAGACCATCCAGAGAATGTAATTTTAAGCTTTAAGACTATATGTTGAAAAATGCCTATGACTGATTATGTTAACCACAACTTGGCTGCACAAAAAGAACATGGCTGTCTTATCCTCCTGGCCACAGTAGGGTTCTAAACTTTTTCCTACATTAGGATGGCACATTTTTGAGAATGTCTTGGTAATTGTTAAATGGTGTCTTGGGTCTGGATTGGCTTGTCTGATACATTTTTTAAGCATTTGTATTGAAGAAAATTATAAAATTCTCCCTGGGGCCACAAAGCTAGTTTTATTGAGTTTCCTGCTATGAAGTTTTGCAGCTTATGTGACTTCTCCTACCTTAAAATGCATGAAATTTGTTTAAAAATCTATCTTTTGCATAGGAAAATAAGGCAGTCTTCATAAGCCTAAAAACACTTGACCAGGCTTTCTAACTTAAGAGATCCTAATTTGTCACCATAAAACCCCCCCGGAACTCTGAATTTTATGCTAAAAGAGTATCTCAAAATTCTTTAAGTTTCCTTACAATGGTGTACAATCCTAAAAAATATCCAGCTAAAACTGTCTTAAATTCAGATGCATTAAACTTTCAAGTTATCTCTTTCTGTGCCCTTTTTTAGAGTTACATTTTCTGAACACCAATCCAATCAACTGAAAAACATTTGCTGAACAATCCATCATTTGTTGTTCTGCTTTACCTTAAGTTGATGATACAATGTCCAGCTCCACAATTGAATGCCCAAGGGGAAGTTAAACCAAGCAGGGCACAAGCAAAGTATCTGACTTTATTGTGCAGTCACACATGTCCATGGCAATCCCCCACCACTGATTACCAAGGCCACAGTTCAGCCATGGATTCTGCCTGGACCCAGTCTCCCAAAAGACCCTCTGTAAACCTTTAATGTCTCCCTCCTTCAGCAGGTTTTTGAGGAAGCAGTGTTTTATAGTTTTAATAACAGGAGGGGTCAGGTTGTACAATATTTAGTACTACTGGGTGACATGTAGGTAAGGTCATTGGTAGTAGAACAGGTGTTTCTGGGGATATGGTGCTTCAGCAGTTAAGGGCAGGTGCTTGGTGGGTTTGGGTTGAATTTTTGGATAAATGGAGAGGTTGCTCTTTCAAATTGTCCAAAATACAGTCTGAAAAATGAATGCTATCAATACCAGTAATGAAAAGGTATTTGCGGATATATTAGCCAGCACATTTCTTCATCACAGTTACAAGTAGTCAATAGGATGTAACGTTGTGGGATTTCCGCAAGTGAAAAGGGCATTAAAAGAGAGAGGGCTAATGGACAGAATAATAGAAAGTAACTGCAGAATGATCACAAATTGATTCAGCTTATATTGAAAATAAAAGAACACATAGGAGTAGGATTTTAGCAAAGGATTTGGATTTCAGAAAAGTAAATTTAGACAAGCTAAGGAAACTGATTAGTAAAATCAATTGGACTGAGACGATACAGCACCTTGACTGTGGAAGGAGAAAGGAATTTACTGCCATCTGAAGAGCTGAAAGTAAGAGAAATATTTACCCTCAACCAGAAAAAAACTTAGAGAAGTGGATTCCACACTTACGTAAATAAATATCCCCCTTTAAAGGAATATTTAAAAATATATTATACCCATTAAAAGTATATAAGCGAAAAGCTTACAAGAAGTAGAAAGGCAAGAAGACAGATATGTAAGTAAAGCTAGATTTCACATGTTAAGACATACAGGGGTAAAAACCAGCAACTGACAAATAGTGATTTGAGCTGGGTCCTGCAATGGATAAAAAATCAAACAACAAAACACCTTTTGGAAATATACGACATAAGGAAACAAGGAAAAAAATTGCCTGCTAGTCCTGATGATTGGGTAACCTGTAGATTAAAGATCATATCAAGAATCATGACACCAAACAAAGCCAACATCTATCAGACACCTACTCTCTGAGTACAGCACAGCGCCCAAGGAAAAGCAAGCTCCAGGCTATTCTGGCTACCATGCAGTCCCCTGGCAGGCCAAAAAATAGACATATAAAAGTAATTTGCACATATTCTTCTCACTAAAGACATGTGCTCCCACCCTGAGCACATAAAGGAACATGGGGAGCACTGCTTGTCTCCCCCCTGAAACTGCCCTGCTGTCCCTGCTTTAGAAAGCAAGAAAAGAAAAAAAAATCAAATAAATATCAGATCACAATCTCCCTGTCTCCTGGGATAATCTGCTACAACCAAACAAATGTGAAAGGACTGTTGTCAAAGTGTGTACCCCTGCCTGCTGCTTCTCCAGGTTGGCTGCAAGTGACCTCACAAGGTACTGAAAACAGACGACATCACTTGGGTCTGTGCAACTCCCGTGACAATCCACCAGTGTACATTGTTTAGACAGATGCTGAAAGAAAGCTGAAGAAGTACTACAATATACCCAAAGGGTTTTTTTAAAAAAGAACATATTCTGAAAGAGCTGGTAAATTCTGCTTCCTCCCTTAGAGAAAACTTCAGTGAGTGCATTGAGTGAGTGTATTCAATGAGAGGTTTCTCGGCTGCATTTCCAAGAACTGGGTGGTCTCCAAGATTTATAAGGTTCCCAGGATTCAGGAAAGAAACAAAGATTAAGATCTTTCTGATAAAGAAGTCCCTGACTGAGTATCATTGTGGATCTGACTTCTGGCATAGCAAGTATTTGTTTCTCTTTTGAGGGTAGGCTGAAATATGGGCAAGACTTTGTTCTGGAGCATCACTAAGAAAAAGGTAACATGCTTCTTAATTGAGCAGGAAGAAAGACTCAAGCCAACTGCTTTTCCAATGACACATAACTTCCACTGAGTTGAAAACTTCCCTAAGAAAATTCTGGATTTGATTTACTATTTAATTTAAAATAAAAATAGTAAATTTTATTCTTCTACTAGAAGACCTAAATTAAATTACTTGCTTGCATGGCCTCAGCATTCATTTCTGTGCATTTTTTTCAGCTGTTCCATGCTTCCTAGCTGCTGTTGTTAGCTACTTGATGAACCCATGCACTCTTTGCATATTGCCTAAACTGTATATCTGATGGTACACACACTCTGATAGGACAACCAGAAGCACTCTTTGCCCCAAAATGATTCAGTTAATTTCAGGAACACCTGATGGGGGGAGAGCTGTAAGCCCCCTTAAGCAAGACCCAGAAGGACCACTCTGCATGCAAATCACAGTGTGACACAAAATGGCCATTTATTGAACATGGACACCGGCTTATAAAAGGAGAGCAGGGACTTTTCTAGAAAAATGGGTGGAGACTGGGAAGAGTATTCAAGGAGCAGCCAATCAGGGTAATAAGGGGCAGAATTTATCTAAACATGAACAAATTAGAAACTATCTCTGAGGGGTACTGCTGCAGCAGAGTTGGACGAATAAGGAAAGAGTTTACATAGAACCAATAGGAGAAAGGGTAACAGGTACAGAGAAGGGAATCATACATTCTCATAATAGAATATATTGTGCCAAAAATAGAACAAATACACAACTAAATAGAACACTAGAAACAGACACTCCCGTGGTTATGATTATCATAGCTTGTGCATGACGGCGTAGGTGCACTCTAAGATGTTTTCTTCCTCTTCTTCCGATCTCTCCTCACTAAGTTTCTTCCACCCACCACTCATAGGACTCCATTGGGGCACCTCCAACCTTTGTGATAAACATTTTTATTTCACCTTTTAATATTCTTACAAGTAAAAACCAACCCCAAAATACTGGAAATTCCTTCCAGGTAAAAAATCTGTTTTCCCATCATCTCTACCTTTCATCAGATAAACAGAAAATGAAAATGTCTCTCATGTTGGCACAAAGGCAGGATTGAAGGCTCGTTCATTTTGAGCTTATTTCATTCTTCTATAGAACCATACAAGACCTTCCAACTTTCTTTACCCAGGGGGGCTTCTCGTTGACCTAGTCAAGCAATATCTACAGCCACTGGGACAGCAGGGTCACCCATGACTGGTGGCAGCTGTTGGGAAGTCTGAAAGCATACAAGCTGCTTAACAAAGTATCAGGTAAAAAAAAAAGAATTTGCTTGGGACCATGCCAGCAGCCCAAAGCTCATCCCCACCCCCTCTAATTAAACTGTCGAAACATGTTCTTTGTAGTGTCCCAATACCATATTGTTTGTCTACGGCTCAGTGACACTGGGAGAAAAGGATTTAGCTGTCTGCAAAGCAAACACAGAAACAAAATCACAAAGCAATGGCAAATGAGACCAAAGGCACAAAACTTCCTTTTTCAATTAACAGCTCTACAGTGCTCTACAGCGCTCATAAATATGTCCAAGGAAGCAGGCTATAAAACAGACACCTATGTTAGTAATGACACCTTGAGTGTGAGAATCATTCCCCTCTTGTCAACAAAAGGGGAATGTCCACAGAGGACATTCCTATTTATGTCACTATTCATCAGAAGACAGGATCTTGCTCTACCCTTGCCATCGTCAGTTTCTTGTCCTTCTCACTAAGTGTACCACTGCTATTCTCACAGACAGAAGTGGGTTTTTTGATGAAAAGAAATTTTGATTACAAGAAATTTAGTTAGAAGTACCTTCCTGACCCTTGGCATACCCCCACCCTCTCCCTAGCCAAACAAGCATCCTGATTTTGGGGCTGGTGTTGGAGGACACAGTGGTGTTGTGGGCAGTCTCACTGTATCACAGAGACACTGGGCTCAGGAAAGTGGCTGAAACTGTAGATCAGGATGGATTAACTGAAGCAGAGCCCAGACAGAACACAAACGCTAAAACTAAGCCTGCAGGAAATGTCATCGGATCTTTGGTTATTAAAGGTGGGCAGTGTCTTTATCCCTTGTTCTGAAAAGCAGACGACATACATGTTCAGAGATGGTGGATGTACCTCTGTGCACAGTTCAGTTGCATTCACAATAAATTTTAAAACGTTGTCATCCACCCACTATCATTCCCCTCTAGAGCCCCTGATTTTGTCAAGTTATCAGATTTAGAGAGGGCATTTGGCAATTATATTTCAAATTCAATCCTTATTTCTTTATAAAATTTACAAGCTTACCTTAACATAAAAAAATTCCCTTTAGGGTTTCTTGGCAGAATTAGAAACATAAAAAGTGATTTCACAGCTGCAGAAGGCATGCTTTCTGAGATAATACTGGTTTATGTAAAGTGATTATTCAAATACAGTAGCAGTCTCTTTCAAAACACTGGAAGGTTACATTCAGAAAAAAAGATCCTAAGATTTCTTAACCCCTCTGTAGTGAAGAGTGTCACCACCTCTCTGAAACCCAGTGGTCCCTTCAACCTTTTCAACAGTGTGCAGTTTCAGGGTGGAGGAAAATGTGAAGAAAGAGAGAAGGCAGCAAGAGAAGGAACTGTCTTTCATTTTTACTTTGAACCATGTTCCCCAAAACTTGGCATAGCACAGGATAGTATGGGTCAGTAAAGGTACACAACATACAGGTGAGAGGAAAGTGGAGTGTAGTTAGCCGTGACCTGCAGGCTGATATCAGTTGTTCTTTCCAAATGATTTCTATATTGCTGTAAAATGTGGGTAGGAGACACTGTGCCCAAGCGGGTCTACATTAGCCTCAACTTCTTGGAGTGTGAATGACCATACAGACCACAGGGAAACTCAGTGTGCTGGTGGAGAAGAACTCAAGTGCCCCAGGCTTGTCTCTCAGATTTATACCCTATTCACACTTATACCCTATTCACACTTACCTGTTTTCTGAAACTTTCTCTAGAAAATCAAATGTTGCAGTTGCCAAATGAGGTACATGGAGGTACGAGACTCAGCTTTTGCACAGCAGATCTGTATGATGCACACAAATGCTCACAACAATGAAGTGAGCCTCTGAGTGTCCACAGTCAGCACTACCCACATTTCTGCCAACACAACTGCCTCTACATTTGGGCATACCAGGGCAGCAAAGCGCTCTCCCACCTCCCTGTAGCTCTGCATCTCGGTGTTGCTCCCTCCGTATCCCACATGTCCACCCCAGCAGAGATGTGTGGCTCTGCGTGGGGTGCAAAGAAGGGCCTACTCTGGCTATACTGGCTGCACTGAGAGCTGGGATGGGAATGAGGGGTTGGGGAAGGAGAGTAGTGAGAGTCAGAGACAGGCTGCCAGTGGTGGTCTGAAAAACAAAACTAAACATGATTTCAGCATGGGGTAAAACTGGAATGGTTTATTGAACGCAAGAACACAATTTTAAGGGCCTCAGGGGCTGAACATGTTAATGAAGGGGACAACCTATGTTAATTAGGGAGTTACACAAGTTTTTACTGCAATTTCCAAATAGTTAATTTTCCTTCAAGTAGGATTACATGGGGGATGGAGGGATTACAGGGGTTTAGACATGCTTTTAATAATCATCTCAAAAAGTCCTTTCTTAATTCTGCTTGGAGCCAGGTTTAAATCTCAGGGTTGCACATCAACAGGTCTTAGTACAAGGGTCCAAATTTCTTCAGATCAAGAGATTGTCAGCCTTGTTTTCCAAGGTTTGTGATTCAGATTTACCAAGCTTTATTTTTGCTGAGAGCTGGGTTTGCACTCCTACAGCTGCCTGATGGGATTAGATCTCCTCTGGAAAGGATTTCACATCCCCTGGCCAAAGGAATGGCACTATGAATTTTGGCAGAGTCATTCAATAAAGAGTTTGCTAAGTGATGATTCTGATTAGAAAGTAATTGAGCTAAGAGTATAAAGCTGTGGAATGAAGAAAATCTCAAAAAATCTCTGGATGCCCAAAACCCACAGAAACACTTGCAGAACAAGAGCCCAGGGTGATCATTATGGAACCAGGGTTAACCCACGGGGGCTATGTGACACTAGTGCCAAATTGGTACAGCATACCTTGAGCAGGATTTGAGTTTTTAAAGCTCTTCACCAGGTGTGCTCCCTTACTCTGATTTGCAGAGCAAATCAGGCTGGACATTTATCAGATTCTTCCCTGAACAAAGGGATAATGGGTCCATTTTCCCTCAGTGCTTGTTCTGTTGTTGGAAAACTACAGCTTTTAAAGCAATGACATGAAGTCTTACTTAGCAGCAAAATAGAAAAGGTACAAATGTCTCTCGTTGGTGTCCTGAAAAGGTACCTTTTGTTTAAACAAAGGGGACAGTGCTTCAAGGGATGAAAGCTCGCTAAATCATTCTTGTGCCCTGTACCACCCTGACCACTGTTTTCTGCGTGACATCTGTTAACTGGTCCAAAGTTTTCCCCACCTGCTGACCTGGGATACATTCAAGCAAATTGGTCTCACCACTCCTGGTTCTGGTATGCAGTATCCTTAAATTAAAGGATGTCTCATTTTGCCCATCAGCTATCATTTTGCAGCCATCTGTGGATTAACCACTAAACAAGATGGATTAAACAATAGAAGGCATTGCTTTAGATCTTGGAGAGAATCATGATGGAAGACATCAAAATACAGTACATCAGGCCCACAAACGCCATTTTCCTTCTACAGAACCAGAGTTTGTCAACACCTCTACTTAAGCAAGTGCTGTTTACAGCACATATATAGAAATATTAGTTTCTGCATCCCTGTTTTAAAGAAACTTTGACCCTTCTGCAGTCAGCAGCTTCCTGTCCTGATGTTCACAGCAAAAACATGCTCTTTCCAAGTTTTTTGAAAAGTCTTTATGACATACTCCAGAGCAGGCAAGCATAATGCTGATCAGGCAAGCACAGTGCTATCAGTACAGGTGCAAACTAGAGTGGAACAGTAGCAAATGGACCCATTATCATCCTTCAGCCCTTTGCTTCCTTTTACTTAAGTGATGCTTTGTACATGTTAAGTATGAAAATGAAGGATTGCAGATATTCTGATTCAATTTTATTAAGTATTAAGTACGTATTTAAGGCAAGCCCTTGGGATGTTAAAACATCTTCAGACAGAGATTCTTTAATAACTGAGAATAGAT
The DNA here is from genome assembly GCF_003984885.1 of Neopelma chrysocephalum. NCBI lineage: Eukaryota > Metazoa > Chordata > Aves > Passeriformes > Pipridae > Neopelma > Neopelma chrysocephalum. The sequence goes on from NW_020897691.1 coordinate 13,728,232, forward strand.
TGAACAAGTCACTAAATGACTGAACTAAAAATTGTATTGTGAGAAAAATCTCTTTTACCAATTTATAAAACGGCAAAAAAACACTTGCAGGACAAGGAAACTTACAGAAAAGAATCCTTTATTTGCAGCGCTGGGTGCAGTCCCAAGCCACCCGCCTGGAAAAGCACACCCCCCTCCAAGAGCCCACTCCTTTTGTACTCTTCAGTTACCCAATATCTTGAATATTCAGCAGGTAAGGGTATTTTACCTTAAAGGGTAATTTTCAAATCGGCAGGTGGGTGTCACCCTCCCGCCTGATTGGTTTCGCTTGATTGATCCCACTTGATTGGATCATGACGTACCCCCCTGTACAGCTTGATTGATTGATGACGTACCCCCCTGTACCTGTACAGGGGGGTTTCTTTTTGCACACAAAGACATGTGGCCGGTGTAAATTTTCCATCTATATATTGTATCCTACCTCGGCCACAATATTCCCTCGGTGTACAGCCCTGACGGGGCCTTTCACCTTACAATCTTCGCGAGGCGCCTAAATATTCCCAAAATTAAATGGGAGGTGTCATGGTTTCAGCAGGCCCAAAATCCAATTCTGATTCCTAGCCCCCCACCCACATCTCAACCCCATGTGAGATGGGTTTTCCAGACAAAAACACGAGACTCAATATGGGGGGAAGGAATATATTACAAAGACTATACACGTGAATAAATACTATAATACATTACAAACAATCTTAACTCTATATCTATCTCTACCATGACAATAATATTTACAATGGGCCAAATCTCTTCTCCCTCCAAATAAAAGTCCAGGAGAGAAGAAGAAGAAAAGACCCCTTCCAGTCTGTGAGCAGCAGGTCTTCCTCTCTAGGCAGCAGGCTCTCTTCTTCTCTTCCACCAGAAACAGTTGCTGGCTCTCTGCCAGCACACACGAGGGAGGTTTCCAAGTCTCTCTCGGCCCCCGTCTCCAAACAAGGGGTCTTTCCATGGGCTGCGTAACCCCAGACACGGCCGCTACACCATGGTCATATCACGAAGCACCGGGGTCTCCGTGACGGTCTGGTATCCTCAGGGGAAATCAAGCCCCTGTGCAGAGCTCCCATGCTCTGCCTCAAAGATGGCTGCCAGCTTCTCTGAAGCTGGAGCAGGGGGGGCCAAGGTCACCCCCCACACACACACATTCCTTCGGCCGTCCTGGCTTATCTCTCAGGAGGCCATGAGCTTCCTAGCTCCTCTCAGCAGTGCATATTGCACTTTAGGACTCCTCTCAGTCCACCACCCCCTCCTCTTTCTCGGAGGGGTCTCTAGCGAGTTTGGGGGTTTTGGTTTATCCAGTTCTTACCCTCCGAAACTCTCTTCCTGCTGCTGGCTCGGGTCTCTTGTCCTGCTTTCTGCTGCTGGCTCTTTTCGTTCTTCAGACAACTCTGTGTCTGCTTCAGTTGCATACCGGGATCTGTTGCTTCTCTTGGTTCTTATCAGTTGGCTCTTTGCCACTGCTCTTCGGACACTGCTGTTCTACTGCTGCTCCGTCACTGCTCCCAGCGTCTCTCACTTCTGCTTACAGGGGAGAAAACTCCCCCAGCTCCTAGCCACAGGCACTCAGTCCAGCTAACACTGTTCCAAGTCCCTGCAGCCCCCCAACTTGGGGCTGGGGGGGGGGCAAAGGCCCCCAAGGGGCCGGAGCCCCTTCTCCTCGTGGCTCACCACAACATGGCCACCTCTTCTTCTCCAAAAGTACTACACTTCTTTTCCGGTCTCCAGAGATATGTTTATATTTTGCAGGAGCACTGATTGGTCAAGCCCCAAGGGTCACCACCCCCTGGGGGTTACCACTTTCCTAGTTTCAGGGGGAAAACCTGGCTCAAACCACTACAGAGGTAAGAAGAAAATCCCAACACCCCCTGTTTCCCACTTACATAAATTTACTTATAATAAAACCAGATTATTTTATTTCTCATAGTATGATTAAAAGGAAAAAGACATAGACTTATGTCTAATTTTAATGAAACCATAGTGCTTCTCATGGCTGTCATGCTTGAAAACGCAAGGTTTTTCCTCCTGATCATCTTGCTTGTACCACAAAAATGTGACCCCTACTTTCTATGTATGCACTGTTCATGCATGGGCTTCTTCAGCAGTCTTAGTGGTATTCACTGTTGTCTTTTATTCCACACTGAGTTTGCAATTAGGGTATGAAGTGTTTTTGTGGTGGAATGGGACTTTTAAATAAGTGATGGACTGTATGAAAAAACATGCTTAACCATACTGCCCAAAATATTTTATACACATTAAATTTATCATTATTTTTAGTAGATATTGAGGTGATTTTGTATTTATATCTGGGATTTTCAGAAGTATGAGAATAGCACATTTAAATGACAAATAGTTGTGTCAGTTTATCTCATACCTACATTTGCAATTTAAGTTTTTTCCTGGGAGAATGAGAGGATTAAAAATATTTTTAATATGATTTTCCTTTAATCTTTTTCTTTTACTTCTAGACCTTCCTGTTGCTATCATCACCTTCCAGATATAAATAGATGCAGCAGTAAACATTATTGACTATATAGTATATCTGGAAGTAAACAATTAACCAAGGTGTTTTTCTTAATTAGAGATGTAAAAATGACGTGTTTTAAAGAGTGATGCTAGCCATCCATGTGACCTTAGAAAACCAGATAGCTGACTAATTCTGCATTTTTGTGAAGTCTCCCAGCAAAACGAATTTCATGGAGTGCCAAGATCTGAAAGCACTTAAGATTACAAAGATGCCAAGTTCATCCACATCTTCCCTAAAGCAGTTTCCACCAAAAAAGCTGGCCTAGCATCCCCCTTTCTTGAGAGTGGAAGTATATCCAGATGGTTTATTCCTGGAGTGAAAAATATTTCTATAGCTTTAAACAATATCAGGAGATATGAATATCTTGTTGCCAGCCCTGTGGACAGTTTAATAACCCTATTAATGATACACTACTGCATGCCAGAGGCTGGTGTTGACTTGGGATGGATAATCTTGTCTGCAAAGGGAAATGCAAACTATCTTGCTTAGTGTATAGCAGAAAGATGGTGAACCCAGAGAGAGCACACCAACACTTCAGTCTGGAAGTTGAATATGTCCAAAGGAAGTTAATGGGGGTGAGTCACCTGGAAGTAGTCAGGGATGTAGACTTAGTCCCTGAATAGTTTTATTATAAACTACTAAACACGATAAAGCTCTACAGCAACCATGATTTATGTTCTCTTCAGGTGGCCACTCCTCAGATAAAATAACCTTTCTTCCCTGCTCCTGCCCCTCCTCTCATTTCCTCTTTGCAACCACTTTCTTTTTTCTTGAAAGTAGTAGATTTTCTTCTCTGATTTGAATGTTGAACTGTTGATCTATCTGCATCTGTTTTTCAAAAAGGAGAATCACTATATTTGATCTGAGTGCAAACTCTCAGGCTGTATATATGTGTTGCATGTAATCTCATTGATTACATACAGTACTCTTTACATAGGCAGTAAAAAATGAAAACAGTAGGTCTTTTTGGAGTTGAAAATGTGGAAAGAAAAGGTTAGGATGCCTGATAATAGCTCTCAAAATGCAGCTAAACCAAGTTTTTTATAAGGCTACCTGATGGGAAAGCAGCAATAACAAAGCATTTTTACCTGGTATTGAGATATCTCAGTGACTGTTACTGAACAAGTTATAAGGAGAGTTTTTCCTTTCCTGTACTGTAGAACACCAGATTAGATGGATATTCAGTACAGAATTAACCAAAGTTGTTAATGGAAAAATCTATGTCCTAAAGCATGGGACAGATATTTCCTATTAAATTTTAACTCAATCATGCAAGTCTGAGGGGAAGTAAAACCCCATTGGTAGATTAAGAATTACTGTGGTATACAGATCTGCAACTACTTTGGCAGTGCCTTTTCACACTTCTTCTCAGAAGCAGAGACTCTAACATGAGATTTGAATAGGTTTGATAATTTGTCAAAAACTTTGGCTATAAACCAAGGGATATGGAAGCTTTTGATTTAATATTTTTAATGTAACTGTAAAAAGATTGAAGCAGCTTTTGAGTTTAGGTTGGACTAAAAAGTAGGCACTGACTCTCCCTCCCTCCAAACACAATATAAAATTCAGAATTCACTTAGTGCACTATCCCAACTCCAGTTGTGAAAGGTAGAAAATGCTTAGGGAAAACATAACAAATAGGGTAAATAAGGCATGGACCTTCCTTTTGCTGCTCTTTCAAGCTTCTATCTCAGAGTTTGTATCCAAGCTCTCATTTAGGATATAGCTGGTCAAGTAAGACACCAAAGTTTTACTGCTCTCGAGGTGTCATATCCAAATGGTAGCACAGCCCAGCTTTGGAAGGCTCCTCTTTGCAACTCAGTGCTGTTCATTATTCCCTTCTCATCTGCCCAGCTCAGCATACACAAACAGCAAATAAATAATGTGACAAAAAAATGAATTCTGGGACCAAGAAATGCCTTATTTTTCCAGACCTTGTGGATTTAATCCAACAGTGAGCTCTGAGGCTGCATGATCATTGTTTCCTTGAAACAGCAATGCACAGTTCTTCACTCCCTGCCTGATTCATTGCCCACAAATATAAGTCTGTATGCAGATCTTGTCATCTTATACATTTATTTTAGTAGTCCATATAATATGAATTGACTACTAGAAAATGTATATTTGTTTCACAGCCAAGATACAATACCAAATATATTTCCAGCTCCTTTATTTATTTTATTTCCTGTTTATTGATATATGAAGCCCAATGGTACTACTCTTACTGAAGTCAGTGGGATTACCTGCGCTAAGGAATGCTTTCATTTACATGAGGTTATCAAACTGTACCTTTGCAACCAGACTAAATTTAGGAGGGAGATTTTAGGAGCATCCAGAAAACAAAGCAAGATATGAAAGATGACAGGAGTGGGTGATGCTGCTTGGCAGCACAGCAGAAGGAGTGGCAGAAAGAAGGGTGTCATGGGAGAGCGGAAGGCTTACACAAAGTTTTAAAAAGCAAAGCCTTGCCAGTGAGTCTCAAGGTGCAGGAAGGACTCCCTTGCTTTCTAAACTCCTTCTCAGGGAAGGGTTTAGGTGTGGCTGAATCCTATCTTAGCCTCGGACTGTGTCAATGGTTTAAATTTAAAGGAATTATAGACGTATTAAACCACTTTGTCCTGCAGATTTTAAGGATGGCAAAATGAGAATATTTATATAAAATAAATAATATAATGAGTATAATATAGCATAAAGTAGTATAGTGCACTGTAACAAAGCAATTATTGAAGCAGTTATATTAAAGCTAGCAAAAAGAAATAATTATTTGTAGGGAACATGTCCCAAGGTGCAACAGGTAGGCACCGAAGCTAGGGGACATCCACAGAGCCAGACCCTCCTATTGGTTAAGAGTCACGTGGGATCAAGGTATAAAAAGGCGCGCGTTGTTTAAATAAACCTCTTTGTTTACCACCTCACAGAGAGCGTGCCATGATTTCTTTATTATATAAAGGCAGCGTCCACGTGGACGCTACAATTATTAAGTAGGGATCTGATGTAACTCACCCATACCAATGCTCGTGGGGAGATCTCTTTCTTGCAACCTTGAGGAGTAACCTTGGAGGCTGTCCCCAGCCAAGGGAGGAATCTCCACACACACACCCCAAGAAGGGTTTTGTCAGAAGAACCTGACTGCATGAGAGGGGACTGAACTTTTTATAGTATAAAGTGATTGACTGCTAGTCACACCTTTACAGGCCAGCTTATATGTCAAATCAGACTTCAAAAAGCAGGGTGTGTATTCAAAGTTTGATGAACCAGGATGGTTTTAGCATAGTGAACACCAAGACAACACCCTGGCTCCAGCAGTTGATCTTGCATAATAGCTTGATTAATAGCTTGACTGGATCTTGGGTCTGGTCAGGGTGGGACTATCCTGCCACACAAGGGGGAGCTAGAGACTGTTAAAAACTAGTATCCAGGTGTCTACCTAGGGGTCCCTCATCACTCCACCTTTAATAATTACCAGCTATTCTTCAGCTAACTTTTGCTTCAGTATCCCAGTTGTAAATCATGCATGACAACAGCAGTCAATTTTACCTGATTGCCATGACATTAAATATATGATGCATTCAAATGCTAAGGTGAGCAACCCAAGAAGTCCATGAGGAAAGAGATATTTCTGCATTTAGTCTAGCGCTTATGCAGGGTGAAGGAAACAACAGGAGAAACATACTAACACATTTCCTTTGGAAAACAGAGTTGGAGACTACAAAAGTAAATCCGTCATCACAAATACAGACAAGGAGGCAGCTTTGCACACTTGTATTGCCTCACAGTGTGTTAATTATTGTGGCCTTGTTCTTTAATTTCATGTCATGTTTTGGGCAAAATATTCAACTGTATTTCCATGGTTTCACAGTGATTTAGGAGAATGTTGTGTCTCAGGAAAACTGATCTTCAAAGGAACCAGTATACCATGGTTGTCAGAAAACGTCTTAAAGTATCAGCCAAGGACTACTCAGAGCTTGGGAACAAACTGTCTCCCTTTGCTGGGACAGGTTCCCAGGGCACCAGCACAGTCCACCTAGTGGACAGGGCCAAGTGCACATTTGTTCTCTCTGGGGAAAAGTATCTGTCTCAGCAACCAGGAAGGATCTGTTCCAAGATACGTTTAAAGACATAGTTGGGTTGTGGTTTTTTTGTGTTGGTTTTTTTGTTGTTTTGTTTTTTTTTTTTAATGCCAGATATCATTGACAAAATAGCAAATAACAGTAAGAGACTCCTGCTTGACTTTGGTCTTCTCAGACATCTTTGTTTCAGAAGAGTAGAGGAACCTTTTTATCTCCAGGAGCCCTGTGCCCTGGCACATATGGTTCTAGTGAGTTATTGCATAAAGTAAGGAATTATATCATCCACTAGCAACAAGTAAAAAATTAAATGTATATATATAGGAAATATCGTTTTGAATATATACACATATTTATATTTAACAAGGAAAGTGTTATATATCTAGCAGGGAAATTAAGCTACTTTTTCTCCATTAAGAGAACCAAGCTCAGAGCCTACAGGAAGTTTATTTTGTGTAGAGCTTACATACCATTAAAATATTGTGACAATAGAAGAACAGTCAAATTTCACAGGAGGGGTCTTAGCCACGAGGTTGATTATTTGTTTACACTACATAAGACTCTATAGTTTAGACTTGCAAATGCTATAAAAATTTGCTAGAGTTTTAAATGCCTTGCTGAATGAAAATGAAAAAAGCAACAGAAAATCAAGCTCAATCTACAAATGTTTCCCATAAACTTGTTGAGAAAAGCCATTTGCTGGCGATGATAAAGAAAAATGCTTCTTCCTGGTTTAGGCTATCCAGGGAGAATTCAGTAGTGAAAGTGAACTCCAGGTATTCACTTGGGGTACTGATTTAGCACAGAAATAGGGAGAAAAAAAAATATTTGAATTGCAAATTATGTTTGAAGAACCTAAAGTGTTGTCTTAATACATAGGTGACTGACATAGCTGTGACTGTGGTCAGCCAGGAGTGACGAGGGACAATGTCCTTTTCTGACATTGCAACGGCAAGGGTCAGGGTGATCACTTTTAGGACAAGGACTGAGAGCCAGGGAGCTTGGGCAATCAGGTTTCCTTACAGAGGTGCTGGCATCATCCCTCATTGCACCCACAAAGCAATCTGACTGCAAGGATGCCCAAACTATTAACCTTCAGGTAGCTTTTAAAATTTCAGGTTTGCCATCCTCCCCTCTCTTGCATTTTATTTCTATTCCATTAAAATTTTTTTCTTTCTTTCCTAGTCATTTGTTTGTGATTTTCTGATTTCAAACTTAACAAAGACAGGCCAGTTATTCATGATACCTGATTAATACAAGTGTTCACTGGGAGAGACCTAGCTGCAGCCTGATGGAGAAGGTTTGATGAATGAACTGTCAATCTTTTGAAAAACTTCACTGAATCTGAAACAAAAGGAAAGGAAGAACTTTTCCAGAAAAATTTTATTTTTTTTTATTGGTCTATTTAACTTTCACCAACATTTATAAAGATCTCTGGCAACACAGGAGGAGGAGAGGTGGTTATGCCTCTGCAGCAGAATGCCCAGATCCATGAGCATCCTTTGGGTCTGATCTTGCCTTGATCAAACTGATTCCCTTTTGAGGTAAGGGGACAGCATTTTATTTTGTGTTCTATTTTCCTTTTTTTCCTTTCCTTATTTTCTGGTGTAAAAAATATGATCTAATCTCTTCCCACTCCTGATATGTTTCCTTCTTTCTATGTGTTTCCATCTGCTCCAGCATTATGTACTTACCTATGGCATCTCACAATACCATTTTAAATTGTGGTTTCAGTTCAATGAAATGCTCAAGCATTGAACTGTTTTCCTACACAGCAATACCTTAATGCACTAATAGCCGAGCACTTGTGTTAGAACTTGCTTCAGTTAACACTAGAAGCCAAACCAACAGACCCAGAAAAGCAGTTTTTGCTTGGGCAATAAATTGCTTTTCACCATGCTATTAAAATACAGCTAAAGAGCAGTGGTTAAGAATTGTAACAAAATTGTATTTTCCACAGTATTCAGGAGATTTACAATGATAAATTTTAACTTTGAAATTTCAAAATGTCTGAAAGTTTTCCTTAAAAGCCAGAAGACTGTCAGTACCATCATTTCAGCTTGGAATGGCTAAAATCAGAAAATGTTTCTGAAAGGTACTATATAATTTATTTTCTTGTATTCTAAAACTCCAGGTATTCTCATTTCTATGGAGAGAACTTCAATTAAAAGTCTATCTTCTTTCCTAAATATAAAAATAATACAGCTAAGAGCATAGAAAAAAATGCAGCCGTGAGTGCTCTTGCTCAGTGGTGAGATATGTGGTTTGTATTTACTAATATTCTTAGCATGAATTGGCTGGAATCATTTAAAGATGCTGATCAGTGATATACTGCTATCTACTTAGAGCTGGAGGGAATATGGAGGTAAAATTAAAATTAAGAAGAAATTTAGAACAACAGCAATAATGAAACCAGACAAATTCTGCAGTTTTTTTATCTCAAACTCACAAACCCACTCTGAAAGAAAAGCATTCACAAGGATATCTTCATGCAAAGTCACATTGTCTTGGATTTACTCTGTGACACTGGGAAAAACAATTGTTCTCTGTCTCCAGCACACTTCCTTTCTTTCTAAACTGTCCCTTCTTCAGTCAGTATCTCTTCCTAGGTGCCACCCAAATAACATCCTCCATCTTCTTTGGCAAGTTCCTCCATGAAATAAAAATAGCTCATAAATTAAATACTAAAATCAAACAGTGCTTAAAGGATTTTGGGGCCACACGGGACATGAAATTACTCCCCTCTCACTTGTGTGAGTGATGCTTAAGAAATCAGTAGCACTCCGCCATAATAAAATAGATACCATGGAAGAAGACATTTACATTAATCCCCCTTATCCTGCTCTTGCTCTGCATCAGCTTGTGATACAATTCCTGGCCCCAATTTGTCTGCATCTTTAGATGCTCTTGAGAGGTCTTACTAGCTTTGCTTCAAAAGAAATGGAGGAGAGTTGAATATTTTGGGTAGTTCTTGCTTGATTTATAAAATTGTTCAATTTTTTTCTTACATAGAATTTTTGTTGAAGGGTGCAAAAAGCATATGCTCTCATTCACTCCTTATTCCAAGCAGAGCACTGAATTCATTCACAGTCCACTCACTTGAAGCAAAAAGCCAGGTTCTTTTTGTAGTTCTTTGTCTTGTTTCAAAGCCAATTGTTTGCTTCTGCCAACTTGTAATTGCACAGAAAGCTTGACGTCTGTGAGTGTGAAAGGAGGTTTTCTATCATTATATCTAATGGCTGTTCTGCTCTGTTGGTGATTATTCATTTACCTCTGATGTTTGCGGCTCTTGGCAGTGTCTGTTGGAAGACTCGCAGCAGTTTGGTGTTATTTCCTATTTGTTGTTCACCGAATCATTTGTTTTCTCTTCCAGGAAAACATCAACATCTTAATGCAATTTATTTTTCTGATTAATGAGAGAAGTAAACCCATACATTTGTCTAGTTTACACTCCTTTTATTCAATAAGCTACAGTTGTAGGTATTCAAGAGTATTTGAAATGAAAGTACACCATGAAATTTTAATCCTCATGTGGAAAACACTTTAGCTGATTAGTCTCACTTTATCCTATCACCTGCTACAGAAAACAGAGGTATTAGGGAAAAGAATTTTGCAGTAATCAAGTGAGATTTTGTTTTCATGTGCTCACTGTGATGCATGAGGAGCCAGCTGGCTTTTGTCTGCATGAGCAATAGGTCTATTGTTGAGGAATATAAATCATGACACCCTCTTTGTGAATCCCAAGACCAGGCCCAAAACACCATCATCCACTTCAGAGACTAAAATTCACATTTCCTAATTAGTCCACTTTAAAAGTTCATTTAGTCAAATAGTCTTTTTCTATAAAGGCCATAGAATTAAATTGTTACTTAGTAAGTGTGAAACAGGTCAGAATCAGTCCTGGTATTTACTGGGGCAGTGCCATGGACATCAGTGGAGAGATATGTATTTACAGAATATACGTTTCATCCAATCAGTACTGGTGCTAGGTATGAGAAAGGTATTTTAACTGATGTCCTGAAATCCTGTGAACTTGGATGATGGTCTGTAAGAGGCACCGATCCCCTCACCTTTGGTTTTAGCACAGAGTTTTTCACTTAAAAGGAATATAATTTCTTTAGGCCTTAAAGGCAAAGCTTTTTGCTTGAATTTTTAGCAGGAACAACTTAACTGCCTCTCACTGAATAAGTAATGATTCAATATATCTTAATCAGAGTATATGTCCTTCAGAGACTGAAGGTCTTGTGAAATTTCACCTGCAGCCCACTTGTAACATCAGTTTGACAAAGTTCAGCACTTGTTTGATACCATAAAAAAAATGCAGATCCATGTCATCATCGTCTCCCTTATGCTTCCTGTGAAGGACATAAAGTTACTAGCCCAAACATCTTTTCTGGTATAAATAGGTATCAAATGTATAATTTCTCACAGCAGTTATACTCATTATTTACTATCTCCTTTCTTGCATGGTCTGATATGGTACAGGAATGAGAATGGGTTTATACTGTCTTCCTGTACAATTTACATTGGCATCTTTGGCCCCATTTTTCCATGACAATGGAAATACCCATTCAAGGGCAAGCTCTAGTGCAAAATTTTAGAAGAGAGTTGTTGAAAGATAATTCAGTTTTCAATGTTTTGTTTTGCTGGGAGTCTGGTGAGTGGCAGAAGATGTCAAGGTACCATGGATATGGTCACCATCAACTTCTGAATCCAAAGTGCTGCAAAAGGAGCTGAGAGTTCAGCAGCCCAAAACCTTCTCCAAAAAAATAGCCAGTACTGTACAGCAAACAAAAATCCTGGAGCTTCAGTAGGGGAGACTAACAGATTTGCTTCTAGATGAAATTTTTCATCCTGTAAAATGTCCCCGAGGACTGATTCTGTGGGTATGAATAAGAGGCTCAAAAAGTCATATTTGCCCATGCAAATGAGTAATCTGTAACTTGCCTTCCCTTATTTTACTGCTGCTAGTGGGCCTCATATGGGTCTTGCTGATATTCAATGTAAGGTTCTGGAAACTTTGAGTAGATTTTCCTAAGAGGCTAGATAATTTCATGCAATCATTTACCACTTCTTGCTGCTTGGCATGCTGAAATAATAAGGGTAATCGAATATCACGCTTCTGGGTATACATTAATTGCCTGCAGGGCTCTGGAAGGATGTTTCCTCCCTGTACACCACATAGCATAATTGGATAGGTAATAGGCATTATGGGAGCCTTCCACCTTACTCAAGAATATCAGTGCAGAAGGCAAAATGTCAAGTTAGATGAACAAATGATTTAATCCAGTATGGCAAGCCCTCTGCTCCTACAGTGCCTTGGTGAGCAACTGGTTGGATCGCAGATAGGCACCTGCCATTGTATAATGAGGTCCTGAGTATCCTGGGTCACTATTTTTAACCTGAAGTGCCAGCAAAAGCCCTAAACTTCTCAAAATTCTCATTTCTATGGCAACCTCCATATGAAGTATTGCTCAGTTGTGAATTAAAATGTATTTATGCTTAAATGAGAGCCAGGAGTTACTATTCCTGGTTTTATAAGCACACCATCCCCTGAATCCCTTTAATCTTCTCTGTGTGCTGCTGAATGTCAGGTAATGGAGAGGCACAGTGTGAGCTCAATTAGTTTAAAATCTTATCAGTGTAATTGGGCAGGATGAGCTATATTAGCTTGCCAAATAGGACTCAACACTTTGAAGTTATTTACTCGTTTTTATATTCTTCCAAATGCAATTAATTGCATAACCATTAGAAAATATTATTAATTAATTAATGGGGTTCCAACATAATTGTATATGATAGACATCCCCAAATGAGTCCTTCAAGATGACTGAAAGGTAGGGAAGGGGATTGCCACCATGAATACCAAATCTCCTTGGCAGACTGACTCACCTATAAATCATGTTCAGGAACGATTAGGAGAATGGCCCATGCTAAAGATAACTCTAGAGCATGCACTGCCACACACATAGCCTCAGCATGGAGATGCAGTATGTCATTAAATCAGAATAACCTTGGTGAAAACAGGACTTTCAAAAATCTATCTATAAAGAATGACCTTAGTACTTTCATCAGCCCTAAACAGCATTTCACCAACTTCAACAAATATCTATCCTTCAAACTCTTTTTTACTAGCTAAACATTCTTCAGTACAATTTCAGCTAACTGGGGCCGAAAACTCTCCATGTAACAAGCCATTCCCTCTGGGGTTGTTCACCAAGAATCCCTGCCTGTGCTTGTCAGCACACTGCTGCTCTGTTTTCTTCCCTTCATCACCCAAATAGCCTCCTTCCAGGAAAAGTAAGGGCTGCTGTGCTGGCTGTCTTGTTTTCTTGCAGGCAGCAATGTGGAAGCCACACAAAATTATATCATTGACCATCCATTTTCTGAATTAAAGTCCAAGAGCACAGTTGTTATTCTGCCATTAGAAGTGCCATTGTTTATAGCAGCTGTAAACCCCTGAAAACCTGTGCTTATCTCAGGTCCTGAACTGCCTTACTAGCTAGAGCAGGCTGTTATGACCCTGTTTCATTAGCACGAGTACGTGAACTGGGCCCCATCAATAGCCACTGTTTTTTTGCAAGGACACTGAGCACACCTCAGACTCAGAAAGTGTATCCTAGCTAGGCAAATCCAGAAGAAACTAGAAATTTGAGAGGTTTGATCAAAATACAAACTACAGAGTGTGACAGGCAGATCAGATACCTTCCACATGACACCTGTAATACAAGTAGGTTTAAACCAGGTAAAGGATGAGATGAAGTGAAATTTATTTTCAGAAAATTATAGTGGTGGAATATTCATTTTAGTTACACTTTTAAGTGAGGGTCCCCTGCTGTTTCTGCTGCATTCTGTCCTTCACTACGGGACAGTGTTGTTATACACAATTAAACACATTTCCAATTTGTGCTCCTGAGACTGTGGCAGCTGTACCTCAACAGAGGGTGAAGACAGACCAGATGGATAGAAGGTGAAGTGCTGTCAGTTCTTTGAGATTGAACGTGCCACACAAATGCAAACAGATCCTATAGTTTATAAGAGAAAATAATGTCCTGGCAGCCTGATGAAAGACTAACTCAGAAACCCTTCATCTTCCCAAAACTTAAGATTGATATAGCTGCACCGTCAAGTGCTTCATTTTTTTTCGTTTTTTATCTTTTTTTTTTTTTAATGAGAAACCAGACCAATCTAATCTGAACGAGGAAAGTCACCTTCACTGGTGCTCCATTTCATTTTCCTCAAGCAATAGAAATGAAAATGAAAATTCCATTTTAAAAACATGAAAAGAGGAATATTCTCATGAAGGTAGAAAAAAAAAATCTTCAACAGCCTCACAAGAAAAACCCTTTAAAACTGTCACTCACTTTCCTAAAAAATGAAGCCATACAAGGCAGGATGTTCAAAGCCATATGTGGGTGCTGCTTTTTTTTTCAGCAAAGACCAATAGAAACTGCCATGACTTAAAAATTCAAGAAATGCATAGCAAGGGAACTCTTGAGAAGGGAAGGAGAAAGGGGAGAAAGAAATTAAGTCAAGTTAATTTTAAAGACACTTTCAGAAAAGAATAAGAACGTTGTTCTTCTGGAACTCCCAGTTCTCCACGTTAGTCAGTAACAAAAGAAGGTGCTGGCACGTAGATCAACATTTAAATCCATAATGCTTTTGGCAAAGCACTACTATTAGCTTTATCCTTTACTTCTTGCTTTTTACACTGTACCTATTTCACATGCACGTGTTTCTATTTCTTATAGGCAAGATTTTGCATATTCTAAGCAGTGCAAAGTCCTGCTTTTAACATGAACCAAAAAGCAGGATATCACTATGCTTCCATGTGTTAATCTTTATGATCCTGAGCAAAACAATCACCTGGGCAGCAGGAATCCCCTGATCCCAATGGTAAAAAACTCTTCACCTCACCAGTTCTAGCCCAGCCAAAAGCAATGAATTGTGTGCGTATCTGCTCCCCTGTCAGGTTTACAGATCTGCCCTTTGTGTGTGTGTTACAGCAAAGATTTCCAGTCAGCCAATTTGACTTTTTTCTATGAATTTACTATGAAATGAAACAGATAAAGGGCAGTATGCCAAGGAAAGACCAATTCAATTGTAGCAAATATTGACTGAAACAGAATATTTCAGATTATGAGGGGCTTGCTTGGATTTTTCCATAAGCACTTGAGGCATACTCAGCATTTGCATTCCCAGCATTTCCACCTGCTTTACAGCCATGCCTCCAGATGCAGCAGAAAGAGGAGCTTATTGCACTGTCTGCTCTCTAGACAGCTGAAAAAATTGCCGCTGCCCAAAACCATACAAGGAAATTTGTGTTTCTACAAGTTCAGGTTTTTCCCCAGTTACAGACAAGTAAAAGAAACAATGGAAATAAATCCTGCATTGATGAGGTCAGTGACCTGAAATATCCAGGGAGAGAGGATGAGCAAGGATGGAGGAAGCCTGCTTTCAACATCACTAGGTGCCGTGAGGACACATTGCACTGGCACTTGTCTGCACTGTCAAGTGAGATCAAGACAAAGGTGCTTTCAGGTGGGGCTCTCAGGAACTTGCCCCTTCCATAACAAAATGTTTTCCCTGCAAAATATTGTCAGAGCTCCCTGAGGTCTCTTGTCAAGATGTCCCCATTAGAGGGTTAATCACAGAAATGTAGGGGACTGTCGTGGGGGGAAACAGTTTTTCCCCCTAGAGTTATAAAAGTGGTAACCCCCGAGGGGGTGGTGACCCTTGGGGTTTGACCCAATCAGCGCTCCTGCAAAATATAAACATTATCACACTTAGACCAGAAAAGAAAGGAGTTGTAGTTGTTGTTGTTGAAGAAGAAGCCATGTTGTGAGGCCACGAGGAGGAAGGGGCAGGAGCCCCTCTGGGGAGCCACGGCCCCCCAGCCGGGGTCATAGAAACTCGGAAACAGTGTTAGACTGGACTGAGGTCTGTGACTTGAGAAGCTGAAGGAGTTTTCTCCACTGTGAGTGGGCAGACGGAGCAGCGACAGAGCAGCATACGGAGAGCAGTGGCAAAGAGCCAACAGATAAGAACCGAAGAAGCAGCAGAAGCCGGCATGCAGCCAAGGGAAGACACAGAGTTGTCTGAGAGAGCCAAGAGAGAGCCAGCAGCAGAGAGCAGGACTAAGCCACTACAGAGAGTTTTTCGGGGTAAGAACTGAAAACCAGAACTCCCCAAACTCCCTGGAGACCCCTCCTAGAGAGAGGAGGATAATGGAGGAGCTAAGAAGCTCAATTGTCCTGAGAGCTCAGCCAGGACGGAATGTGTGTGTGTGTGGGGGGGTGACCTTGGCCTCCCCACTGTACTGCCAAGCTGGTAGTCTTGAGTCAGAGCACGGGAGCTCTGCAAGGGGCTTGAGTCCCCTGAAGATAAGGACCGTCGCGAAGACCCCTGCGCTTCGTGATATGACTGTGGTGACGTGCCCTTTGTCCTGGGAAACGCAGCCCACGGAAAGACCCTCGTTTTGGAGACGGAGGGCCGAGGGGCTTGGATATCCCCTTGTGTGTATTGGCAAAGATCCAGCTGCAGCTGCTGCATGGAAGAGAGAACGAGACACTGCTGCCCTAGAGAGACTTGCTGCTCATAAGTGGGAAGGATCTTTCCCCTTCTTCCCTCCTGGACTTTTATTTGGAAGGCAGAAGAGATTTGGTCCATTGTAAATATTGTATGTCATGGTAGAGATAGTTGAAATTGTGTATGTAGTGTACTATAGTATTTATTTGTACAGTGTATTGTAATATATCCCTTTCCCCCCATTTTGAGTCTCGTGTGGTGTCTGGAAAACCCATCTCACACTGGGTTGAGATGTGGGAGGGGGGCTAGGACTCAGGAATTGGATTTTGGAGCTCTCAAACCATGACAGGGACCTTTGCCATTCCTCCATTTCACAGTAACTTACAGATGTTATAATCCAAAATACTATGATAAGAGAACGCATTTTTCCCTTGGGAGTATCTTGCGGGGAAGTAGAAGAGACTATAATTTAGGGATATTTGCCAGTTACGATATGGCTACTTGCAGGGTAAATGCCTGCTCTTCATCAAATGCAAAAGCATTACGACACAGTATAGAAGGACAGGCACGTGGCAAAGGCAAACTGTAATCTCCACAGAAGGTATTCTTAAAAAAAAAAAATCTTTTGTGGATTTCTGTATTTTCCCTATGTTATGTATGTTTTTCAGTCAGCAAGACACAGAACAACATAACCCAAAACCCAACAATTTCTGTTTGGGCTTGTATATGGACAGCAGATTTTGACGAGTGTGTGGGTGACAGACTTTTTTATTAGGATCCCATAAACATCAGGATCTGTAAATCTAGAACCCTTTTCCCTCCACTTTCTTGGGGATGCTGGGAACATTTTGACAGACTTGCTAAGCCACTCACACACATCTGGGTATTCTCATAGTTTCTTCCCCTGATGTGTTTTGCCTCACTTTCCAGGTCTCTCATTTACTTTTCAATCTGGTTTCTCCAGCTATCCCATTTTTATACTATTAAATAGCAGTTTTTCTTTGCATTTCTCTTTGCCTGCCTGCCCAGACAGGCAATGGGTCAGCATGGCAGGCAGGCAGGAGGCCTTGGCTCTCCACTGCCCTCTGAAACATGCTGGCAGGCAGCTGAGCAGGATCTCATCACAATATTCCAGACACATTTTGTGACGACTTTCAAAACCTTGCTCATATAAGGAGGCTTTTTTTAAAGCATGAGTCTGTCTCTGGTTTTGTGTCTAACTGCAACAGATGACATTTTTATAAAGTCTGCCGAAGGCTAATCTCCACAAGTGGCAGCAGGGGCTTCCTGTAGTCAGCCAGGGGATCCCTACAATGGCTTTGCTCTCGTTCTCTCTCTTCTGCTCTCCCTGAGGGGAAGAGGTGCCCCACGCAAAGAGTCTGGACTGTTAGTGCCCACATCACCGCTGCAATGAGCTCTCACCAGCTTGGGCCCAAAGTACTTAAAAATCGTCAGTAGCTCTGAGGTGAGAGGCCAGTCTCTGCTGTGAGGCTGCCCTCAAATCTTCACCTCTCCCTCACAGGAACTACCCAGCAGGAGGCCAAGGCCTGTCTGTGCACAATGGAGCTCTCTCAGATTACAATGAACTCCCACAGCATCTGAAAAATCATCCCTCAGCTTGATATCCACTTTCAGGTCATGATTTCATATGTCCTGTTTTTCATGAATATATTTCCTGAGGGACTTCAGGCTAGTTCAGAATTCCCCCACAGCGGGACAAGCTGTTTGAGGGTGGCTGGTGAAGAGTGTTGGAAGGGCTAGAAAAGCACATGTCCTTTCCCTTTCTCTTTCCCCCCAGTAGCTACCATTGTTAGAAAACCACCAGTAAACTGGTGTTTTCTGTGACTGCTTTCCAACTTAAAATATAGTTTTTCCGTTTAATTTTTTATTTCTCAACAATTTGGTTTGGTCTTTGGGGAAAAAAGAAGAAAAAAAACAACAGGAAAATAAAATTCTTTACATTATAAACCTATAGTGTTTCTTCATTCTAAATTACAGCTTTTGCTGGCAGTACTTGGGTATCTTATATGGGCTAAGAACGGGAAAAAAGGAAATATTTCTCATGTGATGAGACAGCACCCAACCTTTCCTCTTCTGTTTTTTCCACTAGCAAATTTTCTGAAGCTGTTGAATAAAACAGGGATTGTACATCACACTTCTTTTTTGCCTCTCACAACAGATGACAGCCTCAGAAGGAGCTGAGATCCAAAATCCCCCTTAGGTTCTGGGGTGACAGTGGTGCCAACACGGAGCACTTTCACACCTTGTATACATCAGTCACCAGGGATGGGATTTACTATGTTGCAGACTCCTTAGAGAGTTTAGGCTTCAGAGGACAAATATCACTTACTGGCTGGGGGTATCTCAAACGCTGATGTGAACTTATGCTAATACTTCTCTCATTTTTTTCTGAAATACCAGACATTACTGTGATCTCTTTGGCATAATAACCTTCTTGTAAGAATGTCTGCTTTGGGAATGAGCATAAAATATGCAAGTTCCTTTACCAAAAAGCTCTAGTTTAGGCTGCAGCATGGTGGGATCAAGTCACCCAATTTCCTCCCAGTCTCAGCATTATGCCTGAACTGTGCCAGTGTGCTGAACAGAATTCAAGTTTCATTGGGCCAGAGAGAATGAAAGCACAACACAGATGTTCATGGTAGGAACTGGAGATCAGGATACTCATGGTTGACAAGGAGCTTGGTGGCATCCTTCCTGCTCTCCAGAATGTTTCTGCTTTGTTGAGGCTCTTTAACACAAATTTCCCTCACACGCTATATGGTTCAGTGTCTAGGGCCACATCCTGGGAGAGAGTCTTGAAACATTTTGGGCAGAAGAGTGACCTAGAAGCCTGGGGTCCCATTTTCTAGGCCAGTATTTTAAGCCCTGAATAATTACAATGAGTATTACAAACTATCACCCCTGCCCCACTATCCTGAAAAACAAGGGTGAGTCAGCAACTTCATAAAAAAGGAGAGATGTCTCCTCTAGGGATGATGCTATGCCCTATATCCCATGCAGGCAGGTTGAGGTGTTTGTCACAAGTTCTCTAGTAAGGGGGGGCAGGCATCACATTTGCCTCTGATCTCTGCTTTTCTATTAGGTATCTCCAGGTTACTCCTTAGTCGTTATGAAGGTAGTATGTGGGAGCTGGGATATCCAACAATATAGCCTCCTCTGGTCCCTAAAAGCCCTAAAACTTATGTAGTTCGATCAAGTTTTTAGCTGCTAATTAAGAAAGCTTATTAAGAAATTTCTTACTATCTGCTTTGTAGCTGGGCTATTACAACTGCAGGTCACATACTCAGAAATAAAGCTCTGAGGAAAGGGATGGGGACTGGGACAAGGACCTTAGAAGGCATTAGTCATAAACATGACCCTTATTCCTTTAAGTTATCCTCCATTACTTCTAGGTCTTTTGTCTGTGCATATATGCAGCAGGATTTTTACAAATAAAATAAAATTCAGCAGAATTACATTAGTGCAACAACCAGAGGAGAGATGCAAGCAATGCTAATGTGATGATTGCTTTCACTTGGTTGCTTAATCACCCAGAAGCAGCATTTGGTGCCTGCAGGATTTTTGCATCTCCAGGTCTCTGTGAGATGGCCAGATGAGTGTAGTTGATCATTTCCCTCTTTGTGTTGGTGGCCTCTGACCATGAGCAGTGAACAAATGCAAACCAAAGGTAAGCAAGAGTTAAAAGAATGAAAGCTATGTGGGAATGGCATCCAGGCTTCATTTAATAACTTAATAAACCAGACGGTTTTTGAGGCAGCTGATAACAAAGAGGGATAGAGGAAAAAAGTTTGTCTCAAGGAAAGCAGAGGCTTAGAAGTGACATTTTGAATCTCTACACCTAAATGAAGGCTTGGAAAAGGCTTTGAAACAGAACAAAATTTGTTTAGCTCCACAGCAATGCTGTTGAAGCCCTCATGCTCAGCAAAGCATTTGCAGGTGAGCTAGTGTTTAGCTTCGGGCTCAGGTTTTGTTTATTCCCAATGGAGTTCATCAAGTGCTTAATATTCTGTTATGTGTGTGCTTAATAGAGCATGTGTTCTCTAACAGAGAAGGCAGACAACAGATTAATTACACTCTGACTCTTCCAGTACAAAAACTTAGGGATATGAAATGTACTACAAAACAAACAAAATAATGTGGTTATTCCTCCAGCACACAGCAGACTTGTGGAGTTTCTTGCCAGAGGCTACTGTGAATGCTTGAAACTTATGCCTACATGAGACAGATAGCACAAGCACTTGAATTAGATTACTGAACAGGGAAATTACACCAGCTCTGGAAATCTCTTGAGCTACAAACACTCAGAGAGTGGGGACAGCACAGTACCCTTGATATTTGCCTTGGTCTCACTCTGCCCTTGGCTTTTGCTGTCATTCACCATCCAAGTGGGGTATTGGGCTGGGGGAATCTCAGTGTGACCTCACGCCACCACTCTGTTAGTGAACCACTCTGTGCAGCTATGGCCTATGGGAAAACAACATTATTAGCCTCACTTTAGAAGGACTGATGGAAAAATCATGCTCAGCTGTAGAATCCAGATTCTTCAGTAGGGAGATTCCTGTCCATCTATTTGCTATGATTTCTGCACATCTCTTGGAGATGATTCAGAGCCATGCAGAATTATCACATAGTTTTGTGCTTCTCACCGCTGAGTTAAAGAACTATGAAGAAACAGGTGAAAAGAAGAAGCTGTGGCACTGAATTAGGTAGAGCGTTGATCTTTTTTTTGGCAAGTCTAGAATGAGTAGTTACTAAGATAGGGTATAGAAGCCCACAGAGAATAAACTTTCCACAAGTCAAAGAATTTTCCTCAAAACTTCTGTAGTATTTGACTCTGTTTTAAATGGGAGGAGTAACAGAGACAGAAAGCAAGCAGAAAAGTACAAGAGTAAATGTGTACAGAATGGAGAAAAATCACACTCATGCATAACACAACAGAAATATTGCTAAAAACTGCAGGCTCTCTCCAAGACACTACAGAGCTCATTTGCGTTTCCAACCACTACGTATCTGACACATACACCTTCATTCTTTTAGTGTGCAGTCTTGAAAACTCTGATCTTTGATAGGTTTGCTCTTAATTCTATTTGTTTTCCAGGGAGGCATGAGGCACATGAACACAGATGCTCAGACAACTCTGCTGGTGTGCACAACACAATTGTCAGATATTGTTTGTATAAAGAAGTTCCAACACGTATTATCACCCAATTGCTTGAAAAACAAAGTGATTTCACTTTACCACCTTGCACATCTTCTTTGAGTCACAGAGTGGTAACAAGAAAGTGCCCTTATTCTTTTCTAATGGCTCACAATTTGTGGCATTTGCTGGGGACATTTCAGTTGCAGCAAAGCACCGATTTAGAACTTGTCTCATCAAAAATCATGGTGGAGAATGCAGTCAAGTGTAAAGTTTTCAACTTGAAAT
Organism: Neopelma chrysocephalum; assembly: GCF_003984885.1. Lineage (NCBI taxonomy): Eukaryota > Metazoa > Chordata > Aves > Passeriformes > Pipridae > Neopelma > Neopelma chrysocephalum. The sequence continues at coordinate 13,749,830 of NW_020897691.1, forward strand.
CCCCGAGACTATTCTGGAACTTAAATTTCCAGAAACGGTGTGTGTTTTGTTAGATCAATTTACGTCTAAAGGAAGTGTGCCCTGAGCAGAGCCTTTCAGAGCACAGGAGGAGAATCAGCCGATCATCTGCCCAAGTCCACCGCTAAAAAAAGTGAGGAAAGGTACATTGATGTGCATAAGCACGTTTTCTGTTTGACTTTAACAAGTTTTTCAAAATCATTGTCTGTCCTGCCTTGTTAAATGAAAAGCAGGTAACAGCAGGATAAACATTCTGGTAACTACTGCATTTCTCATCAATGCCCGTTTTACAGGTGTGGGGTTTTAACAAAAATTTTAACACAAAGAACCTTGGATCTTCACAGCAACACAAAAACATAACAGTTTAAGAAACAGTTTCAAACCTAGCTATTTTTTATGTTATCTGTAATATCCAAGAATATATTTTAGTCAGGAATATAAGGCAATAGTTGAGTAAAAAGAAGATAACTGCACATTCTAAGTTTAGTAATACCCCAATAAACCTGACTTAAAAGCACAGAAATTATCCTATAGATATCATTTGCATCAATTTCTGATATGATTCTTTGGGGAGTTTTTTTTTTTTCTTTTTAAATCAGAGTGCCACTGAAAGACACCTTGAAATTACAGCTGTTCAGGAAAGCAAAATAAAACCATGTTTATAGCTAAAATTAAGTTATTGATTTCAGCTCCATAAGCAGAAATACACAAATGGCAGAGCTCAGCATTTTCTAAAGTGTACTCAAGTCATGTTCCCAGCAATCAAGAGAGACCTAATCAAATTTTTTCCTCTCAAAAATAATGATCTTGGTAGATTTTGTTAAATAGCTTGCCAGGTCTTGCTGTTCCCAAGGGCGTTGCGTGCTCTTGGTGATTGCTGGGTGCTGAGATGTATTTGTGCCTCACTGCTGCATTTCCTCAGTCCCTGTGCCTGTGTCTGCTAACTGCTGAATAAGATGTTTCCAATGATGTGACTGCGGCTGTTGTTCCACTGCCTCCAGGGAGTAGGCTTTGCTTGCACCTCATCCCTGAGCCTCTGCCCAGGTTCGTGGCTATTTCCCACCCATTCTTAGTTCCCACAGCTCTCCCTGCACTATCTTTCCTCCCTGTCCTCAGCCTGTGTCACCAGCCCTCACTTTCTCCTCTGCTTAGATAACATGAGAGCTCAGGAAAGCAGGACACGTGGCCACTTGCTCTGCTTTATCTCAGTAGACCCCTCCTTTCCTCAGTTCACATATTTTCCTACTCCTGTTTCCACATCTTCTGATGGTCCAGTATATCTAGTTATTGCCTTACAAAACATTTTGCAGTCCTTTGCATGAAAATTGCTCCAAAGTAATGCATTTATTTTATCATTTAGGAAGAGTGGAAGACATAAAAAATCTTAGTTGCGCATAGTTGAGTATCTAAATAAAGCTTAATTAAAAAAACAAAAAACCAAATGAACAAACAAAAAACAAAAGCAATGAAAAAACCCAAAACCAACCAAGCAAACAAAAACCTAAAACCACCTCACAAATGAGATCTTCAGTGATGCTAAGAACACCCTATCATGACTGCTTTCATTGTTCTTTTGAAGGGGGCGCTTGGTTGGAAAGTGCCACGTAAGGCACCAAGAAAACTACACTGAGTAAAGATGACATGCATCCTTATTCCAAGTGAGTAAGATGTCTCAGGTGGGAAGAAGGCATGTGTAGTGGGTTGGCTTTGGGATTTTTTTTTTTTAGGCCTTCCTTAGCAATGGGGGTCAGAAACCTAAGGAAGTATTCCATATCATCCTTTAGCGTAACACAACATATAAATAAGGTGCAGATAAGAGAGCTCTTCTCTCTTCTCTCTTCCGGTGGCTGAAGGCGACAGGTCTCTCTGCAGACAGTTTTTGCTTGTATGGGCTGAGGCCTGTCTGCTTAGACCTGCCGTTATCTCTGGTCCCTCCGGGAGGAGTGGGGAGTTGGTTGGTGCTTCGCATGGTTCTGCTGTCTCGTTCAGGGAAGTATTTAATTTGTTTCTTCTATTTATTCGCTAGCTCTCTATTAACGGTGTATATTTGGAGGATATTTGTTTTGGTTTTCTTTTTATCCTTGTTTCCAACCTCCCTTTTCCCTTTTTCCCCTCAGGAGCTCCCTATTGTATGTACAATATATTCAAATTGTATATATAATTGTAAATATATGTAAATATATATTTTTGACACAATCCCGCTTCGTTCAGGCTTCTTTCAGTTTTTCTGTGATTCGTTTTTTTTCCTTGCTTGAAAGAGCGGGAGGGGGGAGGGGACAGCTTGGACTTGGCAAGAAAGCCAGGCCAAACTGATACAGCATGATCAGAGTCCTGGTTCTTATTGCTAGACTGTGTGTTGCCCGTGAGTGCCACTGAACTGCAATACTCACATGTGTGCCAGGAAAGTATGTTGGGGGCATGAAAAAGTAACTCTCAGTGAAATTTAAGATCATCATTTAGACCATATTAACATGGAATTCCAAAGTACCTGAAATATTGTCTGATCAAGAGCTCGCAGGCACCCCACAGCCACTGTGAGTGGAGGCACTGGGAAAAGCAGTTGGAAAGCAGTTGTCCATTTAGTTACTGTTAGGGGACTGAGGTTAAGCATCCTTTGTGTCATGTTAGGAAACAGAATAACTCAAGTATAGACATTAACTAATCCATTTCACCTGTAGAGTCTAGCTGGTGTCAGGGCCACTGCTACTGTGTTATGATTTCGCATTCTGGCCCCCTAGTTGTAAGCACAGGTGTCGGGGGGTAAAAGACCTCTAAGAGGCTTTCCTGTTTCAGTGGGATTGATGTGAAGAGAGAGTCCAACAATATGTGTGCCTGTTTAGACTTCCATCTAGAGCTATAATTTAAGCATAATTTAAGTGGTGCCCTTCCCATTAGCTCTTCTAAAGCATAGCCTTATCGATCCTCTTTCAGAACCACACATCTCTAAGCAAGGGATTTATGTGACTGCCAAACCACAGAGCACCAGCCACCACTTTTGTGCTCATGAAGCTTCAGCAAATTAAGTACACTCCATGAGTAAGCCCAAGAGAGGGTTTCCAACTGGTCTGTGTTCTTGAGAGCTTTACCCTTCCACGTCTTTCTTTATGCAGCTAAATGTTGCAACTGCATTTTAAGTCTATATAATTTGGTGATATCCCTTTAACTGGTTAGGAAACTTTAAATACCAGCTATACTTTTATCTAACACATTGATTATATTTTCAAGTGAGTGGTGATATTTGCTATCCCAAGACAAAATATTTTTGCCTTTGACATTAGCTAGGATCATGCTTTTTATATTTTTACCTTTCTCTGAATACAATCTTTATATTAATTTCTTAACTCTGTGTTTATGTATTTTATTGAATTTTTGAAGATTGGATTAGTTTTCAGCATCTGATTTGTTGCAGTGACTTTGGGCTGGCTGCCCAACTTAACCATGGCTGATACCCTTGGATGATGGCCTGATCGTTAATTATTTCCCTGCTGAAACTGCATTACAACAAAATAAATTTTGTTATAATGGCATTAAGTAAAGACCACAGAAACCTGCCCAGCATTATTAATTTCTTCTTGGCAGCTGTTTTATGCTTTTTCGTCACGTCACCTAAATCAAGAATGAGATATTATTTAATATTTTATCAGCTCATGAATAAACAGGCCTTCTATTTTCCTTGATGTAAATTTAACAACATCAGCATTGAAATAATTATCAAATCACACTCATTATGCTGCAATCTTTATAAATTCAATCTCCCAAATAAGACAACATACTTGAGCACAAAAAGATTGAATCATACTGGGCTAAATTAGTTATGAATTCTAGTTTACTGGGTCTAACAGTTTTTATTTCATAAGACAATATGTAAAAAGGGTTTAATACTATACTCATTACTCATCCTTACAAATGCAGCAATTTTTAGCCAAAACTGTTTGTTAAGCAGTTCAGACTGGAATGAAAGACCTTGAGGTGAAAGGGGGTATCAAGAGGAAAATATGTCTAATTAAGAATGAACATCCCATAGGTTCACTGTTAGCACAACTGAAGTGCCAACAACATGTATTTCAGTTGCTTATATCACAACCATGCAATTATGCTAATATATGATAATGTCACTGCTCTTAAAAATATTGCTTTCCTCTATTAATTTAGGAAGGAGATCAATTATGAAGTCATGTGGTTTGGTCTTGCTGTTGGTGATGTCACTGTGTTGCTAAGAAATAGAAAAAGGATTAATTCCTTTCTACTTCCACCATTCCAAAAGTCTGCTCCCTCACAGCAGCCCCTTTCCCTTTAAGCTATATTCATGCGGAAAATAAAACACAATTTTTTTCTAGCAGAATGTTTTTAAAGAAATAACTGCAGAGGTGATTTACCACTGAGAATGTACACAGAGTTGGAGACAGTTAGTTATATCCTATCCTTTGCTACATTAATCCAATTCCATTTTAGCTAAGGGCAGCCTGATGTTCATTATCCTTCAAAAAGGTAGCTCTTGTCAAATATATGCTTTTCCAGTAGTTATCATCCTTCTAAATATTTCTTCCTTGTTTTCTGCTGCAGAGTGTATTTTTATAAGAATAATTCCTTTATAACTTCATCATTGGTTTGAAACATCTCACTGCAATTTAATGATGAAGAATAAAAGGAGCAACAGGGTAATGCAGTAATGGCACATGTCTTTGGCTACTTAAAATCAATTTTTTTTCCTCAATTACAGACCAATCAAGTCAGTGGATTTTATAAATTAGAGCTCAAAAAGGCCATCAAGATAGGTAATGGAGTAAGTTTGACTTTTTGCATTCTTGTTTTAAGTAGGGATTTTATTACCCACCCCTGCATAACCTACAGCCTATCTTTTTCCTTTGCAATTACCCAAGCAGGCTTGACTGGCAGTCTCAAATTTTAATTCCGTTCCAGAGCAGAAACACTGTTTTGCACATGGTTTTGTGCAGCGCACACAACTGAGTTGCCAGGTGTGAGACCTTCCAACTACTTTGGAGTATTGCCTGGTATCAAACCTGCAGCCAAAGCTTCATTGTGCTCGATGCTGTACAGAGAGGGAAGACCATAAACTTACAGCCAAAGCAAGTGCCAAAGGGACCAAAGTTCAAAGCGCGAAATAGCAAGTAAGGAGTGAGGGAGATAGGAAGGTATTCAACAGTCACACCAGCCAGACCAGTTCTCTTTCATCAGGTTGCATCACCCACCTAAAAATGTTGTGGAAGATTGTCACTAGTACTTTTCTGATGTCAAAAGGAAAAATATTGACAATATTATACCACTTAAATCCCAATCCATCCCTCAAGGGGCTGTGCTTGTTACAAAATCACTTGTAAGAGCTAGAACTGCTTAGCTCCTTCATGTACATAGCCCTGGAAAAGAACATATACTACTGTTTGGCCTAATAATGACATTGAGATACTCTAAGTACCTGGAGTTATAAATGTTCCTATTTCATTCAGCAAATTCTACTTTCTTCTTTAATTTAACAGAGGTAAAAACATGGCTTAATGGAGGTAAAAACAGAGCAAAGAATACTGATGCTCATAGCATCAGAGAACCATTTTCCCCAACTGATGCTCTTCAGTGATGAGTTATCAAAATATTTCTACCTGATTTCCGTTATTGTTTGTGTATTAGTTTGACTTTGCGAGCCCACTCCAAAATAACCATTCCTGTCTATGTGTTTCTAATTCTTTCTATAAAAGCTGTTCTTCTCTAAATTTTGTAGCACTTTATTACTAAAGTAGCAAGGAAATATACAAGTATCTAAACAACAGCCTGTCTTCATCCTTTCATCCAAATTACATCAAGAGGCTAGTCTGTGGAAAGAGCTAATGATCCAATCAGCATAAGAACATATTACAAATTGGAATTCTAATAGATAATCTCTAGAAGCAGATTTATTACGTACTTACACATTTGGAGAAATTGGATATTTTTATATGATTGCTTTTGCTGTTGCTTTAGTCTCTTGTAATGATCCCTTTAGCATTTAAGTTCCTAGCTGTATTCATTAGAAACGGGTTTGAATGAATGTTGCTTGACAGAGTAGCCTTCAATGAGGAAGGCAGGACAGCGGCAGTGAGGAAAAAAAGGATGCTACAAATAGATACCAAGGGACTGCAAGCCCCTGAGGTCCCCCTGAGATCTTTTTGCATTCTTTGTTCGTGTGATGCTATCAAGTTGCTTTTATGCAGTTCATCAGCCAATGCAACGTGTATACGATATGTGCTCCCAAGCAGTTCAGTATACAAGCAAACTGAAGTGACAATAAGCAATGAATCAACAACCCTTTGGTGAAATGACAATAAACAATGAATTAGCAGCCCCTTGCTAGGGCTTCCTTGAATCTGTGACTCCTGTATCATTTGAATTCCTGCCCTACAAATGAAGCACCAGTCTGCTTCCATTGCTGATAAAATCAGAACTAGGAAACAGCCAATAGAGAGTGGCTGTACTTACCTAATCATATACTTACTTGCTTGTGCCATGTTATGCACTGTTCAGTCGCAAGAGCCCTAAAAAGAAATATAGTTAGCTGTGAAAGAAGAACCAAATCCACAGGTACTTGTCCCAACATCTATTACAAGATGCATCTGGTAGAAGGGTCTATCTGTCAGGGATGCTTGGAAACACACTTGAAGATTGAGGTTTCAAACATATCTCAACAGAAATGTAAAACTTAAGCAAGTTGTACTCTCTGCTTATGCCATTCTCCTCCTCTCAGTGCTTGATTTTGAGAGGCACACAGTAGCAAAACCTCACCATTTTTGCTTTAAACTTAGTCCAAATGAGGTAACTCCTGGGCAGGCAGCCGTAGCTCTGCTATTTGCACACAAGCCCAGCAGCCAGACAGCATCACTAACACACTTGCTCTGCTCTCTGCATGGGGCTAGGAGTAGAAACACCTTTTTTTGTCTTTGGAAATGCCAGAGGTGCCATATCATCCACACACCTTTACCGTGTTGTTTATTTGAGACTTCCCACCAAAACTGACACAACACAGCAGACAAGACATCGCTGTGACCCTTAAAGAGGCTGGTCCCAGTTCTATATAGAAATATAAGTCACGATCCTTTTTGCTACTTGTGAAATTGGGAGACAAAGACATATGACAAAATGGGCTTCTGGAATTGTCATTATGTCTTTATTTAATAGAGAACTTATCAATTTTCTAAACAGGCAGCATTATTTCAAAAAACTGGACACAAAGTCATGACCAAAACCAAACACAGAATAACTTAAATAAACATTTTTTCTTTTGAAGATGATTGAAGTATAGGATAAATAAAATGTATTATATTATTTTGGAGTTTCTCCATAAGCAGTTCATATCTAATAGTTTCTCCATTAAGTATTCAGAAAATCAATATATATCAGCTAAACTACTCTGGCACTGACTGCATCTTTAGAGGAACAAGTTGGCTGGAAAAAATGAGATTTCACTGAAGAATAAACCTACAGAAATTAAGTTTCTTAATGTTCATGCATCCTTAATCCTCTCCTCCTTAGGAAATACGTTCTCTCCCTTCTCTCTTGAACTCAACCTACAGCAAATTGGTTTTACCTGAGCAAGGCTGGAAGCTGTTGGTGCCACTGCTTAGTTTAGCTAAGTGACCAGACAGCACTGGAAAACATTAGGGATCATCCACAAAACAAACATTAGCCTGCTGAGCCTAAGCTCCTGAGAAACTCTTCTCAGAGTTGCTCTTTGCTCCTTCAGAGGAATGTATCCACTTTATTTACTCCAGAAGTAGCCCAGCACTAGCTTCAATCAGCTAAACCTAACATCCATGAACATCCACACACTGCTTGCACAAGGAGAGGCTTTTGCTATAGTGAAGATTCAAATCCAGGTCAACAGTCCAGAGGCTGTGATGTCAATCATGCACAGAGGCTTATCACAAAGTTCCAATAGGTCCTGTCTTACCCCAGTGCTTAAATTGACTTGGCACCTAGGGAGCCCATTGTACAGCACTGCACAGACCAGAAAAGCAAAATGTAGCTTCAACTCAGAGAACTCACAGCCTAGGATAATATAATAAATAGTGGTCTTTCCCCACAACAGAGCAAGACTGAAGCAGGTGGAGCTGTTTCCTCTCTTTGTGTCACATTCCAGCACAATCTCAATGTCATAAAAGCATAGTTGTAGCTCATAATATTTAATATTAACTAGAAAGACAAAGAGAGCAAATTTTAGTTCACTACATTAGACATTAGCTTTTTGTTTAAGAAATTGAGTTGAAAAACCGATTTCCTTATGGTCTTTCTCATTAATACCACTTGTCTACAAAATTACTACAAAACACTGCAACAATCTCCACTCTGCCTAAAACAGCTGAGCAGCTTTGACGATGATCTGCTCCACCCTAACCTGAAGATTAATTCAGTCAACCTTTACACTGTTTTTTTTGAGAATGCCTTTGCTTTCTTGTCACTGAAATATTGTCAACTCTATTTCACCTCACCTCTTGTTTAGTGTCTACCTCAAAATCTCAGTTCCTATAGGCAAGAGGCTAGAAGAAAATCTTAGTTTCGCTTTGCAGAATTTCTAGGTCTCATATTTGCACCAAAAGGCTTGAAAACATGCATTGTATCAGCTTAAAGAAAGCAAATAAAAAATACCCCAAGGCACTTTTTAAACAAAATTCTCATGACTTTTATGACAGTCTTATAATCTGAAGAGGTGAAGTTGGTGCCTGAGTCATGATTTCTAAGTCCTTGGGGTTCAAACATAAGGGTTCCTCTTCACCTTCCTTTTCCTCTTCTGCTTTTCTACTCTTGTATTCGGTATGAGGAACGAAGATGCCCAAATTTCTGGTAGAAATCATCTTCAGCACGATTCAGAGCTTCCTCATCTATGTAGACAGCTGGTCTCCGGGAAGTCAAAAAGTACTGGACTTTCCGCAGGCTCCATCCCATCACGTACTTCAGCCAGCCACTGACAGCAGCTGTAGACCTGCCGACACCAGCATTGCAATGAACATAGACAGTGTGTCCATTCTCCAGTAGCCCGTGCAAGAGGCAGACAGCTTGTGGCAACATCTGTATTCTTCCTAAGGTTAAAAATAAGGCACATTCATTTGCACTGGAGAAAGCTAAGTTCACGGCTGAGATTTTATCTGTAGAGCCTGATGAACTGTGAATAATAATGGCAAACCTGATGTATTTGAGGTTTTTTTCTTTCTTTTCTCAAATGACCTTCTACACTAACTTGTTTTTTTCTTGCAACATAGAATCAGATAACACAAAACTGTAAAATGCTCCCAGTCTTCTCTAAATATACATTCTGATTAACATTGGATGTGCATGGCATACTCGTTTTCACAAGAACTGAGGCAAGGCAGCAAATTACATAGACCAGGACATCTTACATGGCCTTAAAGTCAGTAAGCCAAAAATGAAATGTTTCTTAGTACCACAGGTTTGTGAAGGTACCTACATACTGCGGCTTTCCAAAACATTGTAATGAAGGCCATCAAGTCAATAGTACGTCAGGGATGGAAAGCAGAGGACTTAATACTGTTTTAATTTTTTGCTGTACAACTTAATACTGTTATGATTAATTGTGTACTAAGCATATGGTTAAACAACACAGAACAGCCTTTCTCAGTCCCAAAGGGATGAATATACTATATTTCCAGACACCTTTCTCCCTGCTATCCCGGGAACTGAAGCTGCAGAGCCCAACTTTTCCTCAGGGCACAGATGAGCACAGATGTTTAGCTCTTTCAAATCCCAGTTTTAAGGTCCCCTGTCTTCCCTGATGTCCTATTACTGATATGACAGTTCTCTGAGGCAGCAGTATTTCACTGTGTTGAAAGCAGTCTCTTCTGCTGGTAGGTTGCTCACTTAAAAACATGCTCACTTTCTAACCTATTGTCTGGAAACAAGATTTTGAACTGAGTATTCCAACCAAGGACTTAAAAATACTAGTCATTTATGTTGCAGCAGAGGTGCTATGAACATTCTAAGTTAATTAAATATTATTATAAAATGTCTCTATGGAGATTATTGATTAGGCTGAGATACTATAGTTAAAGTAAAAATATTTGCTGCGGAAGGGAACAGGAGAGCACAGCTGTCTGACACACAGCACTGTCTCTCCATTTTTAATCAGAAAGGGTGGCAAGCCATCCTGCTGTGCAAGCTTGCAGTCTTCCACCTACACAGTATATTTTCATTATATGGTCTGAATTAAAGCTGAAAGCAAAAACAGTCAAGCAGTTATTGATGTCAGATGGCTTTAAACTCAAATACATAATAATGCCAGACACAAAGTATTTTAGATGGCCTCTCTGCTTACAAGAAAATATGAATAATTTGTTAAAGACAGCACACAAAGAAATTATAACTTGTGTGCTAAGTATATTTTTATGCAAAATTTACACAGATGAAAAAAACAAACTGTCACAAAAATGGCAGATTAGTAACTCAAAAGGTTTGTTGCTACTAATTTACTGCAAGAGTGACCTAAACATTACCTTCAGTGCTCATGTCTGCAGTTGGCAGCCAGACATACACAAGACCTTCCTCTTTATACAGTTTCATGAGGATTTCAGGGCTCATGGGTTCTGGGTAGCGGTTGCAGCCCCAGGAATTCTGAACAATGTCCCATTCAGTCTGGAAGTTCATCACAGCTGTAACACCCAGCTCGTGCTTCAGCTTGATGGTCACATGCTCCAGCTGCCGAGGGCAACTTCCCAGCCAGATGTTTGGCAGAATCCTAGCATTGAGAAAATATTGCAGTGGGATTGATTAAAATATCTTAAGATGGAAACTGCCAAGTTCAGTGGTGTTCCAGTTCGAAACCTGATGAACATCATCACACAAACACTGCTAAGCACAGCCTTTTCAGGTCATGCAGTAAGCAACTTCTCATTTCATTACAACTTCTTATTTCATTGCTGTTGATTTGCTAATGTTTGAAGCTGGGTATCAAGTTCCTAACCTACCACAAACGGCCAAATGATCTGAGAAAAGAAATTCAGAGCATAGTTAGTAGCAGAGGTCTCCAAGGCATCCATTAAGCTTGCAGTAGAAGCTTAGTAACATCACAGATCAGAATTAGAAAACTCCGAAGATTCGTGCAATTTGTACATACGCACATACAAAAAAAAAGAGACCTAAAGGAGTCACATGATCCAGATCTGAATTACTTTAGTAATAAGTCAAACACATAAAACTCTTCCAACTTTGTACTTACCACTATAATAAGGAAAGTAGAAAAATAAAATCAATTTGAACCATCCTTCTGTAATGAAACTCAAAAATTAATCAGTAATTTTCTTCTAATTTTTCTCTGATCTTGTGGAGTCTAGTGGGAATCAAATGCAGAATTACAACACGTGTCTAGCTTCCCTCAAGGCCTGAAGAACCCCAAATTTTTCAAGAAAACTCAAGAGGTTTGCGTGGGATGGATAAACAACCATATTTCTGGTACTTATCTAAAACAAGCTTCAAGACTTCTGTGGTTTTCCCATTGTTAATTATCATAAAACTATTGTATGTCTCAACAGATTTTGACATTATAAACTGAATACTAAGAGCTTTTTAATCTGGTTAATAGGGTTTTAACCTGCACATCCAATTAAATTGATGGTATCTACAAAGAATTATTTATATGCTCAAATTATTAGTGATCTCCTTTAATTTATTTTGCTTCCATAAACTTTGATTTTGAACATGCAACGCACAAACTACACAAAATATCCCTGCACTTGAACATGTAACTTTGCAAACATTAATAACTGCAACAAAATCTGGAATACTATTAACTGCAACTTTGCAAACATTATTAACTGCAAATCTGCAACAAAAGCAAGATCCTTAAACATAAAATGTCTTTCATGCATTTCTTATGGTCCTTTTCAGTTTTAATCTCAGAAACGAATAAGGAAAGTTTTATGTTTATTCAGGAACCTATAGACCGCCCTTAAATCAACAGGTAGCTATTTCCATTTCACTATCACAGCAATAAGTGCTTACTAGCATTTAATTAAGACCTGTAATTGACTGAAATGATTAAATACTGCTATATTAATACTGAATATGGTCAAAAGAAAAAATTCAGATCCAGGAAGCACTAATTATTACTGTTTCCTGCATGTCAGCTGCATCCACAGTGAGTTGCATAATAGCCACACAAATGCAGTCTTTGGCTTTGGCCCCTGTTTCAGTGAGACAACACACTTGATCTCAGCATATGGTAACTGAGACCAATTTAAACAAATATATTGCATAGCAAATAACCATTTCAACCCTGTTTCAACAGTGAGATTGTTTGAAGAGATTTGACTTAGTTGTTTCACATACACGTTCTGGTCAAGATTGCTTTGAGGGTATTTCCCACTGCTAATAGAAAATGCATTTGTTTGTAAGAAACAATAAATTCAATAAATCTGAAATTTCAAAAATTAAGATTTACATTCTTCGTCACTTTTCTCTCAGTCCTGAACACTACCTTTATAAAGGAGAGAAGACTTGGAAAGAAAGAAATCTTAATACACAGTCTTTCTTAAGCTACAAATTAAATTCAGATCATCTAATAAGAAATATCAGTACTCAGTCAGCAGTGGACTCCACAGCAGCCTGAAAGAAAGGAAATAAATACACAAATTGTATATTCCTGTTACGTTCAAGGCACAATTCCACATACTGGTACAAGAAGGGAGCTTCTCAAAATTGCCCAAAATCCAGCGCAACCAGTTCAAGTATTCCCACTGATCAGAGGGGTGAGCAGAGGTCCACTGCAACAACTGCTGTGCTGACCCACTTTCCACATGCCAGCCCCACAGCAAACCCCATCCTAACCTGAATGAGTGACCACTGTCAGGATTCTGCCGCAGGAATTCACCACAATGATTAGAGCATTTCAAGGTGGTGAATGTAAGTTCAAGTGCCCTAACAGATAGTGACAAATGGTTGGAGATGACCAATGCCCACAACACTCCATCACTGAGCAAGAAAAATGGCAGTATCACTAACATCTCATGACAATATGAGGATATTATTTCAAGAACAAGAACATTAGTATCCTTCCTTCAAAGGCTTTCCTGGAGGCTCATATATATGTAATTCAACTGACACTTTGGGAAACATCTAATATGCTAAATTACCGTTACAGGAGAGCAAAAGTGTGTTTTCTTGGATTTGATTGAATCAGGAGTGACTAAAGCATTTCTGAGATGAATAAAATTCTGGGTAGTATTCTTGCTTCCAGAAAAATCAATGCTTTATATTTTTTTCCCCAATGATTATTTACAGGGTGAACATCATAGCTGTGCTATTTGCAAGACTCCTGGAATATACACTATTTGTTTATTTTGTTCTTGCAGCCTAACAGGTAAGACTTCTCTATTGCACAATAGTATTTGCATTTACCGAAAAATCTGATGAATTTACCAAGTTTTTATCTCTGTCTTCCCTGTAATTAACTAAACTAGCAGCAGCCTTCAGAGACTGACCAAAAAAAAACATTTAGGACAGCTAATTCTTGCAAACTATTTTATGATCAGGTTCTAGAGTTTAGCCTTTGAGAGGACCAAGATGTAGCCTTGACCTTGGTCGTCAAGCTCCTTATTTACCCGCCTACAAATAACTGTAAAGTCTTGGTCTTGCTGAACAAGGCTTAGGCACTCTTTACCAGGAAAACTGACCATGCAGAAAACAGTAATGAAAAGCTGTCCTATCAGTCCATTTATGTAAAAGTTCTCAGATAATCCTACTGAATGGTACGTATATTTCTATTTGGCTTCATCTGGTTCATGCCTTACCTTTGTCTGACATCAGAAGGAAGGAATAAAAGGGTTAGTGCACATGTGAGTACAGAGATTGATGCAGAGTTTAGCAGCTATATTTTATATATATTTCCTAAAGGTGTAGCATGCAACTACAGCTACACATAACTTACAGTAAAACTTATTCTGCATTCCCAGAAGAGTAACATTTATAATTCAGTCAATTTACCCCCAGCATTTTGTGTTGCTTGTAGGCATACAGAGTGGTTTTTTGTAGCAATGTAGTGTTATTACCCTGACACCACTACAAGCAAGCAGCCCAAAGGGAATGTAGGCCTGAAGTACAACTCAGTTAGAGATGGTTTTTTGCAGCACTTGAACTACTAGAGACTGTTTCCAATTACAGCACATTCTTATTTCCTCCCCTGATGGCACTGGAGCAGGAACTCGTTCAGAATGGAAAATTAGGACCTGTTTGTACCAAAAGCTTCATAGAAACTTTCAACTTTTAACTGAATTTAAACTACTTTTTAAGAGCAAATATCTGTTCTCTGTCTCATTTGACACACACACAAAAAGAGATTTCCAAAAGTATTGCTTTGAGCATATTCAAAATGAGAATATAGGAAATCCTACCAGCCGTAGCTGAGATGCTCTTTCATCTTTTCTCTGCTCTTTGCCTTGTGACAAGGCACATCACTTTAAATGGCGATACCACTGGATTATGATGATCCAGAACTATCATCCTGCCTGTTCTCCTTCTTTGGCCAGTGGCAAACAAGATATAGCAGCTTATTCTTAGGTCTGTGTGTGCCTTCCCTGAAATACCAAGGTAGACATCTCTTTTCTAGGCCTTTCTTGTTCTTTTCTGCTGAACCTGTGACAGTGAAAACACTAAGAGCACTTGCTAGAAAACAGAGAGGTTCCTGTACTTTTGTCAGAGAAATCTAGAAACATCACTTAGACTGCTGTGTAATGCCCTGAAATTTATTCAGATAGAATGATTTTCAAATCACCAAATTCTGCTCTCCAGCAGAAGATCTGAACACTTTCAAATATTGTTTGATATGTAGAAAGCACACTGATTACTATCCTTGCCTTCAGAAATACTTTTCTAATGTCCAATATGAATAGTGCAGGCACAGGTCATAGAGACACCTTCTTTTCTCCATAATGGACACAAAGAATAGATTATTCCCTTCCACTCTGCAAAATCCTTTTACTTCTCTGCAAGTTACTAACACACTCTGACACCACTTTGTATTCTTCACACATACACGTACACGCACACCCACTTGTCATATATTCAAAGCATCTGATCATTCTTGTTTGCCTTTGGCCTCTCTCTCTTTCTTAATATGTTATGCCCAGTACTGAAAAGAGTACATTTCTGAGAAGAACCAAAGATTACTTACTTCTTATGCTTCAAAGGCTTTATCTCTCTTTATACTTCCCTGGCTGTCTTTCTACAGCATGTCATTGCTGACCTATATTCAACATGGAATTCGCTTTTCAAGTTAAGATCTCTCAAAACAGATGAACCTACTCAAGGAGAGACCAAAATTTGTCCCAAACAGAATTATTTAAGATTTTATTAGTTACAACTGCCAGTGGTGTCAAATAAAGCTAAATCAATATGCAGATGAGATTCACAGTTGATGAATGCATCTTAATAATATGTCTTGGAATAAATAATCTCACGTACACATCGCTGTGTTTTCAGTTAGCTATAATCAAATAGAAAGGGAACCAGTATATGCTTGCAGTGGTGCTAGGTGAAAATGTTGATTTATAAAGATTTCAAAGTGGTAATATGAGCCTATACAAAGCAGTGAACTGAAAGGAACAGAAAATTTATAGTAACCTTCTAAAAATCAGTGATCCCATTCTATGCACTGAAACTTTGAACTCTGTACTATTTTACTGCATAAAGATACAGAAAAATGAAAGCATTCAAAATACAGTACATGACAGATATTTTTTGTGAAAATACTTTCATATGAGGGCAGACTAAGAATTTAGCATTTTTAAGAGGGAATTAGACAACTGCTTAAAGATAAAACACATGGGAGAGGCAAATCAACTGGTTTTAGCTACATAAAAGAGGCAAAAGTCCATGTAGTTTCACCTATAAAGCAACTACCAAGAGATGAGAAAAATGGCAACATTGTTTTAATAATTTTTTTTAGTTCTGCATTTTCCTCCAAAATACTGAAAACATAGGCAGATATCAAAACAGAGGAGTCCCTGTTTTGGTCTTGTACAAGAATTTCCTTGGTTTCCTTACATTATCTTTAAATAAATGAAAAAGAGATCTCTCAGTAAAATGCCTCCTTACCAATGAAATAATAATGTAGAATAATAATGTAGAGGGGTTATGACACTGTCATTTCATTGCACAGATCACACGGGTAAATGGCTGTGGTCTTAATTCCTTCTCCTCTTGACTTACTGATAAAGTCTCCTTGCAGAAGACAAGCCAGTGGAGGTTTTGTGATGAGAGGCTTGGCTTCAGCAGGATTGACTGAGCACAGTCTGATACACTCAACTGCCCAGCATGCAGTCAAGCAGTACTGGCCAGAGTAGGAAAGCAAGGTTTTATGAGGCTATGGTCTAACTGATGGAACACCAAGATGATATAGACAGGCTTAATAAGGTCACTCTTATCAAGAAAGATGGAGTAAATGGCCATAATCTTAGCAGAAGTCATCTAAGAAAAGTGTTGATTAATGATAAAACTATATCCTACTGAAACAACACAGCTGCAGACCTTGTAAAAACTACTTATATTCTTGAACAACAAATTGCTTTTACCTAAATGCCAGATGTAGAAGGACCACAAGTAATCGCTTATAAATTTGTTCTGCTTTACCACTGAGAGAGTGCAGTTTGTTGTGAAGTTAAGGATTCTACCTCAGGGCTTTAAATGAGGAGAATTAAAAAGACTATAATGTAGTTCCAAGGTGGTTTTTTTCTTACCCTTCTTATTTGGCACTCTGATGAAAAGCAATTAGGTCTGGCAAATTTTCTTCTTAGGTGTAATTTGAACTACTTATCTAGCCTCTCACATGGGAGCAGTCTTGGAATCTAAAAAGAAACACCTGCTTTTATCACTTTAGAACAACACTTTGTCAGCTTAGCAATACGCAAAGTTTCTCAAGCCCTTGAATTCTGAGTGTTATACTTAACAGTATCTTATTTATTCCATGTTCACAAATTTGTGGCATAAAATTACCTCATTTGCTGATATGCCAAGGAAATAAGCCATTAAGATTTGACCTCAAGCTGACAATGTGCTAAAATGAAAGCAGGTAAGAATAATATTAAACCTGCAACTGAAACACAGGGTTACCCAGACATGTATGAGACACTGAGCAACTGTGCCAACGCCTAAGCTCAGCGCAGCTATCTTCATTCATAACCTCCTGGTGACTTCAGATTGTGGAGAGGTCTGTATGCTTTATGGATTGTCCTAGCTTTTAATTCACCAGGGATACAGGATAAGAAGGATCCACATGAGTAGAATTAAAGTCAGTCCCATAAGAGAAGTTTAGTCTAGATGGAACCACAAAGTTTTCTCTTTATGGCCCATTTTCCCCTTCCACAGCCATCCTAAACGTTCCCTTAACAAGGAGCACAAGAGCTTTATTAGAAGAAACTCACCTCTCATAAGGACAGCTGCAGAGATCAAGAGCATTTCTAAGATCCTATACCTTGCCACAGCAGGTGTATTGGGTCTGGCTGAGATGGAGTTAATTTTCCCATAGCAGCCCTCACAGGGCCATGTTTTGCATTAGTAGCTAGAAAGGAAGAATGGGGGCAGGGAGGGGATGGGGGGGCATTTGTTAGTTAAAGCAGTTGCCTTCTGAGCAACCGCTACACATGCCGAAGCCCTGCTTCCCGGGAAGCGACCAAATATCGCTTGCTAACGGAAAGTAGAGAATAAACATAGGTTTTTTTCTCTTTGCTTGGGTGTGCACAAACTTTTGCTTTTGTTTCAGTAAACTGCTTTATCTCAACCTACAAGTCGTTTTCCATCTTATTTTTTCTCCCGTGTCCAGCTGGGAATGGGGAGTGATTGGTGGGTACCTGGTGTCCAGCCAAGGTCAACCCACCACAGCAGGGAAGCTATTTCATGAAAATACCAAAGCAACTGGTAAGTAAACCACATTCCCCACTGCAAAAAATTACAATAATATTTGGATAAATAAGCAGTATCACTATTGTACTCAGTAATCATAGACCACCATCAGGAGAAATGGGAAGAAGGAAGAGAAACACCTGGACAGCCCAGCAGAGAGTGCCAGAACAATCACAGTTCTAGGAGATAAGTTTTAAGAGAAAAGACTTAAAGGTCCAAGGGTTAAAATCAGAATGAACATACAGAGATATTCCAGCCTCAACCACTCTGTGATTCTGGTAAAAAAAGAACAGGAGTTGCCAAGCAAATACAAAATGGCTATAAAGGGGCAGGATACTAATTTGTTCGTCAAGCCTGCTGTGGAGAGAACAAGAAGAAATTAACTTAAATTGCACTAGGAAGACTTAAACTGAGATTAGTAAGGCTTTTTAATGGTAGGAATAGTGAGGTAATTGAATGGAAGAGTAACAGGCCTGTCGAGTCTCATCACTAAGATGAGATCATATTTTAGGTCAGGCTGGATAAACCTGGAATGATTTAAATGTAATTGAGATTGAGTTGGGGCAAGGAAATGGACTGGATGCTTTCCGAGGACTCTCTGAGCCTATGATCTATGATACTATAATCATAAACTTTAATTTCCATTTCTGGAATCACTACTTATATTAATTTATCAAGCTCCATCTTGAAATAATTTAGGTTCCTTGTCCTTCCTGCCCTATTTGAAAGGTCATGCCAGAATTCAGACATCATTCCTTTGATGACAGAAACCTTGTTCTAATTTACACTCTAAATTCATTCAGAGGCAATTAATATCCATTTGATCTTAAGGCAGGTTCAATTTCAATAATTCTTCTTTCTCCTTTGTACTAATTCCTGAATGTCTTTTACAAATAGTAATAGATCCCCTTTCTCAGTCTTCATTAAATGTGCTGTCTATCCCAGGCACCAGAAGAAATCAAAATATGGTAGCACAGAGTTTCTTTCAAGCCAATTTATTTATTTTGAAGGAGCACACTGTATGCAGCAGAAAGCAGGATTTGCCTTTGTAGGGAATGACTCTTCTTGTACTTTCATTGGTATAAACATTCTCTGAAAACAGTGTGACAGTTACAAAAATACAGCTTGAGAAGAGAATCAGGTTCCAAGGCTTGTACTGAACAACCCGAAAAGGGCTCCTCGATTGGCTTGTGAGGATCAATGCTGAAATGCTCCAATTATAGAATCTTGTCTCATGCAACCACGGTTGCCAATAGTTACTTCCTACATATGTCTCTGTGAGATTGCCAACATTCCCATTTGTTTTGAATTAGAACAAATACCTGGAAACACAAGAACAACAGGTTGCTAAACTCAGCCAGATCACAATGAGCCATGAATCTCTTGGCATTAGGAATGAGAATTTCTAACATTAATGCTTAGCAATGGGAATGATGCCACTGCTGGCACCTGTAAGTTAGCTAAAGCATCTTAACAAAATTGACTTACACTGCTACAGATGAACTTTAAGTTAGTGCCTGAGAAATTTCAGGAATCGTTGGTAAAAATATATTCTGACTTCTTTCAGAGTTTACTTTTTAACAGCTGCTTAGAAATCTAGACTGTGAAAATAACAAAAGATAAAATCACTTTTCCAAATGCAGCATTTCAGATTCAATGGAAATGCATTCCAATGCTTCAGAAACAAGCATATATTAATGAAAATGACATAATTTCAAAGCACAGTTTATTGCAAAGTGGCCTTGTGATCCACAGGGCAGCATATGCACACATACAAAATAATGGAATTCCCTCAGAACTGCAACAATCAGAGGAAGATGCACATCCATCCCTTGTGGTACCATCCAAATACAGTCCTGATGAGCTCTGTATCTGTGTTCATTCCAGCTATTTATCCAGAGTTTCTAAATTCACATCAGTTAATTTCTATGAATTTTAAAGAGGGACAGACATATTCAAGAGTCCACAGGCTGGGGGACGAGGTCTTAGGAATATGTAGAAAAACTGAATCCATGCATCACCACAGTCAGACACATAAATATCTAAAATAATGTGTTTCCACAATAAAGTCAAATCAAAGGAACAACAGCTGTATACTGCTATCATAATAAAATTGTCAGAAAGCTTCATTTTAGCTAATGTACTTGGTTACTAGATTATAGACATAAGATTAATAACCCTGGTGGATTAGTTGCCAAAATCAAAGGTTGAGGCTGGAATGGTAATGGAGCTATTGAGAGGCCTCAGAACAACCTGTGTATGCCTTTTTAATGCAAAACTGCAAAGTATAGTGGAATCTCTTGAAGTCTGGGATGACAAAAGGGAAAAAAAGTCATGAGAGTTAAATTTATGAACAAGCAATGCTGCAGGTTTTATTGGAGCCCAAACACTGACAATTATTAGTTTTTTGAACTACCTCTTCTTTTTTTTTTTTCAGATTTCTTTCTTTTCCTAGCAATATCACTTCACCCGCCTGGAAACTGAAATTGCCAGCATTTGAACAAATATATTAAAGTGGTCTACTGTTACTAAAGTTTATTTAAATGCATTTACATTCTCAGCTGAAGCTTGACTTTGTAAATTTGTAAAATATATCAGATAGCCTTATTACCGAGACTGTAAATACATTTGAGAAGCTTTTTCCTAATTTTACCTTATCAGATTGAAGCAACTCAGTATTACATGGAAGCCAAGAAATTCAGTCTTCTGCAGTGAAAGCAGTAGTTAACATTGTTTAGGAATGGTCTGCACACAGCCAACCTTCAAGCTGGCAGCCGGACTGCAGAAAGAAGAAACATTAAAGAAATTATTTTATTAGGGAAGCTGCATATCATTCTTATCAGATCTTCACTTTGGGAAAATGAAGGCCCTGGTTATAACTGTTTTAAAGAGTTTTTAAAAAGCAGTCCTAGAGAAGTTAGTTAAACTAAAAAATTTGAAAAAATTTTTAAAAAAGAAAAGAAAAGGCTCTACAAGCCCACAAACATCCACACACATATACTAGTGCCCAGCATCCATCTCCAGAAGTGAGTGACAGTCATGGACAGTCTTGCTGCTGGCCCACAGCTGATGGATGGTCTTTCAGGAGGGGAGGGGAGGGAAAGAGAGAGAAGTGAGGAGATGGGAGAAAGAAAGGGTGAAAGTAAACAAGCTTCTATTTCATTATTGATTTTATACATATTCTACATTTTCTTGTCTCTATATTAAAACTGAAATACATATTTCCCCTCTATCCTCTTCTGGTTGCTTAAAATCACATATTCTGTTACTAGGTTTTTCACATCAAAGAAAAAAGACATTTCATTTAAACTTACAAACCATGATGTCTACTGAAACAATAAAGAAGAAATCCGTATTTCTTATAACTTGGCAATGTCTATGACATTTGACTCAATTTTTATCATAGTTCACAGAAGGACACACATTAAACTTCTGAATAACAGCAGGGATTATGTACCTGACTCCCTGAAATTAAATTTCTCAAAGTACAAGCATTAAAGGAGGGAACAAGAGATTTTACATTTGGCCTCTTAATAAGTTCCCTGGGAAGACAAACACAGTTCATTTCTTTGTTGTGGTTTTTTCCTTGCAGAGAGAAAATTATAAATGGGAAAATACAGCAGTAATTTGATAATCT
Source organism: Neopelma chrysocephalum (assembly GCF_003984885.1). NCBI lineage: Eukaryota > Metazoa > Chordata > Aves > Passeriformes > Pipridae > Neopelma > Neopelma chrysocephalum. The sequence goes on from NW_020897691.1 coordinate 13,771,371, forward strand.
CTGTTTACTCTTGGGAAAAAAACTACTTATGTTTCTGAGACACACTTCAAAGGAACTAGAGCTACATTCCAGTTTCCTTTCTAATAAATAATTTTTTATCCTTTAAATAGAAATCTCCATATTTTTATATGGAGGTGCATTATTTGAATTATCTTGTAACTATCTAAAGCATTTAAGCTTGAAAACTTGCATTTGTATGTCTCAGCATTTATAAAAATTATTGAAGATGGAGGTAGAATTTATAACTTAATAGCTTCAGCTTGCTGCTGTTTTAAATGAAGTATCTTTAACACTTTCCCCATTTCATTTGTAACAACTTTGCAGATTTTTATGTCGGTTTTTTTGACTTACAGTTACCTCTTTCAGAAACACAGTATACACTGATCAAGCAAATGCAAAAGCAGCTGATGGTAAGAAACCATCTGATGGTGTCACCTTTCACATTTGGGGTCTGAAAACTCTCTCGTTCTGATGCTTTTTTTCTGTAAGAGTCAGCTTCAGTCTGGCTAGGCTAACCTGCCCTAGGAGCCATGCCTGCAAAAATCACAGGACAGGGAGGCTATGCTGCAAACACGTGATCCTGGTTCAACAGGTTCACCAGGTGTAAATTATGGAGTTGTCTTAGTGAAGTTTTTCTGATAACAACCACATATCTGAATTTGCTCCCTCCTGGTATTGCTATTAGCTCCCGGTAATAGCAATAAGAATGAGTACACAATCTCTGCTTTTGAAAAAGAGCTTCTGCTATCTTTAGATAAACTGTATTAAGAAATGCCAGCAATTACAGGGCACCTAATAAATACATGTAAAAGCTAAGAGGAAATAAATATCTGCATGACAAGTGGAACATCATCGTCAGTGTCGTCATCCCAGCTGTGAGCTAAATTGCCCAGGATTTCACAATCTCAGTCAATTTCATTCACAGCCAGCAACACCAGCAAATTGCTTTCCAATGGAAAGAGGACTTTACTACCTCACTCACAGCCTGAATGTTAAAGAGTGAAGAGGCAGGAAAAAGGGCTGAAAACCTCCAGAAGAAATACTGACAAGCGACAGGGAGACACAGTAAAACACACAGAGAAATTAGAACCGACAATAGTTTCTGCTCCCTAACAGTGATACCCCACATAAAATTCATACTAACTGGGCTATCAACATTTTTCTGTTATATCCCACAGAGAAAAACAGAAGTATGTTTACTCCTCCAGGTTTTTGGATGGAAGGTTCTCAATCTTCCTTCTGTTTTTATTGCCCAGAATGACAGAGAATTGTAAGTTTTTCTTAAGAAGTAAGGAAATAATTTTGTGCAGAGGCACACCTATGAAAAGATTCATTTTAAAGAGCAACACTGGTTTTAAGTAAATTATCCACTACCAGGCAGCTGATGAAAGGCTTCATCTTCCCATCAACAGTCAGTCTCTGCCTGCTGCCATTTTTTAAAGAAAAGGTCATTCCTGAACAATCATCCCTCTAAATAAATAATTCTCAATCAAACACCCATTGCAAAAGCCAGATATGAATCACAGAACGTTAAAGAAACATACAGAAAAAAAATCCAGAAAAAACTCACAAGACTAACCAGACACCACGCTAAGATCCCCTTTAACTTGTTGGGTTTAGAAATTACTCAGTTAAATTATGAGTTCCGTGGAGTTGAACCCTTATTTCAGGTTTTTTTCTAAAGTACCTTGCAAGCCTCATGCTTGTGGCATGTGAATAAAAGCAAGTTGCTTACACAAAGCAGCAGCCAATCTTTGCAGCTTTCTCTCCCTCTGCCATCTCACAACATTGGGCCCAGCTCAGCCACGCACATCCTACCAGTTTTTTTAAATGATTTTCAAAAGTTTTTAGCATTTGTCCGATTCACTGAGCTGTCCAGAACCACATGAAGCCATGCTCAATGTACTTTATATGTATCATTCATACATAAAAATGATTTGGTTTCCAGAGGAATGGCACATCTAGCAATCGCTGCCTTGTTCTGATGGGGTACTACAAGTCCCTGGGCTCTCGCTGTGGTCCCATTCCTCCTCCTGCTGCCAAGCATGCTGGCAGCCCCATGGTGGCCCTGCACATACCCCATAAAGCCCAGTCCAGCCCTGCCACAGACAAAATGATATTAACTTCTGAAACAAAAGTACATAAAGAGCTTTGTTGTTGCAAAAGCTCTCTTTTGCCTCAGGGGCATTACTGCTCAGGGTTTTTAGCAATACTCTCAGGAAGTATGCTCATATCACTTCCTTAGCCATCAGAGAAGCTACCTGGTTCCTCCTCATCTGAGCCACAGGGCAGTTTGAAGGGCCTTGACATTACTTCTCAATGTGGTTCAGCACGTGACTAGGAAGAAAGCCACTTGTATCCTGGGCTGCATCAAAAGCAGTGTGGCCAGCATGTTGGGGGAGGTGAGTCTGTCCCTCTACTCTGCTCTTGTGAGACCCCACCTGGAGTCCTGCATCCAGCTCTGGGGCCTCCAACATAAGAAGGACATAGACCTACTGAAACAGGTCCAGAGGAGGGCCACGAAGATAACCTGAGGCTCAAGCCCCTCTCCTATGAAGACAGGGAGAGAGAGTAGGGATTTTTCAGCCTGAAGAAGTCTCCAGAGAGACCTAATTGCAGCCTTCCAGTACCTGAAGGGAGCCCACAAGGAAGACGGAAACTATTTACAAGGGCATATAGTGATAGGGCAAGGGGTAAAGGCTTCAAACTGAAAGAGGGTAGGTTTAAATTAGATATTAGGAAGAAACTCCTGACTTTGAGGGTGGTGAGCTACTGAAACAGGTTGCCCAGAGAAGCTGTGGATGCCCCAACCCTGGCAGTGTTCAAGGCCCAAGTTGATAGAGCTCTAAAAAACCTGGCCTAGTGGAAGGTGTCCCTGCCTATGGTAGGGGTGTTGGAACTAGATGATCTTTAAGGTCCCTTCGAACCCAAACTATTCTATGATTCTTTGATTGCTTCAGAGGATTCAGTGATTTCTGAACCATGAAAACATTCTGTGTTTCATTAAAAATACATTGTTTTTCATCAAAAGTGAAATCCCCACATCAGTGTGATGTGCCATTATTGTGCTATTAAGAATTATTCTAATTGTTCTAATAACCTAAAGCAATATAAAATACCACACTAAATAATTTATAAAATTTTATGCTATTTAGACTATATACATGAACTGTTCAAAATTATTAATTTATCAATAATGCTGACAACATACATTGTAGCTTTATAGAAAGAACGGTAAACACTCAGAAAAGATGAATACTAATGATGCCTGCCATTTGAAAAATTGCTGACATAAAAATATTAATAGTTCACAAGTTTGCTAGTCTTCAGACCTGGCTGCTGCCAAAGTCATTCCCTCCCACAATTTTATCATATTCACATAGGTAATGTACTATTCATCAGACATTACTTCAAGAGCGTCATCTGAAAGTCTAGACAATATTTTGTATCCCTCAGCCACTGCAGTAGACAACAATCCTGGCAGCCTGCTGGCTAATAGCCATTCATCAGGTTTAATAGGCCGGTCACTGTAAGTGAAAGTAATACTGGGAATTCACACACTGATGAAAGCCATACAAAAATCTTTAATCTAAAAGCTCTGAGATCTTTTTCTTCTGGCAAAATTTACATCACCCATTCTAAAGCCAGCTTTTGCTTGTTAATATGGCACTTGCAAGAAACACAATTAGATTAAGTAACATCCAGGATTTCCCATTTCAAGCTTCTTTTGACTGCTCAGGTGGTAGGTCACAGCAAGAGAACTGGAGCTGCGCAGGCAACAGCTATTTGCTAATACTCAGAAAAACAAAATGGTTGAAAAGTGAGTTTCCACAATCTAGTTCAACCACAGTATTTAACAGGCATCATGACTTGTGACTACACTGCTGGCATGCCCTAACTCTATTTCTGTTCACAGGATTGAGACTTGTATCTAAATTGCCAACAGCCTGGCTTAGGCTATCCCAAGGCAGGTGCCATCCTGACCATTCAAAATCGAATCAATTTTCAAGTTTTTAGCCACTGTTATGGAGGGTACAGCGTGGGGATTTCATGAAAGGAGAAACTTCTTGTTTGCATGGGCAACAAATGTGGAAGAAAAATGCATTTGTTACCCAATACAGAGATCACCCAAATTAAATTAATAGAAACAAATAAGGACTTTAAAAACTGATCAAATTCTAGCCTCATAATTTGTCTTCTCATTCTTGCTCCTATTTCTTCACACTCCCTCTTTTCAAGAACATAAATAAAAAATTGCTTAAATGTCACTTCTTACACTAATTTGAAACCCATTTTCTTCAAAGCAGAGACTAGTAAAAGCATTTCACAGCTGTACCTGACGGTGATGTAGAAAAAAAGTGAAGATATACAAGAAACAAAAAACAGAAGGTGTTTCCCATTGGTAAGTAAAAAATGGCTCTAATTTAGACTAGTTTCAGACTATAACTCAGTATAATAAAAAAATATTCAAAGAGTAGTCAGATATCCTAGTTCATGGGATAAACATATCACAAAATGTGCCTCGGAATATTTTCATTATTTAGTGTATAATATGGCCAGATAACTTTACAGTTAGAGGCCCGAGTACTGAAATCAAAGGCTGAACTCCTATTGATGTTAAGTCTTTTTGATCAGGACTATTTTACCAGAATAAAATCAACTTTTGTTCCAGAGCTCATTATTTCTTAGTCTTTTCTCTAATATCACAAGCATTCTTTAGGCACAGGGGACAGCTAGCTCTCACCTTTTAATGTTAACTATGGTAGTCTCTGTAGACATCATCACCTCTTCTCTTAATTCATAATGTAGGCATAAAATATCAGCACAGCTTTCTGTTACAGTAGCACAGGTCACAGCACTCCAGGGTTTTTTTGTGACAGCTTACTCTTTAAAGCCTTTTTTATAATTCAGTAATAAAAAAAAATACTTCAAAATTACATTTAAAACAGAAAGATATTTTATTTTGTGAATGAATTAAAACCAGTAAGAAGAAAAATTAAAGAGTAAAATTAAATAAAAGCACTGTTGCTTGTATTTTTTTTCAGTTGCACAATTCAAAGGTAATTCTGATTTCATACTGAACCAAATATACTCAACCAGATTCTTGTCTTCCACCCCAATTAAAGATGCTCTGTGCTCTATCAGCAGAATACTGCTCTAGTGCCTTCAAAAGGTAAATAAGAAGCATCTGCATTTTGCCCTGGATCATTCTTCATTCACTCACCTATACACATTAACACAGCACAAATCAGAAACACACATTTTATGTGATGCTCCTGACCATTCCCACTTAATGTAGGTTATAACCTCCATTACTATTACTACAGCAGTGTTGAAGGAAACTTATCTTACCAACAAGCCACAAAGCATTTGTAAAGACTATATCATAAATTAAGTTTCATTTGCAACCATCAAGAAACAAAAACAGTATTTCCAGGCATGAGAGTCAATTTTCTTTTATCTTTAGCTTTGTTTTGTCTTAAGGGAACAAAATTAGGGACACAAACACTGATAACAGCAACACATTTGCCAGCTTTGTGATTTCTTGGATTATATCCAGTTACAGGAACCCAATAACTCCATAACCATGAAATATTAGTATTTGGTAGCCTTAATATTTAAATGCAAAAAAACTACTATTAAAAAATGTATCTCCAAAAATTGTTGTCAGGACCCCTGGTTACTCATGCAGTGACTCCCCTGTTACAGATTGTGTATTTTCCTCTAAAATGTTTAGCAGCCATACAATGCTTCAGTTACAGGTTAGCTATCATTGTTGTCTGAGGAATTCACTTACAGAATCCAGGTTAGCTGCATTTTACATGCAAAGCACGTAAAAATTATTTTTCTTCCTCAGATTTGAGAAATATGACTCACAAAAAGCACATACCTAAAATTAATCTGAAAATAGAAAACTGTAAGTATAAGGCTTTTACTATTGGAGATATTCATTTCCATAGCACCTAATTCTGCCATCAAGCATCGTCTCCAACATATTATTGAAGTATTTTGTAATTTCAGTTGTCACTCCCTCTCTTGCTCTTATGCAATGCCTTTCTTCTGAGAATTGCAGAGGCTTTTATATTAATAATAAGGTATATAACATCTACGAATTAGGAATTTCCACCTTTCACAGATGGAACTGAAACAGAGATGACGTGCCCCAGATTTACAAGTTTTCTGAAGTTATCTTCTTCCAGAAAAGATTACAATAACTCTAATTTACTTTGGAAAACTACTGTGTCCTATGTGAACTCTCCTGCAATTTGAAGGCACCTTATTGCAGTAATATCTAACACAAAAGAAAAACTGAATGCTATTTTTTTTTTCTGAATCCAATTTTGGTTATATGTGTTATTAAATGTCCAAAATAAGTTAATACTAACACCATGGAGGTGTCAGTCATGACTCTTAAGCTGTAGGAAAACTCCATTTCACACTTACAAAAAATTAATTCATCTCCTACTATGCTTAAAAGCCACATCATATGCTCTCCTACCTGACCAAAACAAAGTGAGTTCTCTAAATATAAGTTTAAACATAAATTCACTGACTTATGAGCGATAAATCTGTATTGAATAAGAAAAATCTGATTCCTCAAAGCACTGTTGACAGCCTCAGCATGATTCAAAATTATTTTTGGTACCAGTCAGCACACTCTTCTCATCCTGTTGCAGCCCCTTTAGAGTAGAAGCTCATGTTTTATGAAGCAGCAAGGTGGCAGCAAAACTCAGAGCAACTGTTTCTAATTGTTGTGATTAGGCAGAGGAGAAGTAAAATCAGTCCCAGGGCTCAGGTAAGAGGCCCCTTTGACAGAGAAAAACTTTTCTCTTCAGCTAATTCACATATGGTAATCCTATTAAGTGGAGCAAGGTAGAGGAGGGGCTCACGTCAAAAGTTTGCTTTGATAAATCACTTCTTTCTAGCCTCTACCATTCTGTAAAGATCCTACAACTAGTGCCAGGACTCGGAATTTTTGGTCATAAAGCTCCTCGCAGTACTGCAGCCTCCACTACAGTGGAGCCTCTAAGCTTTTAACTTTTACAGGCACAGGGACTGGCTTTTTGCTTGTTTGAGTTTTTTGTTGGCCCCCCCTTGGGGCCGGGGGGGGGGAAGAGGTGTTATGTTGATGTTTTTTTTCTTTTTTTTATTACATTAATCTTCATAGTACTCCTCTGAATCAATAAATCTATTACAAAATAAAGGCATTTTCATCAGCTCACTTCAGCTGCTCTGCCAAAAAAACCCCAAATCTAAATTACAGTATTTTTTGACTGCTTTATTATAAGAGCAGAATGGTGAATCTGCCCTCAATTGTCAATAATTAAAAAAGACATTTAAGGCTGCATATCTTCAAAATATTAAAAGTATTTATGCAACAAGACTGTTACAGGGTACGCTTACTTAACATAGCTCAAAGAAATTATATAAGAATTACTAAGATGCACATATAAAGTTGCTTTTCAATGAAGGTATGTGTGTATGAGAGGGGAATGGAGGAGGAGCTCCTTATCTGGAAAAGATTAAACAGCTCAGAAAATTTTCTTCAAATATTTTTTAGCAGAATTTGCAGCTTTTTACCTAATTTTTGAAATACATAGTCATTCAGATAAGGCAGCAACAAACGGATCACTGCTGCCTCTGGAAGGAAAGATAAGTTAGCCTTTGGGACTTAGATATTCATTTTCTGACAGTTGTTCTTTCTCAAAAAATTTCTCTGCTAAACAAAGATTATTTGGGATTGACAAGTCTGTGCTTTGGAATAAACAAGATTTTTCTCTGATAGGATGTTGGAAACAGATGCTTAAGATCCAGATAACACTTTAGTCTGTCAAGTGAGGGGGTCTCATGGAAAAGGTAACAAGTCACACAAATACCTACATATGCCTGACAGTGTTTGTGAATCCATGATATTCCATAAGATACAAGAGAAATAAGTCTTTCCCTCATACACTGCAATTCTAATGAGAAAAAGACAATTCTACTTCCTATCCGATGAGATTGTGGAGAAAAAGAGTTCAAAGAGAAGACAAGATGGTGAGGTTGGTGTAGCTGAAACAGTGGCCTGGAGAAATTCACACAAAGTAATGCTAAGACCTAATGAACATAGGAGATGGTTTGATTTCTTAAAAAAATACATATCCCTTTGCGATCACTAACCGCTCTGTAACCAACACCAGCTGTATGCAACGTAACAAGGCGCCCAGCATTTATAGAACCATTATCAATCCACAAACTTGCTGCCACATCCATTGAATGGAGATGGGGAAAGAGGCTCCAAAATTCCTCAATACTCTGTTAACCACCAGTGTTAAGGCTGCTGCTCTAAATACAGCTTGTGCTTCATCTGTGGCCCTAAAGAGTGAATGCCCTCTTTGAGCTTTATGTCTCCTAACTCAAGCCAGGATGCTTCACCGCTGAGATAGTGGACTCGGGTGAACACTATGGAAGTATAAACATTTTAAGACGTGTCTAAATTTTAGTATTTTGTTAAATACATGCCAAGAAGCAGAAGTCATCTATAGTGGCTCTCACTAACTGCAGTTGCTGCCACAACTAAATTCCTGGTGCTGGAATTTATTCTTTTTGTTTCCCAGATGTTCTTCACTAAAATAATCCCAAACAAAACACATAACATACATGCAATTTTACATGTGTATATAGACAAGCATTTGAAAATACCACAAAATGTTTTCACATATGACACAACTTAACACACCTGTACAGGGTGCAGGTACCCTTGAACTCAGGATCTCTCCTTTTTAACAAAAGTGACATTTCACTGCAAAGAGTTGCTGAATCTTTCTCAAATTTTACTGTTACTTACATGCAAACAAATATTCATTACTTCAAATGCAGTTTTATGACATGCCAGTAGAGGTTTTCTGTTTGAATATTTGACACCAATCAAACTCTGCACTTTTCTTTTACCTGGAGTAGTGGATAGCTTGATGTCCTGCAATATTAAAATAGAAGTCAGTTGTATGTTTCATCTCATCAGTATGTCCAGAGACTTCAATCCAGTGTGCTATTGGGAGGCAGTAAACTCCATCTACTATATTGCTCTGGTTGTAAACACAACTTCGATCATGATGGGGCCCGTTACCTAAAACAGAAGAAAGGACAATTGCAGACTGTGTATCTGGATAATCTTCCAAAAGATTTGCTGGGAGGTTTGAACTGAGCATTTAAGGCCAGGAGTCACGTTTGCTGCCTCTTCAAACTGCATTTCTCATAACATATTATTAACATCTGAAATAGTAGTAATAGAAGCACTGCCACAAAGGATACGTTCAGCATTAAAACAAGTTTTTTGCAAATTATTAAAACAAAAAACCCCTTTAAAGGTGCATAAGACTCCCAAACACTTCAAATTTCAGGAATAATTAATTTAAATTAAGTTCCTAATTTGATGTTTGATAATATGTGACCTCAGCATTTAATGTTCTTACTGTGTGACTCCCTCTGGGGGGTCCATCTTGCTGTGGCCCAAGGTCTAGCTCTGACATGCCACAGCAGTCTCACCTTGCCTTAGGCTGACTTCTATGGGGTGGCAAAGATATGGGAAAGACCTTAGGGAAAGTTCAGAGGATGGCTGTGCAAGGTCAGAAAGGTGAAACCAGAAACAGAAGTAGGACTGGTGACATGGGACTTGTTACCAGCTTAAGGATTCTAGAGGAAAAACATCAACGCGGAAAGGCACCAAATCCCAAAGAAGGTGGCAGACAGCAACCTAGTGATAAAGATTTGTTTCAGGGAGCAGAGAAGGGTGGCCCCTCTACCTCATTCACATCTGCCTGGCCAGCAAAGACTCTTCAGATGTCCTGTCACAGACCATATACATATGGACGTATCATTAAACCCTACCTGTCTTTTATGTTTGCTGACTGATAAACAATTTGTTGTCTTCAGATGCAAATCTCACTTTCAAAGTCTGTTCATACACACTAAAAGTTGTCTAAAGTGACCATTAGAGAGATGGTCACATCTGCAATGGTGAATGATCACAATTACCTAAAACAGCCTTGTTTAAAATAAGAATTTTTTCTTACAGTTTTCCACTAATACTATTCCCCCTTCCTCTTCTTTTACAGAAATAGTGTGAGCTTTAGTCAGAAAACAAATTTTTAACACCACGCCAGAGTAAGCAACTTGAATTGAACTGGGTCGTGTCATCAATCAAAAGGTTATCTAGCCTCCAAAGATATAGTATATGTATATTCTCCTGCCCCATTCTCTCATACTTACTGTAATACTAATTGCATGTAGGAATAATTATTGTGCAGATCAGAAGTGACCTAGTCTATGGCTTGCTTAAGCCTGTTACACATATACATTATTAATGATGTTAAAACATTTCTGAGTAAAATTATGCCCACAGGAATATCTTCAATTTCACATTGCACATAAATGTATGACCAGTTTCCAAGCATCACATTTAGGGAAATTTGCTAGAGCAAGAGCAGCTGGGAAGATGTATTAATGCATTGATTAGAGAGTAAGACTAACATTTAATATTAAAGCTCAAACCATCTCCTTTTTTCCAGATGATATGCACTACGTTTTATCATAATTGTGAAATATTATTATTTACCAAAAAGAAAATAAAATACTAGGCAGAAAGCTGAACCATTATGCATCACATAGCTTTTGATAAATAAGGTTAGGAAGATCAGTACCTAGCTACAGAAGCTACAAATATTACCACTATATTTTTATCTCACATTTTTAATTATTTGCATATTCTTACCACTTTTAAACAATATGTGAAGACAGTAGTATATATCAACAAATACCACAGTGTAACAAAATCTATGGATGTTTATGACATTTAACTGACTTCGTGTATTCAGGAAAATACAACCACAAGTACCACATCTTGCCCTCCCCATTTTACTTTCTGACAACTGTCTGCAGAGATGCACATCACTGTGGCCCTTCCCTACATCACAAAGCTGTGTCTGATCCTGACCCCCACCTGCCCACAGGCCCACGTCCTGTCCCAGCCTCAGCCCTGCCCGAGGGAGGTGCCCGATGCTCAGGGCTGGGGTTGCCCTGGTGTCCCTGGCTGCCAATCCCAGTCCCCTGGGAGCCGCCAGACCTCACTGCCCCCTAAGTTTTGACTCTGGCTGACCCAGTTTTGATCTCTGGCTTTTATGCTACTCCCAGCTCTGTTCTTCCTTGTACATGAGTGCCCTTCTACCCGCTCTGGCTCCCTCACATACTTCCCCTTTCATTGCTCAGTGCTGTTGCTCCTCTTGCACCAGGATTTCTGCATGAATTTTTGCAAGCACAATCTATGGTCTCTCCCTCCTGCTTAATTATTCCTTTCCTCAAGGTGCTAGTCAGTCCTACCAGACAACACTCTTGTCTTCATGATCTCAATTGCACCACCACGTGCTTTCTACTGCAGTCTGCCAGTTTTGCTGTCCATCCTCCTTCTCCTCCTTCTCCAGCCTTAATTCTTGTTTCTTTTTTTTGCCTTTCTTCTCTATGATCTGCTTTTTTAAACAGTCATAACCTCCTTTCTTTGTAACCTTAACACCTTCACCATTATTAATTCCCTTACAAAGCCTACAGGCACATACGGAAGTGAGGACAAGAGTAAATTGCCATGAGACATTTGTTTTATTGGTTCCGTCAAACAGGTTTTGTCAAATCTCATTCTGAAAAGCTTTCTTCTGTAATCATCATTTATCGCTGCACCACTCAATCTCATCTTCCCACTGTGGCCTACAGTCAAACAGAAATCTCAAAAGGTATGTTTCTATTTTGCCTTTAATAATCAGGTAAACAGTAACAACTTGCATTTATAGCATATTTCATGAGAATTGCCTAGCTCTTTACTACTCCTTACGTTATATACTGATCTATGAATTAACAACCTTCTTACTGAAATAAGATGTCTGTGCAACAACGTATATGAACACATATTCAACATATATTCACATGTGATATAATTTCAGACAGGAAGGAGAGAGTGCTACCATCTTCAAGAAAGACTAATTTAGGGAACAGTATGATCACAGCGGACTGCATTCAGGAAGTTGAAATCACTATACTTCTTAAAAGAGTTATGAAAATAGGCAATAAGCATAAAAGATGAGGATCTCACTACCCAGGTGATACCCACATGATTACACAAGTGCTTCTCATCACAGTTTGCTTCACAAGACGCATTTAACAAATAAGTTTAAAAACAAAAATAATTGTTGTATTAGCTCACATCGTGCTTCTGCTAGCACAATTTGTCACAGGAAGACCATGATATTTTGGATGCCAAAAAACAATAATGCAGGGAAACAGTTCCAGAAGTAGAGCCAGGTGACAAGTTTTGAAGATTATTGTAGAACTCATCAATAATTTAGAGCTGCTATAAAAGACTGAAGATTGAATTCTCTCAACTTTTATCTTCCAGTCATTTAATACAAAAACAAAAGTCAGCCAATTAAATCAGCTCTTATTCAAGGTAATTGATCATAACCTGTGTTTTAAACAGAAAACAATAAGCATCACTTAAATGTTCTGTTTTATATTTGCAGAATGTATACAGCTAGGAAAATGGGCACAGACGGAGCGATAAGCAGAAATGGTTAGCTAGATAAGCCTCTGTTCTTCCTTTTCCACCCCCACCTTCTTAAATATCTTCTCATGAGTTTCCTCTGCCTGAAGCAAGGTGCATCACCTCATGGTGTGAGGTACGTCCACAAAAAACATTCTTTAATCTCATCTTAGCCCCCTTACCTCTGCTGATGGAGCAGACTCCTTACATCCCCTCTGTGGTACTCTGTCACATACATGTTTCCATCAGACTCAGGCTCAGAAGAGCCAGCCCACGACTTCTCACAGGCACTAGAAGAGCTCATGCCAAGAACAAAATAGCTTTCAGAGGCAGGATAAATATTTGGCACACTAAGACATTTATTCTCTCCTCCCTCAACACAGTAGGCCAAGCACAGTCTGTTGTGAATGTGAATTCCTGGAACATGGGGACTTTCCCAAGCCTAGGACAGCAAGTTGGGCAGAAGGTGTTAGCTCCAGGCAGCAACAAACAGCACCACAGATCAAAGACCACCACTTCTTCTCTTGCTCTCTACTCCAGGGCTGTTGGTGTGGTTGGTTAGCTTGGGAGGAAACCGCATGTGTGATGAAGGCAGTAGGACTAAGGTCAGCACAATCTGACTCTTCTCAGTGCATCAGAAAGGTGTTGCTGCCCTTTCTAATTTCTTACCTTCTGCTCAGGCACCAGAGAGAAAAGACAGTGGCCAGTGCAGACAGAAGTGCCTGTATGCAGTCTGAACGTGCCTGGTTGTGTCTGAAGCTGGTCATACACACACCAACTTCTTAATCCATTTAAGGTTATAGTTTGTCCTACCTCACAGGTCCCATTATCTGCTTTATCTGAAATTTTCTCTGGATTTTCTAAGTGACTTCTCTAAGAAGTCAGACGCAGCAGCCCTTTCTGACAGAAACTTCACTAAGCTTCATTGCTCATTTCTCAAATACACAAAGTTTTTCATAAAGTAAGTTACCAAAACTGAAGGTCTAGTGCTGAAGTTTAGTTTCTGTACCTGAAGATGGGAAAGGCCCCACCTACAAGCTGCAAAGGCTATCCTGAGTGTGCTGGACAACCACATCTGTCAGAAGGCCCCTAGATCAGTGGCTGCCACAGCACAAACAGAGAAGGCCCAGGGTACAATTTGCTACAGTCCAACATGCTCCCTGGACCCCAAATGCATGTCACATCTTCACCAGCACCTTTTTGGTGCATAGGTAAATACATCTGTCCCCCTAACTAGTTTCCTCAAGCTTACCCAAACTTTGTACAAAGACTTGAACATATTTTGAATAAATCCACCATGATTCCACCAGTCTCCACAGTGGGAATTCATTATGATTCCCATTTAAACACTCTGCTCAGGCACAGCACCTGTGTGTCTGCTCACCAGTGTTTGCAAGACAAGAACTCAAGTCTCAGAACACACGTGTTGCTCACAGCACATAACACCAGACCACTGGGTAGGCTTCCAGGCACTTTTAATAGGAAATAAACAATCATTTGGGTGATTTATTTTTTTTATAGTTAAGAAAACATTGTGCAGCCTAAAAGATTGGGGGGAATTTTAACAGCATTTCAACTTTTCTGTTCCTAGAGCCAAGAGTAAAGCAAAGAAAATCAAACGTTTTCCATTCACCTGCTAGTCTTTGCAAAAAAGAGAGCACAAATGGCCTTTGAGTGAAGGCCCTACACAACAGCAAATACATGTTCTTACAGCTAAACCCATTTCTATGTCAGTATTTTTATTCATCTTGTTTTTATTCATATTGTTCCAAGTAGCAAAACATAGGTTTAATTATTTATTGTTGGGAGGCAAATACACAATCATTTGAAAACACATAAAATTCAACCATAAAAAAGGGTAAGTCAAATATTTGAACAGTAGTGATCCTCCTGTTAATTGATCATGTTGGCTTTCCTAATTAAAGAACAAAAGAATTTTGGAAGAGTTTATTAAAAGGTACATGTTCTAGTTTAACTGATAGGATAGCACTTTTTTTCCTTCAAAAAGGTCCATTTTTTTTTTATTTAAAATCCATCTTTGTGATTCTTCACAGTGAAAATGCTTATCTGAAAGAGAAACTTAACAACAAGTTTCTAGGCATTAAATTATAAAGTTTTGCATTGCTTTTGCAACCCACTTGTTGCTCTCTACTGCAAATGCTTGTGCAGCAGAATCCACTGATGCAGGGAACTGCTGGAGAGCAAAGCAACCAAGTAGCCTCACCCGGAGCAAAAGCCTCACAGAGGGCTCTTTCAAAATCTGCATGACTGCAGTTATGGTTCCTTGTTTAATGCATATGAAGGATGATCCAAGTGGCATAAGAAGTGGCTGTACAAACAAATAAACAAAAAAATAAAATCAAAGATGTCCATATAACTGATAAATGGCACTAGCAAAAGACAAAGACCAGAAAAAAACAAAGGAAAACTTTGGTTTTGAGCCGGCTTGAGCAGGGATGTTGGATTAGGTGACCCACTGTGGTCCCTTCCAACCTCATTGATTCTGTGAAAAACAGATGAAGATACAGTAATACAAGATGTCTACAGATATAGGACTGGAAGAAGGTAAGCAGAGACTAGAAGAGGATGTTCTGAAATTTGATCTAATGATGAACAATAACAGAATGCAAAGGAAAACCTGCCGTTACTATTCTATTACAGCTCTGCAGTTACTATTCTATTACAGCTCTACTGCAGAGATGAAAAAAGTATAATCTAATAGTCTGCCAACAGCACAGACTCTTCTTGACACAGAACTCCACACAGATTGCACAAAATAGTAAGTGTAGAGAAATTACAAGCTTGATCTTAAAAGATATGAAGCAAAATCTGGGTCAATGAAATTTCTCATCACCACTAAGAGTGGTGAACAAAAAACCACATGAATGAATGAATATAATAAGATCGCCTGTCCAACTGTCTCTGCAGAGCTCTTTGCAGCAAAGGCACTGCTCAGCGACTCTCTTCCAGCTACCAGCTTTTTGCACACCTTGCTGGAAGTACGGTCTTTTTTCTGTTCTCTGCAGTGCAAGAGACAGTACGTAGGAATTCCAAGGCACAACAGCAGACATCAAGGTGCTGTGTCTCTCATTCCTGTCTTAGCCAGACCCTAAAACACAGGCATAAGACTTCCAAACCTCTAAACCCCAGCAAGGTGTGTTTCTCAGTTCACTGCTGCCTTTGAAAAAACTACAGGGCTACTTAGATACACACATTAGTTTCAATGGCAACTAACCAACCCAAACACAAACACCCAGGCAATTTTCAGATCACCTACTCACAAATCAGTAAGAGCAAAGACTAACTCCTATAATCTTTGTCATAAATTTTGCATGAACCAGCACAGTTTACATGCCAATTCAAAATTTTACCTATGACTACATATTTTAAGTAATTCCATTTGCTATATTAAATGAGGTCCTTTAACAAGGTAAACAAGTATCTTAAGTTCGTGCCTAGAAATTCCTCTGGAAGAGTTTAATATTATAAGCACTATCAACACTCTGAGGGCAGAGAAACAGAGAAGGATAGAGGAATGAAAGATTCCTTTTTAAAAAGAGGAATAAAGCAACAGAAAGTAAAGGAAACATACTAAAAAAATCTCCAAAATAAAGCATTTAAAAGATTAGGTTTTTGCTAGCTTCCTTACCTTTCATACCAACATTACAATGAAGAAAAGCCTCAAGCCCTATTTTGGACACAATTTTCAGTTATCTGAATGTGCTACTGCATGGTGTCATTATCATACATCACTGTAACTGAACTTCCTTTAGTACACTCACAATATTCAAATTTACTTACCCTTTACACCAGATTCTGTCACGAAAGTCTCCCTGCTGCCTGTCTGAACAAAATTCAATCTCTGATGTTTTGAAATAGGATCTGTCTCAGTCCCGCCAAGGCTGAATTGCTATTGATTGAACTGAGTGAGGTCAAGTATTTTGCCAGTTTGAGTCTGCCACAGGCTCTGGAGTTCTACCTTCCTCAAGTCTCAGTCAAGCCCGTGAGTAGTTGCCCTGACAAACAGCAACAATTTTGTATGGCATGTACCAAACCTTACTTGTATGCTTAATAAATACTTCCTCTGATTACAAGGCTACTTTTTCTGCTGCCAATAAGCTTCCCTTTAGTAAACAGGAGATGAATTTATCGTATATTTATACTTATATATATTGTACACTTAATACCTAGTATTAATATAAGACAAAATTGTTAGTTTGCCACACCTCATTCAGGAACTCCTTCATGATTGGTTTGATTTCCAGAAGTGTTTCCTTGCATTTGCCAGGCCAAATAGATACCCAAAAACCAGAAAACCATTTGTATCATACCCTGTACATTTATTTTTTACCAAACTTAAATCAACTTTCAACTTCTCATTTGGTAGAGATGATATATAACCAGAGAAGTAAGTTTTAACTCGGGGACCCCCTGGTGGTCTAGTGGTTAGGATGCGGCGCTCTCACCGCTGAGGCCCGGGTTTGATCCCCGGTCAGGGAATTCCCCCGGGCAGATGGAGCTCATCAAGCCCTGTAAGGCCATCCATCTAAGAGAAGGTCACTCTAAACAAACCTACATCCTGAGGACCTCACTGCCATTGTCCAAGCTTGCTTGGCCCCGGTAGATGAACCTTAGGATTAAAGGGTGGGCTCAGTTCAGCGCACGCTGTGTCTCACCTAAAAAATCCATTGCGCAGGCTTGAAAGGTAAAAGACCTTTCCCAAATCTTCGTTCGCGAAGACTGGCCATACTTAAGTTTTAACTCTCTTAAAATCCAGGCTGAATTTGAAATTTTTTAGTCTATTAGTATACCCCTAAGAGAATTCTTTTTATGATTTTTAATTATGCCATTATTAGAACTAAATGGTTTACAAGAAAGCCCTTTTCAGCACTTCATGCTGTTAATCAACAAGGCTTTCTTCTTTTTCAAATTAGATATAAGAAAATAAGAATTTTCAAAGGCAACTTTCAAAAACATACGCTTTATTTCTCTCTCTAGGTCTGCTTAGGCACAGGTGTTTCTCAGCAGAAGCTTCTACCATACTAAGAGTTTTTAACCAAATGCCCAGTCTAATGATGTAGATTACGTCAGAGAAAAGAAACTAACAGGAAATCCACGTTATGTAAAGAAGAGGCTCTTCTTTGACAGATGGCGGAAATAAGACTAAAGGAAATACAGATGATAGAATAACAGCTGAAAGCAACAAAATGTATAACGTAATAGAGTCTTTCTAACTGCTTTGAAAACTCTCTATGGCATTGTATTTTCTATTACTGATTGCTACTTTCTACCATACCAGAAGAGATTACTGAAGTACAGGCAGGGAAGAAGCTACATCAAAATAGTAACCATGGCAATATCTTAACCAAAGTATCATTCTAGTTATTGTCACTTTTCAGTGCTTCTTGCCATTGACAATAAACTCTTGACCTCTACTGCATGCTGCTGTCACTTGGAAGTGAGTGATGGGGAAAATGGTAAAGTATTTACATAAACAATGCATTTATTGTAACTTTGCCATTATAACCACAAATGCTTTAGTAAGGCTTTAACAGCAGTCAGAACTGGACCCTGATTATCTCTGCCAAATCCAGAGGAATGCAAGTATACATACCTATTTTTATTCTTCTGATTTTGCAGTTTCACGGACAACTCTCTGTTGTGGTATTGATCTCTGGTAGTCTACTCAATATAAGCTGGTTAATGCTGACACACAGACAGAAAGTAATGAGAAACTCACTACCATTTAACTGCAATCATCCATGCTAAGTATACGTCTTGAGGGGGCTGAAGAACAAAACATCAGGAGCTATTGCACTTGGTAAACAGAAGTTTCTTTCCATTCCTTACAGAGGTATTGGGTAGTAGATTTCAAAATTATCCACTTTCACTCATTAAGTTTCCTCACATCTGAAAGGTGTTAAGCCATCTAGCATTGTCCAGAAAGCAACAGCCTCACAGGAACAAAATGCCTATGATGCACAATCATTCAACTATCAACATCCAATTGTGTTTTGTGTCCCTTCATAGTCACCACGTACTTCAGAACAAGACTGCAATGGGGGAAACAAGTAAAATCCCAGATAATTTTCAAAAGCGGAACAGAAATTACACTAAATACTGATGAAATGTGCAAGTAGCTGCCAGGCACTGGCTATACACAGGGAAAATGGCACCACCCAGTGGGAACAACACTACATGAAATATATGCATTAAAAGGTACGAAGAAATGTTATTCTTAAGGGTTTGGGGGGTTTTTGTTTGGTTGTCTTTTTATTTTTTTAATAATAGAACTGCTCCCTATTTTGAGGATCTGTAGATTAGCTTTGGAAAAAAAAAAGATGTATCTCAGTTACAGAAAAATAACGTTATGTCCAACTGTACTTTTCAGAATGCCCTCAAGAAATTTTTATTTTGCTTTATCCTGCTATGGCTTAGCCCCAAATATTTTTCGTTCTGTTACAATCTCCAATGCAAAGGGCAACTAGATATTATCTTCCCATACACTCTTAAAAGAATCTCCTCCTTTAAATTAAGAAATTATACTTCGTTTGTTCCACAGAGTTGAGGCCAAGAAGTAAGATTCCTTTAAGTTTCAACAAACTACCATTTCAAAAATTAAATTTTTATCTGCTCACCTATCACTGATACTTTGAACCAATTAAGGGCTCAACCCTTGAAAACTATGATCAGAATTTACTTCTGATATTTTCACTCATTACAATATTATCAGAACATTTATTACTGTTTTATTATTACATTTATTTTATTGCATTATAACATTATTTTATTATTACATTTATTCTGTGACATAAGTCACAGAATCACAGAACATGCCAAGTTGGAAAGGACCCACAAGAATCATCGAGTCAACTCCTGGCCCTGCACAGGACCACTCCCAAGAGTCACACCATGTGCCTGAGAGTATTGTCCAAATGCTTTTTGATTTCTGGAAGGCTTGGTGCTGTGCCCACCTCCCTGGGGAGCCTGTTCCAGTGCCCAACCACCCTCTACATGGTTGTATTCCTCTAATATCTAACCTGAACCTCCCCTGAAACAACTTCAGGCCATTTAGGTCCTGTCACTGGTCACCACAGAGAAGAGATCAGTGCGTGTCCCTCCTCTTCCCCTCATGAGGAAGTTGTAGACTGCAATGAGGCCTCCCCTCAGTCTCCTCTTCTCCAGAATGAACAGACCAAGTGACCTCAGCCACTCCTCAAACGACTTCCCCTCAAGGCCCTTCATCATCTTTGTTGCCCTCCCTTGGACACTCTCTAACAGCTGAATATCTTTCCTATATTGTGGTGACCAAAACTGCCACAATATTCAAGCTGAGACCACACCAGTGCAGAGCAGAGTGGGACAATCCCCTCCCTCGACCGGCTGGCGATGCTTTGCCTGATAGCCCCCAGGACATGGTTGGCCCTCCTGGCTGCCAGGGCACTGCTGACTCATTCAACTTGCCATAGACCAGGACCCCCAGGTCCCTTTTTGTGGCACTGCTTTCCAGCATCTTATTCCCTAGTCTGTACGAACGTCCAGGGTTGTCCCATCCCAGGTGCAGAATCCCGCACTTTCCCTTGCTGAACTTCATATGGTTGGTGACTGCCCAGCCCTAGTCGAGGTCTCTCTTCAGGGCCCCCCTGCCTTCGAGGGAGTCAGCAGCTCCTCCCAGTTTTGTATCATCTCCATACTTGCTTAGTATCCCTTCTAGTCCTGTCTCCAAGTCATTTATGAAGATGTTGGAGAGCACAGGGCCTAAGATGGAGCCCTGCAGAACTCCACTACTGACAGGTCCCCAGTCTGATGTTACCTTATTCACTATTACCCTCTGTGCTTGACCCGTGAGTCAATTGCTCACCCACCACATGATGTGTTTATCCACTGTGTGCTGGACATTTTGTCCAGAAGGACCCTGTGAGAGACAGTACTGAAAGCTTTACTGAAATTCAAAAAGATGACATCAACATCCCTTGATCAACTAAATGGTTTACCTTGTCATAGAAGGAAATCAGGTTTGATAAGCAGGACTTTCCTCTCATGAAGCTGTGCTGGCTGTGACCAATGACTGTGTTGTCTTTCAGGTGTTTTTCAGTACTTCCCAGAATAATCTTCTCCATAACTTTACCAGGCACTGAAGTGAGACTGACAGGTTTGGAGTTCCAGGGTCCTCCTTCTTGCCCTTCTTGAAAATCATGACAACATTCGCTGGCTTCCAGTCAGCTGGATTCCCAAGACTGCTCAAAAATCATTTAGAGGTTTTGCGATAACATCAGCCAGCTCTTTGAGGATTCTGGGATGAATCCCATCGGGCCCCATAGATTTGCAGGGATCCAGCTGGAGCAGCAGATCTCAAACACTTTCAGGATCAATTGTTCTCGCTGTCACGGTCCTCCAGCTCAGGCACTGAGACCCCATTGGCCCTTCATCCGTGTTGAAGACAGAGGCAAAGAAAGCACTAAACACCTCTGCCTTGTCTCTGCCCCTGTTTGTGAGGTAACCATCCTCATCCTGTAACAGGTCAATGATATTTCTATACTGCCTATTGTCATTAATGTATTTGAAAAAACTTTTTATTGCCCCCCACCTTTCTGACCAATTTCATCTCCAGCTGAGATGGCTGCACGAATTTTCTCCCTACAGTGGCAAGCAGCATCTCTGAATTCTTTCCATATCACTTAACCTTACTTTCAGTGGCCATATGCCTTCCTTTTTTGCCTTATATCCAAGAGAAGGTCCCTGTTTAGCCAACGTACCGGTCTTTCTGAACTATCGCAAGTGTACGTTGTCCAACATACGGCTTAAACTGCAACAAACAAGCACACAGGAGCATGAACTAGAAATGTTGGAAAGCCAACATAGCAAGCCACAGGCTGAGTAATATAACTCTTTATAAATCAAACTGTATTGCATTATTTGGTTTGGGCCTCCAAGAAGCCACTAAGAACAGTAACAGCACCTATGTGCGAACAAGACACCTCTTTTCTCTCCTCCCCTCTCTACAAAACTAGAAAAGGAGGTTTTTTTGGAAGGAATAAGGCTCTGCTCACCTGAACAAATTCCTAAAATGTAGGTTGACTGTGCTCTTGAGCTTTAACAAGCAAGACTGTATCTGTCAAACTTCAAGCAAGCACCAACTACTTCAAACTAACTAGTTGGGTGAAAACCATAGAATGCTCAGGGTCCCATCCAACTTGGCCTTGAGAACTTCAGGAACGGGGCATCCACAGCTTCTCTGGGCAGCAATGGATCAACAATTTACAATACAAGCTCATGTTTTTTATGTATATTTTTACCCTTCTCAAAACATAAGGTGTCAATACACTGTATTCCATCATCTCAAAATACAGTTTGGGGCATACCCTTAGTAACTCCTCTGTCCTTTTATGGAGTATGTTTCTTGATTAGTACCTACAGTTTATTTAGATGAGAGTAAAGGGGACAAAGGCACAGATAAGTGTTCAATGATTAACTAAAAAAAAAAATTCAAGTGTTTCATCTTGTATTTATTTAGTTTTGGTAGGCACAGAATGCTTTTACTTTCCAAGCTGAGAGACCTTAAATCCAGTTTTGAAGAATCAACATCAGAAAAAAAGTCCACAGACAGACACAGGTGCAGCTGGGGAGAACAAAGTATATATTATTATTTTTTTCTAAACCTATTCCCAGATTCTAAAGCTCAACAAAACCAACCTGTTTTCCACAGATACCACAGCACAGTTAAAAATCCTCTTAAATACCAGGCCTCAGCTTTCAAGACAGTTAAGCAAGTACCAACCCTGAAGAAACCTCAGACAGCTCGTGTGATTTGAGCCAGAAATGCTCAATGGCTTTAAGTACAGGTCCTGCTTGCAGATCAGCAACATTACCCTGGGACAGCAGAGGTAAGCATCTGATCCTTCAGGAGCAAAAGTGAGTTTCCTCTTCCACCTCCTCCTCCTAGAGTGTGGAAATAATTCCCTCCCAACACAAGCAGCAACCCAGAGATTCTCACACAGACCAAGCCTTGCCTGAAAGCTTCCTACCAGACCACCTGGCAGAACCCAGAAGCCACAAAACACTGGCCTGTGACTTTGACTCTTCTAGCCCACAGAAACAAATACCCCCACTTTATCTTTCAGTTTCTCCAGTACACTGGAATGGCTGTAATTTATACTCAAAACATGTGATACAACATGTACTGTAGTATTATGAAAACAGTGGAATTCTCACAGGTATGTAGTAATAAAAAACTGGGAGTAAATACAGCACATTATTTCAACATCCAATATATGTAAATATCTGAGACATCCATAATTTGACTGGAGTTTCTCTGGTTACAGATGAATGCCACAACTCATAGAGTAAGTATCATTCTGCACTTTCCTCTATCTCCCATAACCATGTCTTCAAAACTGCAGATGTTCCGTAAGTGCTAAATGTCTCCCAAAGCACATTTTAATTCTAAACACATACTAAAGAGGATACTAAAGAGACAAGACACAGCACTTGCTTATTACAAAAAAAAATATTCTTTTCTTAAAAAAGAGATTTGTCTTTTCAAATCGTGATTTTTATAAGAATAAGCAGGTAACAGCCAAAACTTCTATTGATACAGTTACAAAAAAAACCCAACACATTAAAACAAATTAGGTAAAAAAAAAGTGCAAGATTGCTTAAGTATCAGACAGAAAATCATCCTTAGGCTCCCTTCATGTAATAAATGAAGAACAATAATTTCAAGGTTTAAGCAAATTTAGTTCTTTCCTGTAAATATTAACTTAGGAAAAAAACTGTTGATATGAATGCCTAATTAAAAAACTCTTCTGCATTTGGATGATATGCCCATTTGCTTTCTATCATTCCAGCCAAGCAATGAGCTAACTGCTGAGCATTTACAATAACAAGACCAAAATGCCACACAGGTTAAAACTAAAACTGAAAATCTGACAAAACAGAGTATGTTTATTACTCTGACTACAGAATTAGTATTCCTGAACGTGCCTCCAGGAACAGACAATATCTTGTGCTGTCACTACTTCCAAACTAAACAGTAACCACCAACCTTATGTTGCTGCTTCTCTATAGTCTGGAACACTCTATTATTATTTCTTTATTCTATATGGCAAGAATCTCTTTATATACCAATATCATTGGCATACTATGTACAACTTTGCACTTTCAAAAGAGACACAATTCTGCTTCCTTGGATAGATGTAAAGATTTTTATTCCATAAATTCACTTTTCCTGCAATTCTGCAAAAGAAAAACATGGTTAAAACAGGTGAAATACACTATTTGTTTTAGTTGCTAAATAAAACAATTACTATTGCATGATGTACATAGTATTTCATGACATAACCTTGTGTGAATGTAGCATTAACATGCAGCCTTTTATTAGCATAAAGAAGAAAAAACAAATACAACAGAGATGACAACATGCATGTTTTAGTCTACATGACAGAATGGTAGTTTAGAAGTGTGGTATGTATTCTTAAAATGGTTGAAGAGCAACTGCTCTACAATGTGTTATTTTGGTATACGGATTATAAAACTATGAGTTAAAAAAAAAACCCTCACAAATCACCTAGTCATCTGTCTTCCTTTCACAGGGTCAGATCCATTCCTCAGTAACAAAAGGTATATTTAGAGCTTTATTTGACTCAGCAGACAATTGTATGAGCGTTCTCAGAACAGCACATGTAAACTGACTAGTTATTCAACATTTGACAACACAGCACAGGAGAAAACCATGGTGAAAATACTACTGAAACTGCAAAAGGAAAAGCTGTGATAGAACTTGTGGTTTTGGTGTTTTTTTTTTAAATTCCAATGGTAAAATTTGCCAGCCTGAAAATGCCACCATGACATTTCAGCTTAACAAAATAAAGTAACAGCCCACACCTTACTGCCTAAGTAGAAAATTCTGAGTTCTTTACTTCTGGGAAAAGAAAAAACAAAACAAAGCATCATAACAATGGATGCCTAAAGTAAGGGGGTAAAAAAAAAGAATTAAACTGTTTCGAAGGGCTTTTACCAACCTAGAAGAGCCGCTTCCTTCTGTATTCACTCTCCTCCATCACATGGTTAAAAAATGTTTTTGTTAGCGAGAACTCATGTCACGTCACGACAGCCTGGGCAGTTCTACCTGCAAGCACAGTTCGGGGCACCCCTGCACAGAAGCAGCGGCAGGATCAAACTCGAGCTGCGGCCAGTCCGACAGGGGCACTCCCTCGGACCCGGGAGGAGGAAGGCGGAGCTGCG
Source organism: Neopelma chrysocephalum (assembly GCF_003984885.1). Lineage (NCBI taxonomy): Eukaryota > Metazoa > Chordata > Aves > Passeriformes > Pipridae > Neopelma > Neopelma chrysocephalum. The sequence goes on from NW_020897691.1 coordinate 13,796,176, forward strand.
GGAGCCGAGGGCAGGGAATGCCCTCCTTGAAGGAGAGGCGCCGGCTCCACCGCTCCGCCCTCCGGGCCGACCCGGCGGGCGGACGCGCGCGTCCTCGCGGCCCGGGCAGTGCTGGGGGGTGCGGGGGGCGGCGCAGCGGGGCCCCTCCGTTACCTTCCCAGAGGAGGCGGCCGCCCTCCCGCCGCAGGAACTTGTACCAGAAGGGGCTGGCGGCGTCCTCGTCCGGCAGCTCCACCTCCGCCAGCCACAGCGCGGGCTCCTGCGCGGGCAGCGGGGCGCTCGGCCGCGCCGGCCTCATGGGCACGGCGCGCTGCGGGTCCCACTGGCCCAGCTCCGGCCGCGACCCGGCCACCAGCAGCTCCGCGCCGCCCTCCATCACCCGGGCGGGCAGCACCACCCCGAAGCGGAATAGCATGGCCGGGAACCGGGCCGGGGTCGCCACCGCTGGGGGAGCCGCCGCTGTGGGTTCGCAGCGGGCCCGCCCTTCCGCCGGGGACCCGACACCGCCCCTGCCCCCGCCCCCCTCCCGGTCACCGCTCAGGTGGCTGTGCTTTGGCTCGGTGGCGTCCGGGCAGTAACTCGTCGAGTAAGGGCTTTTTCTGGTGCGGTTGTTTTTGCCCTAGCGCACGTAGCCGAAGGAACTCCCCTCCGAAAGTATCGCCTGGGAGTCAAAAGAACACTGACCCCCGGTCGCCTCCCCGGGGATTGGGATGGAGAATTCTCTCTGCAGCTCAGTAGTGGCTTTGCAGGTTGCAAAAGGCTACGCGTTATGCGTGCTGACTCGAACAAGGATTATTGCTTCATTAAAGGAAGCCAGAGCAATTACTCCCAAGAGCCCAGGCTTAATTTAGCGCAGAAAACACATCATTAAAAACTGCCGTACGTGCAGCGCTACAAACAAGGACTAGCCGCAAATAACCCTTCCGCGTTCATGATGTTTGTGTCTTTTCCTACTGACAGGCAGACAGTGATGGTGAGAGCAGAAATGTGAAATCCTGGGGGAGGTTAGAAAGCTTTCTAAAAAAATTCCATAGCTCCCAACTGCACCCGTTCTGTTTACAGCCAGAAAGGGAAAATTTGGCAGCTCCTACATGTAGCAATATTCAGGACTTACAAAGAATGACTGAGGAAGAGGATGCAATCCAACCATTTATAGGGCGGTCTTTGAATACACCCATTTCAGAATCATTTAAAGACAGAAACAGGAGGGGTAACTTTATTTAGGTCAAGTTCTGGGAACAGGATGAAGGCCTTTCAATGAGTCAAAAGAAATCCTGCCCTAGAAGATGGCTGTTTGTTTCCTGTGTTCACGGGTGACTACATGCCAAAGTGTATGTGTTGCCAAATTTATTTTTAAGAGTGCTGTAGCTAATTTTCACTAATCCTCATTGAACTTGTGTGAGTGATATGCCATTATTTTTCCAGATATAACCAAAGCTACTGGAATTCTTACTGTCCTCCATGCATTTCTTCTAGCACCAGGCTTCACTGTAGCACTGCTGCCTTTGTGGAACAGTGCCTTACATTTTAATCTTTGCTTTTGCTCAACCTTACAGTCAAGTTACCCATAACCTATCTCAGAATTGTCTTTCAAATATCTACCTCTTTACCATATGCCTTCATTTTAGCATCATGGGCAAAACAGAATGTAACGACTTCGGGGTTTTATCCTAAAGCTCAAGCTTGAAAGGAGTCCTAAAACAATCCCAGCATATTGTGTCTATGTAAAACCATATGCTTCTCTTCATTCCAGTTACAGTCTCAGCTAAGAAACTGCGGGATCCAATAGTACATCTGACTGACAATTTAGTTCCTGGCTATTGTCTAAGTCTCAATGTAAAGAGAAACCAGCAACTTGCACCTTTAGACAAACCTGAGTTTGTACTGATTACTCATTTTACACCTGTAAGCCATGTGGAATAATAAAAAAAATTGTTCTTTAGACTCTGATGTGTCAAATACTATCTTTAAAAATAATTCACTCAATTTCTTCTCCAGGATCTGCCTTAATGCGTTTTGTGCCAGTCAATATTGGGTGTTAGATGAAGGATAAAGATGTCAGGAAGCAACAGCTTGACTGCCTGCTTTTTCCTTAAAAAAAGCCCTAGTTCAAATTAGGGTTAGGTTGAGAGATCAAACAGTGAAGGCTGAAAAACTGGATCTATTGATGGATCCTGCAAGACTGAGATAAAAACTAGAAATGTAGTTTGGCTTGGGACTTAAGTGTGACCCTGAGCCTCCTAAGGAATTAACAATAAACTAGTTTCCTTTGCCAAAATGACCCCTTATTTTAGTACTGCCTGGCCAGTGCTCTTCCCCTGCAGTCCTCAACACTATTCTGAAAGCTAAAAGCCTTCCCATAATCCAGTCATCTTTTACAACCACAAATTAAACATGACCATTTTTCTTTTTTTCCCTTATATTAAGTCCTTATTCCAACTTGGCAAGCCTTACAGTTCCCATCAAAAAGCTTTGGCACAAAGGGGCCAAACCCCTAATAATCAAGTTGCTTTTAACTGTCCCAGAAACTACTGTTAATTGTTCATTTCTGTGGGAACAAACTACCATCTCAGTGGTCTGTCTGAATTGTAATTAAATAAATGTCGTGCCTTTGTGTCCTTCACATCTGTTTAGGATCTAGCAGTATACTTAGCCTACAGTATCTACTTACTGAGTGGAAGCCTTGATTGACCTCAAATCGAACATTAAACTAGCAACACAGTGAGGCTTAATGCCAAGTTTATTTTAAAGCTTTCAATTTATTGTCACTGCTACTATCCTAGGTCTTTGCCAAATCTGACTGGGTTTCTAACTGGCAAAATGGGAAGAATTGTACAGAAAAAAACCCCAGCTTATTTTTCCACAGCATTAGTATCCAAGAAGGGGCTCTAGAGATCGCAATCTCTGCAAAAATCAATTGCTTTGTGGGATTTCTGCTAAATAGGTCTGGCCTTACGTAATTTTCAGCAAATTAGCCTTTATGTTTGGTTTATTATTCAAAATTTGTGCAGGTAGTAGAGATTTCACAGGAGGACTCACCAAGGCTGTGTACCAACTTAAAATCAACCAACAGTTATGCCTTCAGTTTCTGCCTAATTGCTGTAGGTAAAAGTATTCTAAGGAAAAGTTTGAATGTCCAGAGATTGGAGCTCTGATTATATTTATGGACATATAAAACACATTTAAAGGCATTTTCACTTACTGTGCACTAAACTTTTGCAGAATCACAAATCTAACTTTCTACATAGGGCCCTACTGAAGTTCTAATGCTGAGATTGTGTGTTCATACCAATCCTATTGCTGTGGATGATTTACCAGTCAGGAAAGATATGTTTATGGTTTTCTTATGCTACAGAAGTCCCTCTAATTTCTTATACTGTCTCTTCCTGGCATAAAATAGTCCTGGTATTTTTGTGAATGCAAGAGTTTTGAACCATTTGTTACTGTCAGGAAACTTGGGCAAAGTATTGCTGGCTGAAATTTTAGTAAAGACAGTAGTTAAGTAGTTTGACAGTTCAAAATTCAGCTTTCCAAGTGGAAAGTCATATTTTTCCTCACAATTTTTTATTTGATAAGTGTCAACTAGGTGTAGAGACAGCACACAGTTACCTGAACAACGTGAACACTACTAAAATGACAGATGAACTTAATACTTCCATGTTGGGGCAGCCTGTGTCTGCAGTATACGTGTCCTTTACTGATTACAGACTTTTATCCCATGGGCCGGTTTGCAGCTTGGCACAGCTTTATCTGTTGTTGCTGTACAGTGATCTCAAATGATAATATTTCCAAGTAGGGAAATCTGTAGTGAAGAGAGAGAGTTTGAATAACAAAAACAAAACACAAACACTGAAGGGATCTGCTTGGAGAAGGGAGAGGGTGTCCCTGATTGCAAGTTGTGGGTGATGTTTAGATTAGCTGTGCTCCTTCCTAGACTTGCCTTTCTTCCCTTTTTAGGTCATTTTCTTTCTTGTAAAGATACACAGAAAATGTTATTGAAATTTCCAAATGTTTCTGCTAATTATAGAAAAGGGAAAGGCAGTACATGGTACACAGTCTTGCTTGTAAAAGGGAAAACATTTATATTACATAGTAAGCTGATTTAGATGTAATAGCGATTTGGGTAAAATGCACATTGCTGAAAAATTTAGACAGCCTATGTTTCCTCAAAGAGATTGACCTAAATATATATATATATATATATATATAAAGAAAACTAGTCTAATGCAAATAATTTAAGACCACTGTTTCAAGTGAAAGTTGATTGTGTTGATTAATCTAAACTAATAGATCTATGGACCACGACCTTCTAATTGAATTCTAACTGTCCTTCTCATGATAATTCTGATAGCACTATGAACTAACCCTTTCAGTGTTTGTTCTTATTTCACAGTACAGCAGCTAAGAAATACCTTTATAGTCGGAAGACTGAAAGAAGACTAAGCAATTTAAGAACCTGATAAGCACTGCTATTCATAATTTTTAGTTTTAAGTGCTGTGTCAGAGCAGCACTTAATGCAGTGATAACTGCATTAACTGTTTTAACTGCATTAACTGTTTTAGCTGCTTATTGCTAGGAGCAGCCTTTTATGCAGACTAAGCTACAGAAGTTCTGACATGACTGACCATTTTAAGAATTGTGTTGTAAAATTATGCTGTAGGTAGGATACTACATGAGACAATTTCCACTTTGGCATGGGGGTCTGTGTGGCATATTTAAAAAAAAAAAATTATTCTTAGAAGTAACTAGGCAGCATAAATATGCAATAACATTACAGTAAACATTACAGAAACACATGCAGGAATAACTGTTCCAGTAAGTTTCTTTTTTCAACATCCAATAAAGCCATCTCTGCATCCTCCTCAGCCTCAAATGTCTTAAGGCTGGAGAAAGTCCCAACATATTTCAGCACAGGGCTCTTTCAGGATATCAGCCTCATCAATGCCCAGATAGCAACACATATCACAGACTTGTCCAGCGTATGGCTCCTTTCCTGCTTCAGAATGAGCCACACAGTTCTTAGAGGGATGCTCCAGACCAGCCTCATATATCTGTGGTGCATCTGCACTGGGATAATATGTCCCAAGCAAGCCTGGAGTTCTTGTAACCCTATCAAGAACATGGCTCTTCTGCCTGGCACAAAAGGACAAGGGAGGCCAAATGTTTACTCAAAGTGCCTTGAGCTTCTTCAGTGAAAAACAGTATGTAACAGTAAAGCATTTCAATGCCAATTCATTATAAGGTACTTTTTTTGAAACCAGCCTTTTGTCAACATTGTTATATCAAGTTTCTTATTAAAATTCCTACATGAGGGGGAAAAAGTGTGTTTCAGCCCTTTTGAAACAAGACAGCACCGAACACTTGACTGTATGGAATAGCAAAACTTTATTCCATTAATTAGGAAAGTGCAATCTGACCCAAATTTTATATGCAATATGACAGATTAGTTTTTAAGTAGAAAAATGTGCCTTTTCGTGGAGACTTACATAATCCTTCCACTTTCAAAAGCAGATGCTCACATACCCTAATGACTGTGCTCCAGTCTAATGTACCCTCTGTAAATTGCAGAGTTTCAGTGTTCTTAGGACCTCCAACAAACTACTGACTGCTAAAAAGTCCCTGTATGTTGTACTCCTGTGACCATTTTAAGAAAAAATTACTGTTTATTTGTCATTATGCAGACTTTTTCATTGCAATTGTTTTATGTATGACCAACAGCATTTCAGAAAGACACACAGCATTAGATGGCAAAACATTTGGCACAGTCTTTAAGATTATAGTATCGTTTAAGTATTTAAAGTTTATGCATAATTTGCTATCTTCAGAATATAAATTACTAAATTACAAATCTTGAATTCAGGAAAAAACAAAAATCCAGCTGCTGTTGTGTAAAAGGTGAGAGAAGCAACCATGGGAAAGTTCAACAAGAAAAGTTTCTTCTCAATATGTACTTAAGCAATACATTTTTAGCTCCAAAGCTGACTGGAACTTAATATGCAGACAAAAAAAAATCAAAGTCATGCAGAAAAGTCTAACTAGATTTTATGTAATACAGACCTACATACCAGGTCCAAAGCCCTCTACTCTACCATTACAGATGGTCAAATGCTTCTCACAGATAAAACCTCCATTCTGAACCATTGGTCTGAACACTTTCAGACTCTTTTCAGTACTAGCCATGTAGCAATTCAGTACATTACACAACAACTGGTGAAGAATGATTTGGATATTGCCCCTACTATGGGAGAAACCCTTAAGGCCATATATCAGGTGAAAATTGGCAAGGCAACTGGGTTTGATGGAATTCCACCTGAAGTCTCGAAGCATGGGGGCCAAGCACTCCATGCTAAATTTCATGAGTCTGTGGTGCGCTGTTGGGAACTAGGTGAACTAACATCAGACCTTCGTGATGCAGTCATCATCACCTTGTATAAGAAGAAGGGAGATAAATCAGACTGCTCAAACTACTGGGGTATTACTCTGCTCTCCATTGCTGGCAAGATCCTGGCAAGAATACTTTTGAATAGACTAATACCTGCTATAGCAGAAGAACTTCTTCCTGAAAGCCAATGTGGTTTCAGAGCCAACAGGAGTACCACAGACATGGTATTTGTTCTCAGACAACTGCAAGAGAAGTGTAGGGAACAGAACAAAGGTCTCTATGTAACCTTTGTTGATCTCAACAAGGCTTTTGATACTGTGAGCAGAAAAAGTCTGTGGTAGATTTTGGAACGTTTAGGATGTCCCCCCAAGTTCCTTAAAATTATCATCTTACTTCATGAGGATCAGCGCGGCCAAGTCAGATATGGTGATGCACTTTCTGAGCCCTTCCTAATAACCAACGGTGTGAAACAAGGCTGCGTTCTTGCACCAACCCTATTCACAATCTTTTTCAGCATGATGCTCCAAAGGGCCACGGCAGACCTCGATGATCAGGACGGTATCTACATTCGATACCGTACTGATGGAAACCTATTCAACCTAAGGCGACTGAAGGCCCACACCAAGACCTTAAACCATCTTGTCCGGGAGCTGCTTTATGCTGACACCGCTGCCCTTGTGGCCCACACAGAAGCAGCTCTGCAGCGTTTAACATCCTGCTTTGCAGAAGCTGCTGAGCTCTGGGCTGGAAGTCAGCTTGAAGAAGACAGAAGTTTTCTATCAACCTGCACCTCAGGAAGTCTTCCATCATCCCCATATCACCATTGGCCAATCAGACCTCAAATCTGTCCAGCAGTTTAATTACCCAGGTAGCCTCATCTCCTTGGATTGTAAGATTGACGGAGAGATAGACAACAGGTTAGCAAAGGCATATAGTGCTTTCGGAAAACTCCATAAGAGAGTCTGGCGAAATAAACACCTGAAGAAAAGTACAGAGATCAGTGTTTACAGAGCCATTGTGCTGTCTACTCTTTTATATGGGTCTGAATCATGGGTCATTTACTGCCACCACCTGCGACTCCTAGAACACTTCCATCAACGCTGCCTCTGTACAATCCTAAACATCCACTGGTCAGATTATGTAACTAATATGTCTGTTCTAGAACAGGCAGCAGTTACAAGTATTGAGGTCATGTTGCTGAGAACACAGCTGCGCTGGGCAGGACACATCTCCAGGATGGACGACTACCGCCTCCCCAAGATCGTGCTCTATGGAGAACTTGCCACTGGCTGCCACAAGAGAGGAGCCCCGAAGAGGAGATACAAGGACTCCATGAAGCAACATCTCAGCCTTGGCCACATTGATCTTCATTGCTGGTTTACTCTGGCCTCCAATCGGGAGGCCTGGAGACACACTATCTATAACACTGCTGCTTCCTTTGAGAACGCACACAGGATCACCACTGAAGAGAAAAGACAATGCAGAAAGAATCGCGTCTTGCCGATACCATCCAAGGAGTCTTTCTGCTGTGCCTTTTGCAACCAGTCTTGTCTATCTCACATTGGCCTCTTTAGCCACCAGCGTGCTTGTAGCAAATGTGGGTAGAGCCCTCCCCAAATCTTTGTTCGCAAAGCCTAGCCATGACTTCAATGGCTTTGGAACAAAAGCCATTTGGAACAGTAAAGGGAACCTTTACTGTTTTTCAAAAAATTAAGCAAACATATACTGAGGGACATTATCCTTCAAGCTATGGCCCATATATCAAAAAAGGGAACAAAAAAGGATGAAATGTAGAGAGATGATTATTCATTTAAGTATACAATTTTCGGTGGTCATTGTATGTTCCTTATAATACAAAAAATCCAACTTATTAGTGACTGACCCTACCAATAAATTTCTTTTTGCAGTTATCTTTAGAGCAGCAACTTATCTTTAAGGTCTAGGAGAAATGGCAGCAGAAATAAAAAAAAATAAATTCAGAAACCACCCTGCTTCTTACCTGACAGTCCCAACACATATAAAAAATAAGAAGAAGTTATATTGTCAACCAAATCTAATAAAGATGAGATTTAATGCTCAAGTGTATAATAATGTACAGAATATCTACTCCATTATCTTCTTTCCTGTATGAATCCGTTGCTGTATCAGTGTATCAATCCAATACATTGCTGCTGCTTATCTTCTTGGTTTCATGTATTTACCAAGTTTTCAATTGTACATCTCTTGTTTTTCTTTTAAAGAAACTTTATTTCAGCTGATTTGGCAAGATTCACTAAATTCACTTACCTGGCACACAAATAATCCTTGCTGAGGAACAAATGCTATTTTCATCCAGCTATAAAGAAACTCTTGGAAATAGGAATTGCTGTCTAGAATGAGAGTGTAAACAGCCTGCAACTTAGCAACCTTCCACAGGCCATGGCAACAGCTTGCAGCCAAAACCCAGAAGATGTGTATGACATACTTTGGAGACTAGATCATAGACAGGGGACTCCTGCTACTTAATTTGGTGTGTGTATGTTGCTGTGTACCATAGTGACCTGTTTCCACTTGAGCTCAAGTTCTCACACAAATGCCTCCCCATTAGTACAGCCAGTCCTTCAAGGTAATCCCAACACAGAAGCCAGAGCTGGCTCCTCAAGAGCTGTACCTGACTCCTAAGTCAGCAGCTGACCACTTGTTCTTTATTTCACCTGTTTTGAAGGAATAATGGATTTTGAAGATCAGCCTGAAAATAGGGCAGTTGCATTAATGCAAAGTATTACAACAGCCTTTGAATAACAGGAGAAACTTCAGATAGTCTCCATGTAGAGTTACACTTGCATTACACATATGTTGTCTTGAACAGCTATGAGCACACTTCAATTTTCAAATTACATTATCTTTCTCACTGCTTACTTTTCCTTCCTTACTGCATGAAAATATAATTATACAAGCTGTCTGACACTTCTTACATCTGCTCCCCCCACAGTGGAGAGAGGTTTAAACATACTGAAAAATAGCACCTAGCTCTAACTATGCTACTTACAGATTCCTTCTTGGTTTACTTGTACACAGTAAGTCATCTGCACACTTCCATAGGCACAATATTCTCAAGTTAAGATCATTATGGAAGGCTTAGTGCCATATAAAATGTTGTTGCCAAATGCCTTTCCTATCTTGACATAAATTTAAATAGAAATTTTCATATATTCATATATTTGTAACAGGCATTAATTTGGCCAAAAATGAGCATTTCTTTGGTATGTCACTCATGACCTCAAATTCCATGTAAGTGGAATTATTTTCTTAAATTACCAGAATTAGTTTTTGCTTGATAGAAAATTCATTGTCTGTGAAACTTGTAGAATAAATCCTGATCTGATCTCTCACTTTTCAGGTTTTCCTGCCCATAAAACAATGAAGTGGAGTTTTTAAAAACATGTTTATATTAGAATTGCTGGAACTAGTTCCACACAAACTTCAGAAACTTGCTCTTTGAGTTCCTGTCTGCAAATCAATCATTCTTTGTAACATCTAGTAGTTTTTTAATTAACATATGTTGTAGATTATAATGTTCCAAGTTCTCAAGAGCTTAATCTTATTTAAAGAACAGGTTTTTACACTGCAAATGAGTATTTTATGAGTATTTTTAATTTAATAATTAATTAATTTATTAAAAAATACAGCAATCCCAGTGATTAAAATATTTCTAAGGAGGAAAAGGCAAAGGGAATAGAGCTATTAGATTGGCATAATGGCCAGTCTGCACTGATAGGAGCAGCACAGTGAGGCATTTGATGTGCTGTTATTAGATTTCCTTTGGAAGCATCCACATTTTACATTATTTAAACTGAAAGTAACAATTAAGCTCTGCATTTTTAATTTGACTGTAAGAATGAATATGCAATAAAAGTAACTTTTTTTTACCTTAGTGATCAATGGTACTAATATTGTAAATATTCACTACCCTGAATGCATTAAATGACACACAAAATAAACTACCTTTCAGCATTTCTCAAAGACTGTGGTGTGATAACTCAATCTCTTGCTTCCATAATCAGAACCTCCAAGAGTATCACTCCTGGCCTAGTGAATATGATGGGTGTTACTGCACAGTTCCTCCTCAGCAGGAACAAGAGTATATCATGTGAGGTACTGACTGCGTGTTCCACTTATCCACCACAGACCATTTATCTCACCTTTGCTTTCTGAATCACCTCATTTTCAGCTGTACACACATTTCTTTCAAACTACATGGATTCTGTCAATATAAAATAATAAGCTAAAATAATTGATGTGGTTTTCTTCAACTCTATTTCTATAAAGGAGTGATTATGCATAGAAAAGGCACATTTAGTATATGCACGTAGATCCGCATGCTCCTTTAGTAACTGCTACATAGCATCTACCATCCTGCTGTGGGTTGGACTTAAACAGTCTGGCACGTTATCAACATCAATACCCTTAAAAAAATCAAGCCTGTTGCCACATGTGTCCAGTGGAATAATACATGCTACAGCATGCTCAAAGCCAAGCACTGCAGGCGAGATGGCAATCACAGCCCTATCTGCATCTGTATACAACCACCTGCAGCAGAACAACATCAATATTTTAATTCAGAAAGATCCTATGCTGAACAAGCATGAGATATATCTTTTTAGACTTAACACTGAAAAAGCTGAGCCCATCGTCACTTGCCTCCAAAAGTAATTGAGCCAAGGTGGCATATTATGTTGTAACAACTAAATTAGATGTACCTCCTAATATTTTTAAGGAGAGAGCACAAAACAGTATTCATATCATTCTGGTCTCCATGTTTTTGCAGGGAAAGTTAAACCAATCTGTCTTACTCAAATGAGGTTCTCTGACACTGTTAAACACTAAACCTCAGAAGGCAGGTTTTTCTTCATATTTAAAAAGCATGAAATAAAAAACACTGACTGCTAGTGTCTTCACTTACTAGTAGAAAGATTCAAAGTGACTCTAGCAAAACCATTCTCATTTGGAAGTTTAAAGCTAAGACTTTATTAGAGATAACAGATAGATCCATATCTATTGGTTCTATCAGCACATAAAGGATTATGTCCCTCTGGAAATATATCTTTAATTTTCTGTGCTTTTAAGCAATCTATTTTAAGCCATGGGTATTTAACATAGGTGCAAGTTTTAACTTAAGACTTTATGAAAATAAAACTATTTGCTGTTTGTAAAGCTATGCAAAATGGTCTTTTACATATGTAATTTAGGGTAGCATGACTGCAAATTAAAAGATTCAGTGGGGGCAGCCAGTGGGATATTATTTTTCAAACAATGCCAAGAAAAAAGCAGACATTAAGAAAAAGGGGAATAGTGCAAAAAAGCTGTTCACTGTCTGAACTATGCAGATACCAAGAGAGACTAATCCTTTTTCTCCCCTCAATCATGCTTTTTGCAAAGCTCTATGTATTTCATTAAAGTTCACAATCAGCTTAAAATGTAAAGGGGCTAATTAAACTTCAACTACTGATTTGGATATTGTATAATATTTTTTTTAAATTGTAATCTTTCTCTGCTATTCAGAAATGCTTGCAAATATAACAGCTTTTTCTTTAGAGACATGTCATCCACTAGAGAACTAAAAAAGGAAAACTACTGAATTGTTCAGTTTCAGCTTGGGCACAATTCCAAAATTTTACCTCCAGGGATGCAAGTAGTCACTTTAACCTGGTCAAACTTTAGAAGAAAAACATGCTCATATGATCTTGACACAACCATTGGGTACTTGCACAAGTTCTGAAGTAGCACAGTATGCACCAGTTGGCCACTTGTTAACTTTTCCCTGAGCTCTGTTAGGTCACCACAGGTGCCAGGTGTGTTGTTCTAAGTACCATTCGCTTTGTGTGTTGTTCTTACTAAGTACCATTGTTAACATTAAGTTGTTTGATTTCTGTCAATCAAGAGTGGCTTAAAGTTCAAATAAAATATTCCAAAGGCAGACTGTGCTCTAAGTTTCTGTAGAGTAGTGGTTCCCAAATCCACTTTTGCTGAGAGCGTACCCGTGGTCAGAGCAAAATTATAGATCAGTTACAATTTATCTTGACTAATTGTCAAAGCACAAATTATTCCATATTCTCCACCTGTTTTGATGATCTCTTACTTACATTTTGTTTCATCTATGGATGTTTGGCCAACCTTGTTTAACATACCTCTATACAAGGTAACTAATTCATACAGGTTCCTGTGTTCCTATTTAATGTAGCAGAATAATTTAACATCATTAATTTTATGAGAGAAAGGTGAAAGCAAAAGAGAACTCAGAAGCGGCTCTCACTGTAATTATCATGTGAGAAACAGTGCCTCATTATTGAATGTTCCTTCTCTGCTTGATTTGGAGACAAGACAAACTGGATCTTCCACATATGAAATGCCCTAACCATTCAGCTGTTACTCTGAACGAACATCGCTGTCTTGCTTCCTTTCTTGACATAAACTATATCACGCTTTTGTTTCATTCAAAGCAGAGGGAAAATATAGATAAAACCATTTTTTTTCCTGCAAAACAGAATTACAGCTTTGCAACTGAATGATATTGCTGAGTGACATTAAACCACACAACCCACTTTACTCCATCATTAACACTACAGCCCTGATGGCAAATTCAATTAAGGCTTCAACACCTACTCTGGATCAAAACCTCAAGTCAAAACTTTTCAACCACTTGAGTAAGAGAAAACAAGAAAGTTGGCTATTAGGAAATGGCATTTTTTGAGTGGTGCTGTTGATGCTAATTCTTATCATGAGTACATTTAATAATGTAAAACCAAGTTCTACTTAATCTGAGCTGGGACTCTCATGACATACTCAAGCCCTTCCCTCTCACATCTAGTAGGGATGGTGCCCATCTTACTTGCTGAGTCACAGGACTCCCTCATCTCATATATGGTGCAGATCAACACAGTAAGCCTTGTACCTCAGCCTTACAAGCCCTTCCACATTCCTTCCAGCTTCCAAGCCCCACTGGAAATAGCATAAGCAAGCATATGGATGATACATCTGAAGTAACCTTCCAGTGACTACAGAACACTCCTTCTACATGATTTCTCCTTTTGAGTGGAGGCAACAACACCTGAGAAAGAAATTGTCACAAACACAAAAAATATGAAGTTACCTGCATTAAAAAACCCCAAACACTAGTGGTGTTCCCCCATGCTCAGTACTGCAGCCAGTTCTGTTTATCAATGATCTGGATGAGGTGATCAAGTGCACCCTCCAGTCAGTTTGCAGACAACACTAAGTTAGGCGGGAATGTTGATCTGCTGGAGGGTAGGAAGGCTCTGCAGAGCGATCTGGATAGGCTGGATTGATGGACCAAGGCCAGTTGTATGAGGTTCAATAAGGCAAAGCGCCAGGTCCTATAGTTGGGTCACAACAACCCCATGCAGTGTTACAGGCTGGGGAATGAGTGGCTGGAAAGTTGCCCACGGGAAAAGGACCTGGGGGTGCTGGTTGACAGCTGCTGAACATGAGCCAGCAGTGTGCCCAGGTGGCCTCCTGGCCTGTATCAGAAATAGTGTGGCCGGCAGGACCAGGGCAGTGATCATTACCCTGTACTTGGCCCTGGTGAGGCCACACCTGAAGTATTATGTCCAGTTCTGGGCCCTGCACTACAAGAAAGACATTGAGGTGCTGGAGCATGTCCAGAGAAGGGCAACGGAGCTGGTGGAGAGTCTAGAGGAGCAGCTGAGGGAGCTGGGGTTGTTTAGTCTGGGAAAAAAGGAGGCTCAGGGTGACCTCATCACTCTCTACAACCACCGGAGATTGTTGCCAGGTGGGGGGCAGTCTCTTCCCCCAGAGAACCAGAGACAGAATGAGAGGACACGGCCTCAAGCTGCGCCAGGGGAGGTTCAGATTGGACATGAGGAATAATTTTTTCACTGAAAGGGAGGCTAAACATTGGAACAGGCTGCCCAGGGAAGGGGTGTAGTCACCACCCCTGGAAGTGTTCAAGATATGGCTGATGTGGCACTTACTGCTATAGTCTAGTTGACAAAGTGGTGTTTGGTTAAAGGTTGGGCTCTATGATCATAAAGATCTTTTCCAACCTTAATGATTCTATGATTCTAAGTGCTTTCTAATGGATTTTGTCCTTGGGTTTGATCTTGGATGGCTGCCAGACACTGAACCTGCCACTTTAACTCCCCCTCTTCAACAGGATGGGGAGAAAATAAAATGGAGAAGCTCATAGGGTGGTTGAGATAAGGATGGGGAGACTGCTCACCAGTTACTGTCACAGGCAAAAAAGAAATGCATTGGCTTAGGGAAAATTAAATTTATTGCAAATAAAAAATTTAGTAGGATGGTTAGAAACAAAGACAAAACTAAATACACCTTTCCCTTCACACTCTCTTCCCAGGCTCAACTTCACTTCCAACTCTTCTATCTCCTTTTTCCCCCTGCAACCAGCACAGGGGGATGGATAATGGGGGTTGCAGTCAGTTTATAACAGCTTTTCCCTGCTTCTCCCTCCTCCTTGCACTTTTCCCCTGTTCCAGAGTGAGGCCCCTGCCACAGGATACAGTCCTTTACAAGCTGGTCAAACATGAGTCCTTCCTGCGCACTGTAGTTCTTCAAGACCTGCTACAGCATGGGTCCATTCCACAGGGTCCCGTTCTTCAGTAACAGACTGCTCCAGAATGGTTCCCCCACAGGGTCACAGGTCCTTCCATAAAACCTGCTTATGCATGGGCTCCTTTCCATGGGCTGCATCTCCTGCCAGGAGCCTGCTCCTGTGGGGGTTCTCCACAGACTGCAGCTTTCCTCAGGGTAGATCCACCTGCTCTGACATGGGGTCCTTCAAGGGCTGCAGAGCTCATTCCTGCTCCTGTGCAGTCCTCTGTGGGCTACAGAGGGATAACCTGAGTTACCATGGTCTTCTCCACAGGTTGCAGGGGAATCTCTGTTCCCACACTTGGAGGACCTCCCCCCCCTCCTTCTTCCCTGATCTTTGGTGTATGCAGGGCTGTTTCTCACATTTTTTGTCGCTCTTCTCTCACATCTGCTGCACAGTGGTTTTTAGCCCTTCTTAATTACATTCTCACAGAGGCACCACCAGCTTCCTGGATGGGCTTAGCTTTTGCTGGCCACTGCAGAGCCATCTAGAACCAACTGTATTCAGCATGGGGCAGCCCCTAGTCTCTTCTCACAGAGGTTCCTCCCTCCCAGGCCCTTGCTACCAGACTCCTGCCACATAAACCCAGCAGTCCCGTTCATACTTTATACCCTCAAGAAGGCAGGCCTTTGGTTAATGTAGTTTGTGATACCCACCTGGCACACATTCCACATTACTAGAAATGTGAATGCTCAGGCATAGAGACAACTAAGTGTTCTGGGGTTTTTTTGTCAACTCCCCTGCTAAGTAAAAATCAAGGTGAGACTCTTGTAGGTTCAACGTGACTCTAGAAAACTGAAGAACTTCAAGACGGTATGGAGGATCACAGCTATACATGAAAACTGCCCTTCTCCCTGATCTTCAATATAGGGTTGAAAAGACGATCTTACTGCATCTGAGGTACACAATAACCACCACCATCTTGGCAAAGAACCCCTACAATCATGACAAAGATCAGGGGTAAAATGTACTTTAAACTGTCTCAGCCTGTTAAACACCTATAATAGCCTTGAGATTTTTTTTCAGCTATTTACATACTTGAACTAGTCAAAGAGAATACAAAAATCTAGATGGTAAAATTAGCAAATCTGGGATCATTTCAGTTTCACCTGAAGATCAAAAGGACAGTAGAAAGGTGATATTGCCAATCATACAGTTTTTGTAAATGTGTTTTGTTTTGACTTTTTCTTATCTATATGCAGTAGATTTCATTTGAACAAAATATAGAAACTGAGTTTTTTAATTACTTGCCAGGCTCTCCTAACAAACACTAATGAACACAGTTTATATATTTTAAAAATACATCAGTGAGAATTTTTCCATTTTGTTGAGGTGATTTTTTTGGGTGTGGGTTTTCTTTCTTGGTTGTTTCGATTTGTTTTTTTTTAACCTTTAATATAACGCTTCTGTGTGTATCCGAAATGGCATCAGCTGAAAAATATGACTATGAGTTGCATTTAACTGATGTCAAAGATGTAGATCACTTAGACTGAACCTGTTTTGTCACAAAATATGGAAGCAATTTTTGTTGTGTGCAATCCCATCTGCTCAGTAGTCTTACTGCCTTGATAACTGAAGAACATCCTACCCATCTGTATATTAAAAACCACATGCACGGTGCAATACCATATAACATGCTTATAAGTAAAGCCATCTTGCTTAGGCAACAAGGCATCCAGCCATCCCTTTCTCTTGAAATACACAATGACGTGAAACTCCAGACATCTGATGCTCATAAACAGCTGTCACAGTTCATAACACATTATACCTTAACCAAGGTTCAAATCTCCTTAAGCAGCACATTATTTCCTGTTTGCTGCAAAGGCCTCCAGAAGCACATGTGGAACACAACTACACAATTACAATATTAAAGAGTACACAATATTCAGAAGATTACACAACACATAACGATCAAACATTAACACTTCTGAACAAAGTCCAGCATAGATTCATGCCAGGTTGATTGTTCACTTGCTAACCAGTCACATAATCAGATTAGTTTTGTTCTGCAGCCTACCCCTTTGCTGGGAAATACTAATGCAACCCAACTTTCATTTTACTAGCAGAACTTTCTCCATTAAATCACAGTAAGCTTAAAGACAGCTCTTTTGTTACATATTTGAAAACATACTGTAGGAATAAAAAGACAAATCTTGAGTGAAAAGCATATATCACAATCTATTGCTTGTGTTCCTTTTATATTGTAAAATTCTCAGTTCAGTACTACTTTATGACACTGTCAAACTGAAATGATTCTGTAAAGCCATTTCATCTTTTCCTACTACTATTTTTCTGCAGTTCATTCATTTTATGATTTAAGATAAATAAACGTCAGCACAGTTTAGGATGAAACTAAGCACCAGAACACTGAAACGTCCTCAAGGCAGAAATCACATTTTCCTGATTCATTCTACAAATCTAGCCTTATGTGAATTCACACCTGATGAAATTGTAGTTTTCACATATTTTGCAGTGAAAATCATACATGCTTATTTTGTATACATTTTTTCTACTACCTGATGCTGTAACGAGTCCGTATACCTACTGCTGCATGTGTCACAGAATTTGCTTTGCAAATATGGCAGAAGTGTGGACTTTTGCCATCACATTTCATACTGCATCTAATGACAATTTATAATGTTTTCTTAACTATCAGGCCATTGGCAAGCTATAGTGAATGCTATCAGTCTTGCTCTTTGCATTCCCTAACATGTTTTTGTTCCCATTTTCTGGCAAATACCAATAGAAGCCAAGTAGATGAATCCTGTCTCCAAAGGACCTTATTTTACCAAATACTGCCTCTAACACCAATAGCATGTAGAACCAACATTGAATACATACCTTGCATTCAGTAAAGAGGTCTACGTTCAACTTAAGTAATATTGATTCAGGAATGCAGGCAGTATTTGGAGACAGTTTATAACTAAAGTCCATTTGAGCTCAAGCAGCAGGATAACTCCTACTATCACCGAAAGACTGATAAATGGTCAGTGAAACACAGTTGCACCATGCACAAGTCAAAGCCCCAGCATTCTCACACAGTCTCTCAGAAGAGTCTCTATATGCTGGGACTGGATGCTATCCTTATTTAAAGTCTACTTCTTCATTCAGTTTTCCTCTTTAGTTTGGATTATTGCTTCAATATTCACCACATGCCAGTCACACTGTGAGAATCCCATTCTTCAAACTCTGCTTTACATGCCATAACTTTTTATAAACAGTATCTGATTACTACTTTTTTCCTCAGCACTGGAAGCAACTGGTAGGTTTTGCTCTTCTGAAAACGATCAAAGCTGCCTGAACAGACATTCTGAGTCAAAGAATTTAAATTTGGTATTACAGCAAGCATTGAATTCTCCACTGAACTTAAATCTCATTTTAGGAAAGTACATGCAGCAGAGAAGAGCCATGAAGATAGTTTTAGCAGTAGTATTCTCAGAAAAACAAGCTAAAAATCCTCTAAAATACTTAAAGCATCAAGAAAGTTAAAGTGAGACACAAAATACTTTCTTACACAGCAGAATATCTAACCCAATTATAGAGACAAAAAACCAAAATGTAGCCTGTCTAAAAAGTAAAATAGTCACAAGTTTGTACTGGCTGAACTTAAACCATGCAACACATTATTTTATTCAACACAGTTTAGATTAATTTATTATTAAATTTATGTAGTATGGGTATCACTTTTATTTGTAAAGACTATTAGCATCCCATATTAGCAAATGTCAGAGCAAAAGTTCAATTTCTGGGCAGTCTTCTATTTTAATGAGGTTTTGTTTTATGTTTTGCCATTCTATAAACTGCCTGAACTACAACCATTATCTAAAAAACACCCTAAATTTTTATCTCTGTATCATTCTAACAACAATTTTCTACAGTAAACTTTATTCATGAGACAACACACTGAAAATGTTCTTTGCAAACCAGCAGCATATCACATTGATCAGATCTTTCCAATTTATTATTCAGAAAAATCAATTAGAACAAACCTACAAGGTACAATATGTGTCTTCAATGTTATGTAGTTAAATCTTTTATTGTGGAAGGCAATTTCTGCTGCATAATAGACCAAGGAATAGAAATGGGTAGGTAAGTGTAAAAATAAATGACCAATCTTCACACTGAAATGAATGTGATAAATATTAATCACTTCCAAATTATGCAATGTTTGAATGTTTGTAAATAGTTTCCTTTATGTAAATTTCTTTCTTTTTGAGTATTTACTGGAATCCTACAGGCAGACACTGAGCACCATGCTTGAACACTGGTAGGCTGGGGATAAGCTTTAAAGAAAGTACAATCATACTAAAAGTGAAACTCCAAAAGTTTTATTAGGATTTCAACAGACATTGCAAAAAAATATTGCATAATGATTGAAAACATAATATTTTAAACAAAGTAGCAATGTGGTATCAAGTAAAAGAAAGACTGGAACAGCTGTCTATATATGCTGTATGGAAGATGTACCACGAAAGGGATACAACATTTTTAAAATTCAAGGGCAAATGTGAACAAGTCACATTTTGATAGACTGACTATACACCATAAATGTTTTACAAACTGCATAGCAGTGTAAAAAAAAAAAGGTTTTATCCTAACTATACTGTATTCCTGCATTTCGAGCAGTTTACAAGGCAGAGATGTTGTTTACAACAATGATATTTTAATAGCTCTGGATTCTCATTAAAAAATTAACTAATTTAACAAAAAAGCCTGAATCTACATTTGAAAATAAAAGTGCATGTACTGAGAAATAGTGTTATTTCTTAAGAAGAGTACTTAAAAAGTTCATTTGATTAGATCAACAACTGATGATACTTTAGATGCAGTTCTGCACTGTGCTACAAGCGAGGTTCTACCAACACTAACTGAACACCCTCTTTTCCATATGTGACCAAGACATTTGCCTGCCTACTGTACTTATCAGGGTCCTGGGTAGTTACAAAGAATTCAAGTACCAAACCCACCACATTGCTCACTAAAAAATACCAGTAACCCCCAGACAGATGTTTTAAAGTAGATTCAGCCATAAACACAAACATTATATCATTAACATTCAGGATCCTTCAAGTCACACAACTACTTTTAAAACACTGGAGAGCAGCAGCAAGGAGCCATTAGAGCTAAAAGACAAGAACTGATGAAAGTCTGTCTCCTGCCTTGTACTGAAGAATTTGTGAGTAATGAACATTTCAATGCATTCAGAGAACTAGGCCAGGGGTGTAAAATCCCTACCTAAAACCCAGTTGGTATAGTTAGCTCTGTAGATCAGTCTAGATTCTCCTTTCCAGATAACTGTGGTAACAGCTAAGAATTACTGCAAATGTTGCTAATTTCTGCAGAGGTTTACTCCTTTCTTCTCTTCAAACAAAAGGAAGATAAGTTGTTGGAAGAAGAACATGTAGTTTGAAGATCCAGGCAGAACTTCTATTTGAGCTGTTATGATTTCAACTCATGGCACTGAAGAATTAGATTTTTTTTTTTCTGGGCACCTGTAGCACTCTGAATAGAAAAAGGCAGTGAATGTTTAGCTGGACTGAACCCAGAATGGGAAATGCACAGATACCAAAGTCGTGAACCGCAGCCAGACTAGCCATAAACAAGTGTCCAGTACAGAAATTACAAGTAATAAATTTAGCCATTTTTGTAAACATCTCCTCCTTACTAATCTCTTATTTTTTTTTCCTATAATGGAAATACGTACTGTATTTCATTGTTCCAAGCTCTGGTCTGTTTCTGTTTTAGTTTTGTGGCACAGTTGCTAGGTGCAACAGGCTAGAGACACCAACATTATTACAAACAAGTTGGAAAGTCAATTCAAGTTATTACAGTTATGCTATACCAGGCCATTTTTCATAGCATGTATTCTCTGTTCATAAATGCTTTGTAAGATCTTTTCTTATGGAAGACTGGAAGCAAATTGGAGTTGTTTGTTTAAAAAATGTGGTTGAACATACATTTCTGATATGCCTTATGCAATTAACAAATCATGTCTCATCTTATGAAGATGATACATTTGCTATACATACCAGTAATTTAAAATGCTGCTTAAAAAAGCAGCATTTTTATAGACAAATTAACAGAAAAGGAGACAATACATCTCACAATACCATAGAACAAGTAAAGCCCTTTCATTAGCTGCATTATAAATTCATAACTGTTCATCACATACTTAGAATTTCTGACTGCTCAAGCAATTTAACCCTCAGCCAACTGCAGGACAAGGAAAAATATTTTGAACATTTGATATTGATGTCATTGTAGGTGCAAGAGTAAAAACTAGTATTCCATGTTTTTAGCTCCTAAAGTTTTGCTCCCAGAAGTAACATAACTGTTAAGAGTTCAAAAAAAAATAGCAATCGTTGACATGTCAAAACAAAGTTGTGCTAAAAATTAAGCTGCTGTAAATCTAAGTTCACTTAGATCATTCCTAAAAAAAAACTTTTTTTAAAAAAAGTTGATCCTAGATCACCTGTTAACTAGGAAGAGCACTAGAACACTGATTTAACAAAAAAAGATGTGCTTAAAAGCTGTGTTTGAGACATCTATTATAAAGTTTTGAATTCTTCCTTATCTTTCAAATATTTGGATTATAATTTGTTAAAAAAAATAGACCAGATACAGAAACATTTGGACAGGATTTTCTCTCACTACAATTCAGTGTTTCCTATCTAAATGTGCATATCATTTAGAGGCTATTTTTGAAATATTACCAGTCATCAGCAACATGGGCGCCAGTGAATCAGAAAACACACCTTAGGATTTTGTTCTTAAATTATATAAGTTAGATAAAACTACCCTGTCCAGCAAGTTCCGAATTTTTCAAACGTTAAGGCAACTTTCATTACTTTCCAGCTAAACAGTATTATAAAAAATAAATGTCACTTCAAACCTTATATACACAGTGACAGAGAAGATTTAGCTAGAAAGTATCTTTAGTACATTAATAAAGTGTCATGTAATATTACCGAGGTTATATCAGGTGCTTGAGTGTATGTGCAATTGGAGTGGTTGCAATACTTAAAGTACTGGTTTCAAAACAGAGCGCAGTGAACGTCCTTCTTTAGTGAGTTCTCGTGTTACACACATACATGGCAGCGGAACAGCCTCCTCTCTTCTCTCTACAGCATTATAGCTACATTTCTTCAAGTGGTCAGCCATGCTTACGATGTCAGCAAACTTCCACTCTTTCACAGTACAGAAGGCTGTACTGAAGCGCCAAACCTAGAAAATAAGTTGCACTTAGGCTCAAAATGTTTTCAGATACCTGAACTCAGAGCAGAAAATTAAATACTTGTGCTATAAAACTTTCAGGCAATGTTGTGCGTCTACTATAAATCATACTAAAAACCAACATAGCAAAAATATACAATGCTAAAATCTGTATAGTCAGTCCCAGGTTGACTCAGGTTCCAAGACAGCTCTGAACTAGGAAGAAACACAGGCAGTACTTTTTGCATCTACAAAATAGATGCAATCAGAAGTTAAATGACAAAGTATTGGAACACCAGTCATTATGATTTGGTTCTGAAATTATCAACTTCTGCAATTTCAAATGAGTGCTGCAAATGCTCTTGGGGAGGATGGTGAAAACTGTACTACACAAAGGTCATCCAAAGGTTTTAAATTATTTCAGTATTTAAGGCACTCAATATCATGGCAATAGATAGGATTTCAATAGGTTAGAAAAAATAATTGCTGTAAACACTACAAAGGCAAGAAAAGCAAACTCTGTAGCAGCTTTCCTACTTCTGTGGAATACTGATATCAAAGAAAATCATGAAGTAATCTTTTAATATTTTAAAATATTGGAAAAAACAGAAGTTAATTTACTTACATCCAGTGAAAACTAGACAGACTACTTCAACTTCTACTTCTCCAACTGTGAAGAAGACTGAGCCAACCTGCTAGCAATTTTCACTTGTTCTAGTCAACAATCTCTTTCTCGAAGGGTTATTATACCAAAAGCCAGTAGTATCAGAGATAATGTTAAGAGTAAAAGCAGAGACAGGACCAATTTAATACTTTCCCTTTCACCTTCAAAATAAAAAAAAAACACTTACCTTTTCTTTTACCTGCCAAGAACTTCCATCTGGGTACCTTCTCTTCTCCCACAGCAATATCACCATTCCACGTGCTTGAAGTAAGCTTCCACACACATCTCTCATTAAACGTGACACTCTTGAAAGCTGACATAAACTAAAGCCATCTAGAAAACTAGCAATATGCTGCAGCACCTCAAAAGGTAGGCTACTCAGATGGTCATTGTGCAGTCCAATTAAGCAGCTTTTTGCTGGTTCCACTAATACTGTGGATATACAAGGCTGAACTCCAAATGACCGTAAGTGGCGGTCATGAATAATTTTTGCCCCTTGTGTTGAAGGACAAAACCTTCGTTGAGAATATGTACACCCATAATATGCCAAAGGACACCTCTGCTCCATCCAGCCGTTAAGGCCAGCATGAATGTCTCCATGCACATTCTTAAAATGCGATGAAAATTCATTCCTTCTAAACAACTGTCCACAAACAAATGTAAACATTGAACGCTGTTTTGTTTGGTATCTAGCCACATATTCCAACACTAAATCCAGTCCAAGGGTCTGGAATGGACTTGGATTTGAGAGCTGTGGGTTGGCATGATCACATGCAGAAGCTGAAGCTATTTCCCCCACCATTGTATTTGTGGCCAGTATAGCAGATGGGAGAGAAAATGTTTGGGTCCCAAAGTCAACGTGAAACGCATCAACAGCACGACTTTCGGATATCCCTCTACCTCCGGGAGAGTCTCCTAGGCAAAACAAGAGAGCTGCAGTGATTAGATCAATCCCCTGAAGACCCATAGGATCTTCTGTTATCTCCAAATCTGATGTATCAACAGCTTTGTCTTCTTTTGGTGTTGACCAATAGTGGTTAACAAGAAATCTATATGATCGATGCCGCAAAAGTGAAAATGCATCTATGTTTCTCAATCTTTCTTGCTCCACTTGTTTCTCTAATATTTCTTCTTCATTAGCATTATGGGGAAGTAGTACATGATTAATATTGCCATTAACTAAGTGATCAGCTGATATTACTTCTTCTTTAAGTTGTGCTGTTACAGGAAAGGAGCTGCAAGACTGTAATGCTTCATCATCGTGAGATGCAGTACATTCACCATTTGCTACACTGGACGGTTTTGAATTAGATGCACTAAGATCTTCATTCTGGTCCAACACCTTTGAACATTCATTTTCTACATGAAAGCCATTACACAAAAGTGGGGAGTTACTGAGGTTTAGATTTAAGTCATGATTATGCACTGCATCATAACAAATATCACTAGAACCATTTTGCTCCATTTGTGAATTTTGACTCAAGCTATCAAAGTTAATTCCCCCAACTGCTCCTACATTATCTTCATCTGGATATTCATGGTCAGACTTTTTATCCTGAATAATGCCACTAGAAGCTTGTTCTTTAATCTCAGTATCTTCTTTCCTTTCATGTGGTGAAATGCAGACGTTTGAACTTAACATATTAATATCCCGTGTAGCAGTGTTCAGAATATCCAGAGCAGCAGCTAAACTCCTTGTTGTTTCAACAGTAGCTTGATAAAGTGCACCATAGGACTCTTCATCTACAGGCATCAAACCATTTGTATGCACTGTATCTGGGGCACTTGATTTGACAGAGGTTTGCTCTCTGGATTCTGGTATTTGTTCACCCGCTTTTGACATCATAGTTGCTACTTTAAGGGATTCTAATAACATGCGCTGGTCTTGAAGGGCTAAAGCCATATCTAGCTGCTCCACTTCATCAACATCTTTACTCAGGTTTTCATAAGATTTTCGGTCAGCGTAACTGACTGGCCATCTATTCCACTCCATGGTACAACATACCACACTTGCAGGACAAACTTCTAGATGATCAGCAATTTTATTTCGGGCTACTATGAAGGGACATCCAAAGCCATTATTCAAACAAGGCACTCTTTCAAGTGGACATAACATGCGATGTTCCTCAGCTTTACAGGAGTGAAAAACTGCTCCACAAACCAAGGGGCAGCCAATCAAATCACAGGAAATGCCCGGCTCTGGTCTGGTCATACAACGACGGCTGACACAGTTCACACAGTGTATATGTTGCTGATGTTCCTCCATGATTGTAAATCCAATTCTGAGTAAAGAGAAAGGAGACAACAGCATAGAATATTTACTCAATATTGTTAATATTTACTGACTATTATTTGCAATTTTGCATCCTTGATCAGTAGCCATTTTAAGAAAACAAATATGTAAGATCTTATTTCAAAGAAATGGTGCTTAAATGTTCATCTGAAAATTAAAAATACACATTTGCATCAGAGTCCAAAACATGGTCTACACATTTATTTACCAGCTCTAATATATGCAACTTAGGGAAAAATGTTGTATAATCCTTCCCTCTGGAATAGCCATTTTTCCCTGCCCATTGCAAATAGATTATTCAATGAAAAACAAAGCACGATCATTGACTATATAGCCTACTACCTAAAATCATAAACCATACAACTGTACAGAGACAAAATAAAGGAAGCCAGATTCATCCTCATCTCCAGTTCTCTAAATTAAACAGAGGCAACATATTCCCCATATTCTCCCTGCTACCACCTAAGCTGCTGACACCCTCTTCATGCAGTCCTGTTTAACACAATCTGCAGCCTTCAGTATCTCAATTTCCTGTTGTGTCCCATTCTCCCCTTCACTCCATGCACCTGACAGACTGCAGTCCTTTACAACAGCTCTTCATTCTTTTTCTTCATCTATAGCTTATAGCCCCTCCCTTATTTTTTATAGTAGTTGTTGTACAAGGGTAGCAATTATACTACACAATTACACTGCACATTAAATAAGTTCTTTTATTTCATTGAAAACTTTTACATAAAACTTTAGTAGCCAACATGGTCCTACCTATACGTCCAGTTCAATCCACAAAAGGTAAATTTTTAATGCATCCCATGGCAGTCCTGATTACAATACCAGCAGTTCAAAGTAAAGGATATCACAACAACACTACATAAGAAGGCTAAACAACAATAGAAATGCAAATACATATACATCCATTGTGTAATCTATAATAACACACTGACACAAACAAAAAATTCAATTCTTTGTTGTGGCATGGAAAGAAAGGAAAAATGAAAAATGAAAGAAAGGAGAAGGGAAAAAAGGGAGAAAGAAGGGAAAAAAGGGAGAAAGAAGGG
>NW_020897691.1:13822421-13831752 GCF_003984885.1 Neopelma chrysocephalum
GAGAAAGAAGGGAAAAAAGGGAGAAAGAAGGGAAAAAAGGGAGAAAGGAAAGAGAAGAGTAAACTTTGCATCTTTGTACAATACTTTGAGAAACTCTGGAACGACTTATTTGCTGGAGTGCAGGCCCACACAAGTGATCAAGCTCTCCTCTGTGCTCCAACAAACTCCCTCTCAGCAGTGATACTAGTAGGGATTAAAGTTCAGAAATATCAGAGAATGACTTGTGCAGAGCAAAATCTCAAAATACTGTTTAAAAAATCCATTGCTCAGTTTCATCTCTTCCTTACTTTCCCATCCTCTAGTAATTTTCTTGAGAAATAAAATACTGAAATAGTTTAAGATTGATAGACAGAGTTCCTTATTCTGCTGGCTAACAAATGCTCTCATGCATTGTCTTCAGACTGAATACTTCTGTTTTAATGCATTAAGGCTTCTTACATTAAAATTACTCTAAACTGAAAAAATAAAACTGCTTAGTATTATTCCTTCTGTTCAAACTGACAGTAAAAAGAAACAAACTGCCTTTTAGACACTCCACTTTATATAAAGCATTTAAATAGAAATCTATGTGACACTTCACTCACTTCTATTCTTTTATAATGCTTTGAAATTCATGCCAACTTTAAGCAGCAATCAGTCCTCACCCCCCCATCCGTCGTAATTTGGATGACTTAAATATTTTAGCCACCCACTCTCCTGAACACTTCTAACAAAGAAGCATATGTGCTACACTTAGCAGGCAAAACACAGCTGAATTTCCCGCACCATACCTTAGCATTTATATACTGAGTAACAAGTGAGTTTCAAATAAATTGTCAAGTGCGTCAGTCACTGGATTCAGTGACTGACTGACTTGCCAAACATTTTCACAAACCTTTCTGGCACACAACCTGCTTTCAATGTGCAAATTAAGTCAGATAGCATCCACTACAAAAAGCTGAAACATGTTTACTAAAGAATGAAAAAGAGAAAATTATTTAACTTCTCTGAAGATATTTTTAGTTCTTCCAGCAAAGCCCTCTCTAACTTAATTCTTGCCAAATACAGCAGCCTATTGCTAGACTAAAGAAAATCTCAGAACTTTGCATCAGTACTGAAACCACACTGTAGCCTTCTTCAAGTCAACAGGTGAGCAGAGATCAAAAGGAAGCTCTCAGGTTATGTGTGTATTTTAAAGTGCATAAGACAAAATGAAAACAGCATTTAAAAAAAAAATTGCTAGTTTATAATGCAGGAGCCCCTAGAGACCCCAGCCCTTGTTTCATGTATCTAAACAGTCTTGCTCCCTTAAAGCAACAGCCTGGTAGTAGTAAAGCTTAATTTAATCAATTAGCCACAATTATGATTTAAAATAAAAAATTTTAAAAAATATATTGTTTACATACTTTGCAAAAAGCTCTGCACCCTGCTCACTTTAAGCTGGCCAGAAGTGAGCCACTTGCAGAGGAGTGGGCAGGTGTGTTAGGTAACACACACACTGCTGCTAAGCCAGCACTATTCTACTGCTTCTAGGCCAAAACTGGCCCACATGCAGCAGCTCAGAACCCAGCCAAACTGAGCTCCTATTTGCCTGCACCATTTCTGTAGACATACCCTAAATTAGTCAACCAGTATTAAATACTATCTTTAAATAGCCTATGTGAGCTTACACAGAACATTCTATTAAGACAGTAAAACATCCTCCTCCCCAGCACACTATCTTGGTTTTTTACAAGTCAGATTGTGAAACCCGAGTTGCAGGATGATACTGGCTTTTCTCAGGCTCCTGAACTCCTTCACACAAAAGCTAATATTCATCAAAACTTAATGATTTCATACAAGCAAATGACAAGTGAAGTGTGCAAAAAGGAAACAAAATCTGGTGAAAACATCATGTATCAGTAACAGACATGATATGAAAGCCAAAGCAGACACTAAAATATCTAGTCTTATCAATAGTTAGATGCTAACTTGTTCTATAAGAGATGCTTCACGTTGTTTTCATAAAGAGGTGGTTACAGACACAAATCAGTTAAGCAGCTGAAGTGACCTATTCCCTCAGTTTCCATAAATAAGAATTTTACTGGTCACCAGGAAGTTTGATGTTAGTTGCCATTTATCTTAAAATTCAAATCCTTTGGCTCCTTATCTAAATACATAATTTAGAATCTCTTCAGACATCAGTAGACAATCAGCAGAACAGTCATAAAATTCTGTGTTCTGCTTATACAAGTTAACTCCACAGCACCTGGTGTAGAACTTCAATTTAGTCAGAATGTCACATTTTACTTACAGGTTACTACAAAGTTTCTTTAAATATATTACATATTACATATTACTCAACAGCTGTTTTGGGCAGTCATGAGTTCCTGGACTGCTTAAACTAGTTAAGGCTTCTGATATAATTCAATTATCAAATTGCAAATTAAGTCTAAAGGGAAAAAAAAACCAAACAACCCTATCAAACTGGTGAAGTAAATGGATAAGACCTCAAGAATTAGCACATTCATTAATCAACAAATGGCCATGACTCACTATTTTGTAAGCTAACTTTCTGAACCACAGAACTTAGCACCTCTTTGATTCACAGATTAAGAGCATCCACATATGAATAATTTTCCTTTAAATAACCATAACCAATATACCATTAGTACTACACGGAGAACAGGAACCACCCTCTTCCCAAATACTGCTTTGTAAAGGAAAAAACTGTTGGGTAAAGGGGAGATAAAGAAAATTCTTGCTGGAGGTAACAAAGTCCTTTCATTTTCTCTAATACAGCAAACTGAAAGGGCTAACAAAGAATGTCATTGCTGACCTAAAGAAAAATACATGTCACTAAAACATGTACCAGTAGTATTTACAGTGTTTATATCTCACTGTGTTCCTTGTCACAATATGGTGAGAAGATAGTGTCAGATCAATGACTACAGCAAGGAGGAACAGCTGTCCTTTTCTAATAGTGTAGTGTCAGCAACTAACTTCAGTTCAGTTCAGTGTGCTTAAGTACACACACTTGACTGTTACTAGCAGAGAAACCTAAAAATACATCCCGTTCCAGTGAGGTGACCACTGCTGTCAGAATTTGTGCAATCACTTGATGTTATTGTACATACTATACAGTCAGCTGACCAAATCAGCCGGAACATGCTTTGAAAATCTGTCATAATTAAAAGGATTAAAATTCCAGCTGCTACTGCCACATGATTTTCAGTTGCTGTTATAACACAAACATTAAAATAGCATAATAAATGTTTCAGACACTACACAGTGCTTCAGCTGCAAGAGCTCTCACTTTCTTCTACACCACAAGAGCTGTACTTAGTATTATCAAACCCAAAGCCTGCTTGCTTACTCTCCCCTACCTGAATTCTTTGGTGCCAATAAGACAGGAAATCACAGCAACCATTACTGCTATTGGAACTCTCCATTACTCAGCCACCTTTTATTCACCAACCTATAAAGCTCAGCTACCTTTGACACTCTTCTATCAAATTCAAGTAAATAGGCAAGCAGGTTCTTAAATTACTGGTTCAAGGAAGTAGAAGCATAGAGACACACAAGCTGTACTACAGGTTTAAACTCCCAGGAGCATCCAAATCCACCCACAAGCAAATATATGCAAACCACGCTAAAAAGTTCCCTTTTCTTCTGGACACTAGAAGAGACTGCCATACTTCTGAATCTTCCATCTTTTACCCCGGTTTCTCTCAGGAACTTCTCTTTCAGATGCCCAACTTTGACCTTATGAGATACTAATTGCTGCTCCCACCCCAGAGTTCATCAAGACAACCCTGATTTCTGTTACAAGTAGGGAGATCAGGGAAGTTAAAACTGTATTCAAAACAGTTGGATAGATGAGTGTTCACTGGATTCTCATACATAAATTCATCCACAACAAAGAAGAGAGCATCCTCCCTGACTGGTAGTGACGGCATATACTGAACATATTAGAATGAGTCAACATTACTTTTTTGTTAAACACTGAAAACATGAGAAGAAGCTCCAATTACTAAAGCCCGAACTACTATATAAGTAAGATGCTACTTGGATCATTATGATCATAGTCTACACTCTAATTTATTACACAAAAGAGGCAGAAAAAGTTCATGCTCAAAACATGGCTTCTTACTGCAAGGGAAAAAATTCAGGGGGACACATACTTCTGGAAAGATTCAAGTTATATCAGTGGTCTAGCACTGATGAAATATATACTAACTGCTTTTTTAAGCATAAATTTAAGTTACCTATCCCCCTCACAAACAAATTATGGGAAAATGACCCAAAGCAAAACACTGATTTGACTGAAGTGGACCCTCCATAGATGCCCTATGTGTCTGGCTTTGTTCCATTTTAGAATAGAAGCTCTGATGAAATGACAGAATACTTTCTTCTATCCCTGTTAAACTCAGTAAGTGTTAAAAATCAAAACCAAAACTACTAGGCTTTTCCTTAGAGTACTTTTGTGACAGATCTGCCATGCATTCTTGCTTCCTTGACACATTCCCCAGAGAGGAAACCCCTAGGCTTCAATGTGCCTTTGGCCACACACTGACACAGGACAACTGCATGAGGAACAGCTACGCTTGCTGAATGGCTCAGGCACAGAAGCACTCTACCTGTTGAGATGGTGACAGGGCAGAATCAGCCACAGAGCCAGTAGATTTCATGTGTAAAGCACTTCTGAACTTGAGCACAGTGTGACTCCTCAATTGCTGCAGACTCTGAAAGAAATGAGATCATAAGTAAGATTTCATTTCAGGTGTAGAAATTGCTTTCCATATGTACAATCCCCTGGAAAGGTCATGTGCTTACACTACATGGAGCTACAAATGCTGAAATTTTTTGCAGACTTTATAGAAATATAAACAAGTTTTTAACAGACTTCCCAAGAGCAACCTAAGTTCTGTTATTTTAGCTTACTGATAGCTGTTAGTCACTTCATTACACTTAATGCTATAAGCGATTATTAAAAGTTATTATTCTGACCTACCACACTTAATTCATTGCTTTGACCACTTCAGGAAAAAAAACAAACTTGAATGAAAGATTACAACAGCTGGAGAACTAAAATAAATAAATAAACTTAAAGTTTGATTCTTTTACAAACTGCATTTTAGTCTAGTTATAATCCGTCCATCTTCAGTCTTCATATGAGAACTTATTAAGCAGTTGCTTACTATTAAAAAACTTTTTACTGTAACAAGCTGCTTCTTCCTTGTGTTCATACCCAAGGATTATCACTAAAACTTAACAGAGGTGGAACTGAGGTGATATGCCCAAAGGAACAATGATATTCTTATCCCCCAATTTCAACTCACAAATCCTTCAGGAAAACAGGAAAGAAAATAAGCCATTTTTCAGAAATCAGAAACAGAACTACTGTAAAAAATAATGCATTCTGTATTGCAGGAGGTGGTTTTAACCACTCAAAAGAAAAAATAAATTCTTCTTATGTAATATTTTAATTCATACATGCTGCCAAAGAATTCCTGACCTCTGCATATTTACAGAAATTGGGCCAAGAATGTCATTAATACACTGTTTCAGGTCTTTCTACACAAGTTTAACCAGTTCCCATAGCAAAATAAGAAAAGAACTTTAAAGTAAATGGACCATGAATGCAACTTCTCTCCAACATACCAGACTGAAATGCACATGTCATGTATTCTGTACATATAAAGTTATTTTTTCTATTAAAAATACATCCTTGTTAGTAGACAATGTCCTGACCAATATACAGCAAAATAGAAAGTACACAAAACAATTTAACAGACATCCATATACACATACCTCATCAGATTACACTAAAGTAGAAATGAGGGAGTTTGTCCCAAAATGTTTTGAAAAATTCAAAATAGAAGAAGATTATGAGAACAAGAGAGACCATTTTAACAACTTTAACCTATTCTATTTTCGGGTATTTCACTTTCTTATCAAATGAAATACATTCTTTGCAGCAACTGTTAGGCCTTTTCCCCTTCCAAGCTACTTAGTTTTAAACACAAGAGAAACAGTAAAAAAACAGATAGTTTAAAAAAAACACCACTACTGTCTCAACAAAACCTCACCTATCTCAAATAGTTGATGACAGAAATCTGGGAATATATTTCATAATGAGCATATTATACTAGCTCTTTCAATATGTTTCTAACATGAATGAAGAACTGGAAAACACAAACATCTTCACTACAAGTTTGTGCAGGGTTTTAGGACATACAGTGAGTCATCAATTTATCTCTAATATAATTTAGACTGCATTTTCCAAATGCCAACAAGCTTGATGCTATTTCTTTTTCCCCAAAGACTCCAGCTGAACATTCCTATCCAAACACATTCCTTATCCGATGACAATAGTGACTCAGCCAAAACAAGGTTTTGTAAAAGCATTACAGCTATGTCAGTAAAGCACATTCATACAAAGATCCTATTTGCAATGAATCTATCACTCCAACAAATTTCTCTGTCAAATAGGAGTTTCAGAAAACTGCAATTTCTACTAGAGATGCTTCAAAATTGACAAATAAAAGCCTGAACTTCAACAAACAAAACACCACCCACCTTCCAGCATCTCCATAACCAAGTCTGAACCAGGTATCACAATCGGCCTGAACCACTACCTAAAGTTTTGTATGAAGAGCTGTAACTACACCACTTAAAACTTTACCTCACCATGCCTCTTGTTCTCATGACTTAAGTTTAAACCTATCATGCTTTCATCATGATTTCACATTAAGAGCTTAGATCAACATTGGGCATTGGTAAGAAACAGCACACTCTACTCAATTGATGTTCTGCTGACTGTAAGGGTTTGCAGGGTACTGTAGCTTCAAGTAGCATTAACAAATTACAATAAAATTACAAGACATCAAGTGTCACCTCAGAAACTATGAAAAAGCCTGCAAAGTACATCAGAATCTAGAACTCCCCTGCCATTTTAACTCCCTTGGCCTGTTTCAGAGCAGTTAATATTACAAGATTTTTCAGCCTTTTTCCTTCATTCAATATTGAGAATAGATACTGCTCAGACACTTAAGAGAGCTTACACAGATTTCTCTGTGACCTTCAATAATTTGAGGTCTTCTACTTCTTTATTTGAGGTCTGTTCAGGAATACTTAGCATCCCTTACACAATCTAACCATCTCACCAACAGATACATTATCTTTATTCTTATTATGCAGATAAGGAAACTGAAGGGAAATTGCCACCAGTATAATGATGACAAATGATTCCCTGCTCCCATCTCTGTACCACTGGATCTCATTGCTAGGGGCAAAGAGCCTTTGACTCAGTTGAGACAGAGCTCACCAAAGAAACAGATCTATTGATATGAGGGAATTTTTGCTATTTTAGTTCAATTGGACTGAATGCAAAGCAGAGGTTTTTTACAGACCTGAAATCTACAGCAGCTACAGGAACTCACTTGAAGACTAAGAGCCATATGCTTTCTTCTTCAGAAAGTTGTAGACTACAAGACACTCTCTTCAGGACCTAAAAACCTGGCTGTCCAAAAACATGCAGAACTCTTGTCCAGAAAGCTTCCAACCAGATATTGCTTGTTAAACTCAGCACTTATTTTGCCCATTAGACTTCTAACATCAAAGGCAAGGGAAATATAATCCAAATTTAAGAAGCTAATTGAATAAATGCAGAATTTAGTGCAAAAGAAAGAATGTTCAGGCATCAGAGTAAAAACACTGCTTTTGCATAACTTTTGCCCATTCTGCTGGGATTCTCCTGTTCTCTAACACCTTCTAACTTTGGAAGAAAATGAGGCAAGAGACCCAACAAAAAGTCTCAGCTTGCAATACAACCCCCATTCACCCTTTTAATCTACTTCTTCTCTGGATGAAATTTGACTGCTATGCAGAAATTACACACAGATATTTACATGCATACAGAGTCGGAAACAGAGTAAAGTTATCAGTGTACTTTTCAGTCTTCCAGTACTCAACTTGCTTACCAAGCAAAGTTCTTCTAATAATATATTTTGGACTTCTGGGAGAGGGGTGCAGGGGGAAGATCATAAATAAGCATAACTAGATTCTCATCAAAAGAGATGCAAGAACCTTAACCATCCAAATCACAGCACAAGTTAAGGTGTATGACATCAACATGCAGCAGAAGGCAGCAGCTGACCAGGGAAAGGACTTAACCATCAAGTACTACACACCAATTCTACAGAAAGCAGAGGAAGGCATCTTGCCTTCAGTACTAGCACAAGCAAGGTGATGCTGTTACTACAGGAGCACAGGCCTGGGTTTGGACTAGTATGCTAACACACACTTATTTTGGCATATTAACAACATGGGAAACAAGGATTATGTAAAGCTCCTCAGCCAAATCCGAGTAGAGCTTTATAGAACAAAAGAAAGCCGTCTCTCCAGCCCACGGGTTGTTTCCCTTAAGAATTCTGAAGACCTGCTGCAAACAACAGCGGCGCTAGAACTTTTGGAAGTGAGGCCACACAAACTGTTCCAACACGCGAGCCGTTCAACAAGCTGCTGTCATCTCCCCGTGTGCTTCTGATTGCCGATCCGTGGGGTTACGAGAGTGCAACCACGTAACGTTCTTTACCTTCATAAAGGAGGGAAACAAAGGTTCCACTGCACGTCAACAACAGCCGTAAAAAAAAAGGAATTTGGAAAAGAGTCAAAACACCACCTCCTGCATGGTCTGAGCACACCTACTCGAAATAACACGAACACGGGGCATTAGAGAAGATTTTCAGGAATACCTCTAGATCATCTGCTCTCTTCCCCTCTCCTTCCACGCAGAAAGGAGCCTCTCCGACTGCGGTCTCCACAGCACCAGGGAGCCCCCGGCCCTATGCCCTCCCCACGTGCTATCGCGACACCCCGTCAGCGCTGGCAGCACTGGGGTCATAGGAAGCAGCAGCGGCAGCGCTCGGTCCGACGCCGCCGCCCGTGAGCCCAGAGCCGGGGCGGCGAAGGGGCGGGGCCGCCTCGGCCACCCTACATGGCCCGGCCCGGCCGGGCCCGGCCGGCACAGCCCCGGCGCTCCGGCCCGCGGGGATCGGGGGGCGGGCGGGGCGGAGGGGACCCGGCGGAGCCGCACACCGAGCCACCCGCGGCCCGCCCCGGCCGGAGCTGTCAGCGGCTGCGAGGAGCCGCCCCGGGCGCTCGAGCCCCCGCCGGGCCGCCATTTGTTTACGGCCCGGCTGCCGGGCAGCGGGGCGCGGCCCCGGGGGGGCGCAGGCCCCGGCTCTCCCCGCCGGACAGCAGCAGCAGCAGCGGCGGCTCACCCGTCCCCGTCGCTCGGCAGGCAGGCAGGAGGGTGCGGGAGCCTGCGCTGCGCCTCGCCCTTTTCCCCTGCGGGGCTCTGGCCGCC
>NW_020897691.1:13836752-13856670 GCF_003984885.1 Neopelma chrysocephalum
CCGGAGTCAATCCAGCTGAGGGGATGCACCACTGCAATTTATCCTATGACTTAAGTCAGCTTTTCTGGGCCTCTGCAGGCGCTGGGTCTTGCTAAACCTTGCAAAATCTTTCCAGCCAGCCAGCTCAGAACATGCCTTTTGGTGTTACTGGCAGTGCCTACCTAACACCTTTCTTGGTGCATGTTGGACTTACATCCCACAACTTTCTTCCCAGAAGCTTGGACTTGGTCCCAGAAGTGCAGTGTGTTGAGCCTTCCTTTGCAGGTCTTGCCCTTCAGTCCGTGGAAGCCTGCCCTTGTAACTAGATAGGAATCACACAGAGTCTACAGCTGTAGGTGTCCTTATTCCTGATACCCTTCATATTTTAAGGGGATACAGTGTGTCTTACAGTCCTGAGAAAAAAAGCAGTTTTACTTAGACAATACCCTTTTTTTTTCAGAAGGAACATAATAGATGTAGACATATTTTGTGGCCGCAGAAGATACAGCTTGGGGAGATTAGTTTGTTGATTCACAAGAAAAGGTATTCTTCCTTTAAATTTCCAGGAAAACCTTGTTTTCTGCACCCAGTTTCTGAAGACCTTTCCCTACCATCTGTGTAGATTTCTGTTTGAGAGAGGTTGTACATGTTTAAGATCAAGCGAAATAGATCCTCTGAATCCTTCAGCACCTAACCCGAGTTCGGTGGGGAGTAAGTAAAAGATGTGCACGTTTGAACATTTAGTACCTTAGAAAATTCTTACCTTTTCTTACTCTAAAACAAGAGAGCATGAAAGACATAAGCCATCATTTTCACATTAGGTACGTAAGACAAAGCATAAGATGACCTTAATATTGAGACATCATTGCCAGCACTTCCTATAATAAGCACTCTCAGGTTTGCCCCACCCTTATACTACAGCCTTGATCTTCCTTGATCCTGAGGACAGGCCCTTTTTATGCTTCATAGGTTTGATTATAAGATCAGGATATAATAATCTAGCCAAGTGAGTTCCAGAAGATGGTAGGGATTGGCACCATGACTCAGAGAAGCCAAGCAAAATCATTTCATCTGCTCAGCAGGCAATTATATAAATTACTGGGCAGAATCTGTGTAGACAGTCGTGGGTTTTGCAACTGCCTCGTACTGGCAGTGTCTGCTGTGGGGCAGGTGGAGTTTACTTTGCTGCTTATTCTCACCACAGTGGAGTACACTTGCTGGCTGGCTGAGATCACTCTGCTGTAGAGGTATTAATTACACAGGGTGTTGCAGTGCTTCTGTCACTGACTGTGTTCTGGGCTTAGGCTTCTATGACTGAAGCTGGGCTTTTTATTGCTTCTTTTGAGTGAGAAGAATGAATTTCTGTGGCTTGGACTTCCTTTCTCATACCTCAGCTGAGACTTCTCTGATCATGCAATCATTCAGGGAACAATCTGCTGCTTCTCTGATGCTTTAGTGCATATACTTGTTTGTGGTCCCACAGCTATCCCCTTGTATCCCACCGGACAATCATCATCATTCCCATGAACTGCTATTTAAGGTAATCGGGCAAGTTGTAATCACACAATTTGGCTTAGTACCATTGACTTACAAGCCAGAAGGTGTTTGAGGATTCAGTGGGTGAACAACTGGAGAGTTATTTTCTGCTGGCTTAAATCCAAAATGACTGAAACTTCATTCTGGCTATTCATAAATGGAAAATGAGTATCCATTTCTGGTCCAGTATTGTTCCGTACATGACACTGTCACTGAAGTCAACAGAAGAGTGAAGTGTATATTGATTCTTGAGGCAGTATAACTGGTGTCTTTCCCCTTATTTGAAGTAAAGCCTGTACCAAATACCAAGGCAGTTGCTGAGGTGTGCAAACAATCTCCTGTAAGCCAGTAACTGTGAAATAAAACACATTTATTTCTAAGGTTGTGGAAAGTGCAATTTGTTTGCTGTCAGTGAATGTGAATTATTTAAGCACTTTCTAGTTTCAAATTCTAACAATCACAGTCTTTTTTCACTGATGGATATTTGTGTCTGGAAATTCTTTCTACGTGGAGACATAGAGGGAGAAAAATATTACTAATGTTTCCAAAATGCATTTGCAAGTAGATTGACTAATGCGTGAGTGTTCGTATTTAGCAGTGTGTAAAAATAAACAGCTGAGATCTGCCCACAAAGCCACATATGCAATTTGCACTGCACAGCTTTAACAGCAGGATGTTTCCAAACAACAGAGACCTCAAAAAAAGTTTTTTGCAGCTCCTAAGTTTGTTTTCAACCTAGGCCCATCAAGAGATCTGATACTTACCTTAATGCCTTTGTGGTTATACCTCTTCAAGCAAAGTCTCTCCTCTTTAACAAGGTACTTCTTCTGTAATTTAAAAAAAGCCAGTAAATAGCCTAGAGACTTGAAGTAGCATAATAATCAGATTCTCTGATAGTAGTAACATTTGATATTTTAGAACATCTGGAACATGGGTTATAAAAGAAGCTGCTAGATAAGCTCATGAATTTGGGGATTTTGTGTTGTTTCTTCATGTTCTACCTTTAACATGAGAAGGTTTTTTTGGTAGGAAAATCTACCCTATGAGGTCAGATATCTCAGTGTCAGCATAATGGCACACCTACCTAGTTACAACCATTAAAGCTATGGTGGGTGGTTGCCACATATGTTTTGTGGGAATTCTGACTCAGATACTGGGATGTAAATACCTTCAGAATCCCAGAATGGTTGGGTTTGGAAAGGACCCCTGCACACCCTCTAGTCCAACCCCCTGCCAAAGCAGGTCCACCCAGAGCAAGTTACACAGGATTGCATCCAGGCAGGTTCTGAATATCTCCAGAGAAGAAGATTCCGCAACCTAAAAAAGTAAAAAAAATTTAATCCTGCCGAATTGGACTCCCTTGGTTGGTTATAGACCTAGGAGGAAGAGTGTGATTGTTACAGGAGCTGAGCGTCACAGTAACGATCTTCTGAACAAACGATACCCAAAATGCTTGAGTGCCATACACATGTGCAGGATACAATTTTCTGGGAGACAATGCTGCCTCTGCAACTCAAGAGTTGCCTTCATGGGGAGGAGGCTGTTTCCAGCCCTGTGGGTCTCATCTGTGTTTTCACAGAGGCTTCATTCTCCATGATCCAGCTGAGAGGATGGATCAGTCTCTAGCCTGAAGGGAAGATGCTCTACTATGTGGTTGCATCTTCCATTATGGGTGGCAGCTAGGCTAGACAGCACTTTAGGACTGGATTCTTCCTAAAGTTGCCTAAGTTTTGTAACAGCCCAGTCATAGGAAACCTGATGGAACTATGTCTGATTTGGAGTAGTAGAAGGAGGGAAGAGCTGGGCCCTCTGATGCCACATTTGACAGGAGCTATGTGAATGGCTGGGGTTTACATGGCAGTACAAGGAGACCTCTCTGAGCTCACAGAAAGTTTGACTTGGAAGCTTCAGTACTCAGGAGGATCATTGTACTTCCTGGGCTTAATATCACAAAACTGGGTTTTAGTGGAGATGAAGTTCCGCATTAAACAAAATAACAATGACATAACACCTTTATTGGATTTCATTCTTTTTGGCACTAACAGGTTCTTTGTATAGCAAAACTTCAGCAATTTTTATCTTTTAGTATTATTATTTCTTCCATATGTTTGGGAATATTCTTACTAGACAGCCTTTGCATATTCTTGTGACCTTTCTGGTTTTGGTGATTGCAAACTACATGTTTTAGAAATAAAGATGCTATTTGAGAGCTATTGTACTTTAAAAAGCTAGCCAACATTGACACAGGTGATTGATTCAGAAGACTTAGTCAGCCACTAATGCTTTTAATTTCTTTTCATTTTTCCCTTACGAAACTGAATTGGTGGTGTGATGAATGTCACTTTAGTGTTTTATCTGAGGGGGAGAGGAGCTGAAGGTCAAGTCATAGAACATGAAGTGTTTGAACTTGGGAGTGCCATATAGGGCTGCAGGGGGAAGCAAGGATCAAAATATCATATCTACACTACTGCCTGCTGCACAACACTGTGGCTTATTTCTGGCTTTGGCTGTATCATGATAGGCGAGAAGGAGAGTCAGGACTAACAGGAATGCACTTAGAGCTGGTTGATCCCCTAGTAAACTATCAACCATATCTGCCTCAAAACTTCTAGTTATAGTTTTTATCAAAGCTTACTGACAGGAAGACATAATAGCTCCCAGCCGTTAGGACTGATCAGGAAGCTGTGTATTCATTAGTCATACAGAAGCATCTGGTTGGGCTGTGCACACCTGTGCTAATCCAAAAGAGTACACTGGCAAGGAAATCGAGCCACATCATGATGTGTGCATGAGTACATTTAAGGTTTTTGGATTACAGGAGACTTCAGCTTTAATCTCAGGCAGTGATAAGAATTCAAAGCAGTGTCACATTTTTTACTTTAAAAACATGCTGGTGATTTGTTCTAGGCCACATGGAACTTTCTTGTTTCTAGGAACTACTTTTTGAATCACTTAGTTGGAGCTTCTTCCCTGTTGATTGTTAGCTTTTGCTTAATGGGACCATAAGAGACCATGTGTGGGGAATGGAGTCAAATCTTTTATTGCTAGTCATTCTGCAATAATTAATACAAATCTGATTAAAAAAAAGGGGAAATTATCAGGACTGTACACACTTCTCTAAAATAAAAAGTCAATTAATGCTTGCTTAGAAACAAAAGCTCAACAAGTAGAGGAAGGAACAGCTCTACCAGCTCTATGAGGCCCTGCATATAAGCTATCTTCTTTCAAGAGAGGGCTCTGACACCTATATATACAAACCAATACATCATGTACACCAGAGACACAAGACAACTTGTCCTGCAGCCAAAGCAGGACTATCTGCTACTTAGAGGACTTGTTGTGGAACACTAACGAACACTAACATTTTTTTGCAGACAGGCTGGTTAGAAGTCATTTGAGGTCAAGTGGCCTGAACCTGCAGACAAAGACCTGGAGCTACAGACAGCCCAGGGTAGCTTCCACAAGTGTAGCTCTACCAGAGTTCATTTTCTACTGCTGCAGGTCAACGCAGTTCTTGGAAAAGTAGTGGGGGGTGTTTTGCAAGAGTATCACTTGCAAACGGGTACTAGCAGTCTGTCTGACAATTAATTCCTGATCACATGTGATTTTAGTCTTTCAAGGGATACACTCAGCAACAAGAACAATGAACGTAAGTTAGTGGGGTTTAAACTTGGACATTTTACTCTTATACCGTGG
Source organism: Neopelma chrysocephalum (assembly GCF_003984885.1). Classification (NCBI taxonomy): domain Eukaryota; kingdom Metazoa; phylum Chordata; class Aves; order Passeriformes; family Pipridae; genus Neopelma; species Neopelma chrysocephalum. Next base: position 13,841,964 of record NW_020897691.1, read on the forward strand.
GGGTTTTTATCAATTCTCCCAACTGTACTTATGTTTCAGAGCTGTTACTGGCAATGCTGGTCACATCCAAAAATGGGAAAAGTTATTTGTACATATTAGTGTGAAACACTAGGATGGTAAAAGACGTACTAGAAGATATGTTAGGAATTGATTCAGATTTGAAAGATACACTTTTATTTATGAGCTTGAAAGATTTCTGTTTCTCAGTCCCTAGTGTTTGCTTATATGACAAGAAGAAATATCCATATTTGCTTGTTTAGACTTATATTTCTGTCTATAATATATATAGAGTAATATATATTTACATATAATATCTTTATATATTATATTTCTATAGTATATGGAATTATATAGATTTTCCATATATTACATAGAAAAAGAACTATTTTCTTGTCAGAGCTTACTCTCATATAGAACAAATTTCCATAAAAGTCAGAAAGTCTGAATAAAGTTTGGTGACTGGCAGATGCAAAGACAAGTAACTAAGGTGACTGTTTCAAAGAATGGCTAATACACTGTTGCCTTTTCAAGACAACATTGACAGATGTATCAAAAGCAGAAAAATCAGAGGCAGTTTTGGAATGACAATGAAAGACACAGAGCTGTCAGTGTGATCCTGAAGAGAAGAAGTCTAGTAGGAAGAGGATTTAACCAGAAGAGCAATATTACAATGAATGCTCAGATTAAGAAGGATATGGGCAAAATTATGTACTTTTTACTTTATGCTACTTGTAAAATTTGCCTTTTATATTAATGTCCTTGTTTCCACTCTTTTTCTTTTTTTTTTCCAAGCAGGCTGATTCGACCAAGACACTCAAAGAGAAGATAGGTTATTCTTTCATATTAATTGCTTATGCCTGCAGTGACAGGTCAAATCTGGCATCCTGCACACTCCCTTTTTCCAAGGACAAAGCCTTCCCTCTCTCCCAGCCCTATATATAGACATCGAGTTCTTGCGAATGATGCTGGGGAACTCCAGTGAGCAACACTAGTGAATCTCTCAGCATCTTGGTTGGAATGGGGAAGGGGATTCCCCAAGTGCTCAATCATCTGGGGAAAGATCTTGATATGCATGTCATTGTCTTGATTCAGTTCTGCAAAAATAGTGAATTTCAAAAGCAAAACTGAGAATTAAAGAAGAACCTTCACCATTCATAATAAAACAGATCAGGATTCAGAAATTCTACCCCTTTCACACCCTTGCAACATATCCAGAACTGAACATCCAGGTCAGCTGCAGAGACTAAAATAAAACCTTGCTTCACTGATTGGGCTCTCAGCCCATAACTCCCTCCAGTCACAGCTGTGCATGGAAGTTACTAGGGCTGTAGCTATCTCTTCTCCTTCAGAAACACGTGCTGGAGGTTTGTGAATGTCCCAGTTAAAGATATTTTGCAATACCAAAGAAAGACGTCTGCAGAAGGAGTCAATATGCAGGACTTTATTTGTAGCCATTAAGATTTTCTTATGGCAGGCCAATTTCTTGCCTGGAAGCAAGGGGCTGAATCTTCTCTGGTTTATGGACCTGAGACATCATAAGCGCTAACAATTTGCTGTATGATAGGCTAAGAACTCACTGTTGCTTTGTTCCAAAACCTAAAAAAATCTGTGTGGCAAAAATATGCCTTACTCCAGAAAGGGGAGATGGAGTCAACTATGGCAAATAGATGATGGCGTTATTAGGCTGCTCATTTTGAAGAAGATCTAAGGTCAGCAATGCATTTTTAAGGCTTTCTTATCCTCCCACATCAGTTTTATTCATATGGAGTAGTAAATATAACACAGCTATAATTTGTAATAATAGACACAAAAGGAAATTCCAGTTCCTTTAAGACAAGCACAACAGATAACACCCTGTGATGAAATCAAGACCTACTCTGCAGATATATCCTGAGGTGTCTTTGTTTCTCATATTTGGAATATACCCTGCCCCCTATAGTGCCATGATCTCCTTTTCCTCAGCATTAGATGAGGCCAGGTTAGGTCCTGTTAGGAAAAATAAAATAAATCAGATGCAATGGTATATGACTTACTTATATGCCCTTCAGAAGTATTTTATGAATATGATGACATTGGGTTGCAAAGGTCTTGAATCACAAGGTAATTAAACACTGATTTAGTAGGACCACATGTTGCTAAAGTTTTTGGGTTTTCTCTTTTTAAGGAAGTCCATGCTATTGTGTGGGCAACTTACATAACAAGGTCTGAGGCAATAACTGACATTTATACTTGGAAGCAGAAGTAAATCCTAGTACTGTTTTTCTCAGACTTTGTTTGTTGAGTGCATTGGCAATCTTGTGACTTTCAGACCTAGCATCTGGTTTGGAGTCCATTTCCAAAATGTCACAGTGCCTTCTGCTTTGATTTCTTCTTTTGTTTAATGTCAGTGTGGTGAGTTTCAGATATATCTTTAAAGAAACAAACTGATTCATAAAACCTTGTTTTCATGAGGCAGCTGCCATTAATGACTAAACCTTTACCACCTGAAACCTATCAAGTAGATATTGTATTTGTGTCATAAGTATGGAGAATATGATATAACACTTTCTCCCCTGATCTACAAAGTATTTCCCCTCTGGACTTTGAATAATAAATCTTCTTGCTATTATCATAGTGCTGTAGGATACTACAGCATAAAAGAATCTGTTTTTCTGGATGAAATATTATAGTGTTCCCATTAGAGAACTCCTACTTCAAGATCCCATAATTCATTAGCTGAATGCTTGTAAGTGTCACCTAGTTATAAGTCCTCCAGGAGCAAGTAATATAGTGTGCTTTCTGGTACTACATTACATTCTCTGATCAGAGAGAGACAGATTCTTTGTTGTTTGTTTTCCTTTGGGACTACAAGTATGTCATTTAAGCTGTAAACTACCACCAGTACAGAACTTTTTTTTTCTATGCACATCACTGGACAGGCTGCTCTAGAAATAATATAAAGTATCAGTCCAAACAATGTGGATAAAACACACATTGATTTTGATGGAATTTTTGCCTCTTTAATAATGGCTAAATAATTGGCTATCTAGCTGTAAGAGTAAGACTAAAATAAAATCATTTCCTGATTGCTCTTTAGTTTCATTTCTGCTAAGTCATTGCACAGGCTTGCTGCCTTGTAAATGGGGGATGCTAAAACCCCATGGTTGAATGCTTTGCTCTGGGCTAAGCATCAACTAAATTATGGCAGTTGGGATTCAGGAACTTCTATGTAAGAAATCTGCTCTCTTGGTCCAGCAGTAACATAACTACATCTTTATCCTCACATCACACATGCAAAACTTAGGGCCTTGCAAACAGCTGCTGTGACAAATCTGAATTTTGCAGTGCAGAAAAATGTGATTGTAAGAGACACAAATCTGAACACCTGGATCCTAAACATTGCTTCAGCTCCTTCTCCATTTATCGGTATATATATCCTTCGCAACTTGTGGGCAACTATATAAAATAAAAGCTATGATGCAGTTAGCTTCATAGATCACTAAACTTTTAGACTGTGGAACTGGTTGAACATTGAAGACATGAAGACATTGAAGAGATTTAACTAAACAGCAGGAACTGGTGACTAGACTTGATATTTGTGCATCCCAGAAAATAATAAAATTTTGAACTGAAGGAAATAAAACCAGATTGAGAAAAGCAGAGGTGAGTGAGAATTTGCTAAATTTTAGTAATAAAGTGGTTACTCATTAAGGAGACTCTGTAGAAAAAGATACTAACTCCACTATTTCACTATTAGAAGTTCCAATTCCCACTTCATTTTCAAATAATTTTAAATTTTCACATTCCTTTTTAAATATTTATAATTTTTCCAGACTTGCCAGAGGATAGAAAAAATGAAGGACTGCAAGGAAAAGTGATTATCTTGTTCTTTTGTCTGTTCTTTCTTAGGTGACAGTTAGAATAAAACTGAAAACCAAACCCACAAAATTCCTGGGGCAGGGTCGTAAAATCTTTTAAGAATAGGGAGGCATCTAAATATATGCCAGCTCAGCCTTAGGTAGAGGCAGGTGTAGCTTTGTAAAGCCTGACCTTTTATGTGGAGCAATCAAAAGGAATGAACTTCTAGTGCTGTTGGTAGAAAGAATAGCCTAAGGTAAATTAAGAAGTGGAGTGTCAGACAATGAGATGGGGAATAGCCAGATAAAAGATATTTAGGGAATGTGACCTCTGTGGTGCAACATCCTTCTAACAGTGTTGGCTGTCATGTTGGATGTCATACAATGACCTGTCTCAAGTGTGTTATTACATTTCTTGCCTCCCCTTTCCCATGCCTGTTGTTGGCCTGGTGTTCAGAGGTCTCCCTCAGGACCCTGACCCTCCCCTCAAGGCTGGGCAGCCAAGGGAGCTGCCACAGGGACTGGAGCAGGTCATCTCCCTGGTGTCATTCCTGAGGCTGCTGTGCTGCTGAGGCATGAACAAAGACCTCAGAAGTATTTTAATGCTTGTTCACTTCCTGAAGTGAAATGTTGAGTTCATTTCATCTGCAATCAGTCTTTGTGTCTGACTTGTTGCAAATACTTGACAATACTGATTCCTACTGAGAGGTGTAGATCCAGCACCCTATAAACTGGATACTCTGGACACATTACAGATTTTATGATATCTTCCATATTCAAAAAAAAAAAAGCATCTTTTCTATAGCGAAGAATTGGATCACAAAGTAAGTAAGCTGCAACTCCAGGGAACATAGTGCCATCCTGAATCAAAATGGTTTGGATCTGAGTTTTTAATGAAATATGGAAACAGAGAGTGTACTTGGAGAGGGGCAGGGAAGAGTGACTCTGTTATTGTAAATATATTTGCCTCAAAGAACAATTTTTTACTATCTGAAATCTTCAGTATCTCTTATTTCTTTTTATTTATTTCAAGCCTTTGCATGTGTTAGCTTTTCTGCAGACTGTAAAATTTAAAATTGTCCCTTAAAGTGAAAGCTGTGATGATCATTTTATTGGAAGATTAAACTTGAAATTGCAAGATGGATCACCCTAAAATTACTGGCGTGCCTGTTTCTGGATTCATTCCAGAAGCATTTGAGTGCTGCCACCAAAAATTACATGAACGGTTATGCACATCCAGCTGCAAGCCCTGAGGGAAAGAAATCTGTTGGTGGGGATGGCTTCTGCTAACTTACCTATTTGAGTCATAGTCAGTAACCTACTTCTGCACAGTGGCCCAAATTCAAACACGCTGCTATGTGAAATACTTGCTTCTCTTTGTAACGCAGAGCTCTCAGCTGAGCTGGTAAACCAGCAGAGATGAGAATTTGGTAAGGAAGACATGATAAGCGGCTGGGAGATAGCAGTTTAGCGATATCTTAACCTGGATCAAGAGCAGCTGATAGTTTGTCAGACAGCAGCCCACGTCCTTGTCTCTGCAATCTGCAGCACCAGATATTGCTCATCCCTGGCTTGTCATTCCACTCATTACTGGCAGATAACACATTAGCTTGGTGTTTCCGCTCAAATTATCATGAATGAAAAGGTAATATATTTAAATTATTGTCAGTCTTCATTTTGGTAATTGATAGAGATGAACTGCAAACTCCTTGCAGAAGTACGTTTTTTGTGCAAGTTTATGGAGGTATCACAATGCAAATCTGCATTTGCTTAACACGTTTAAAGTTTTCTTTCCTGCCTGCACTAGCTAGTGACTATTTAAATGCTTTCTTGAATTCTGGAGTAAAATTACATGGGAACTTATAGCAATATAAAAATATGTATGGCTTCATAGTCAGATTGTATGCATTGTTCAGCTAATGATCTTGCAATAGAGCTGGTCAATATAGAGAATTTATTCTCCGTGGAAGATTTCTGCTTTGACTTTCCTTTTGTCCTGAATTGAAAGGAAAAGTTAATTTTTTTTTGTTCCACAAGAAGTAAGAATTCAAGAAAATATCATTTGAAAGTTTCAAACAACTCTTTTTCAAGTATTTCATCTCATAAAGTAAGGACATTTGTTTGGAATAGCTTCAACCTCATTCATAGCCTATTAGTTCCAAATGAAATACACTGAATTTCCTCAAAGCATTGATTCTTTCCATTATTTTCTTATAAAAATAAGAAATAATATAATTTTTATAATATAATATAATTTCTTATAATTACATAATTTCATATAATGTAATTTCTCATCTTATTATATTAGTCAGTATATTCCTGTGGAAAAATATTCAATTTCACTGCATATTTTCTCTAATAAAAATATGCTGTTCAGAAAAATTTCAGTGAACTCTAGATTCAGAATAATGTTGAATGTATGATATAGGAATAAAATACTTTATTCTGTAAAGGAGTACTGGACACCATGGGAAGGCTCTTTTGTTGGTAGACCAGCAGTTTTCAATGGGAATTGTTAAATGTGCTGGAACCTGAAGGGGATAGATATAATTTTGTGATGATTATAAAGCCTTAGCTCAAAAAATAAAGCCATACTGTTTGTGTCTTCACCTAACTGGTGCTTGTGACAAACTAAGAAGTGAGGATAGTTATTGCTGGGTGAAAATTTTTGTAGTATTAACTGATTCAGATTTTCAATTGAGTTTATATCTTTTTAAATATGATAGCTCTTTATAATAAATTCCCTTCAAATTCAATGTGGAAGGAGGCTGAACCTAACACATTTCAGTTAAGCAACTAGTTTTGTCTAAAAGTGAGAAAGGACTTTGCTGAAATATTTTTCCAACATTTTTTCCGACAGTTATAACACAAAAGGTGGCAACTCTCACATTTAAAATAATATTCTTTTTAGAAATTTAAATGTCACCGAAAGTTAGAAATGGTTTAATAAAGTGAAACTAACTAAAATGTTTTCATTTAAAGGAGATTTTTGTTTAGTTTTTGTTGGTTTTCTTTGTTTGTTTGTTTGTTGTTGTTTTCCAGTGGCTTCATCTTACTTTGAGAAAAGGAAATCCACCAAAATGAATTGACGTTTTAAAGCTGAATGCCACAGGTACTGTAGCTGGAGACAGGTTGCTGGGCACAGAAAAGCCATGGGAGTGTGGGGGCAATGTTGGCAACTCATATCCAGGGAGGGTAGATGAGTAGACCAGAGAAAATACACAATGAGAAAGTACCAGGTATAGACACAGGAGAGCAAAACTGAGGTCTTCTCTGTTGGAAACATCTCTTTCTCAAAAGCAGGAGAGCCAGGCAGAAAGCTCAGAGACAAGAGAAAAGACAATTCAGGAGAAAATGGACCACAAAAGTAATGAAGATACTGTTTGGCCTGACTCTGCTACTGACTCATTGCAGCCAGGATGCCTTCTCCATTGGTCAGCTGTGGCAGGTTTGTCAGATGAGGCTCCTGTGTTTCTCAAGCCTCCCATTCTCTGTGATCTCCTCCCTTTACCAAAAGCCATGAATTATGTACCAGCTAGGTGAGGATACAATCTTTCTAGTGGTATCCTTTATGTGTAACACCTCTTAAATGCATTTTTCTTGTTTACTCTCCATCTTGATTTTCATCTGACTGCCTCCATCATTATGGGGACACAACAAAGGGTGACTTAAAATCTGATGCAAGCTGCATAACTCCATCACTCATTATGCCAATCTAAAGCGTGATCTAACTGTGTAATGGATCTTTCCTATGAAAAGAGAAAACTGTAGGAACCAAAACAATACATGAATAGGGAAGCAGGAACAGGAGCTGAGAGAAGGACCTGGGGCTGACATCTCAGGGTAGTCATAGTGGTGGTTGTCACTGCAAAAAAAAGAGTACAGAACTCCATGATAAAACTTTGTGAGTCATATTCTTCTCTTCTATCTCACTGCCATTTCAGCACTCTGGCCTCTCAGGAAACATGGTTGTCATTGTCCTTCAAAAGTTTTTTATCTAACTCACTCTTAATGAGCATATTTATATAAAAAAACCCTGTGCCTAACAACTGAAATTATTCCTTTCTTACATCATTAGGTTTCTTCCCTTGATTAAATATTGATGTTTACTGAGTATCAGTGAGAGCTCTCTTTTGTTCCAAGTTGGACTTAATGATCTTAAAGGTCTTTTCCAACTTAAATGATTCCCTGATTCTGTGATTGTGAAGCATAAAAACATGGTGGTGGTAGCTTTTTTGGCATCGGTGTCTTGTCTTCCAACCTTTGTCTCAGAAGTATCTTCTTTCCATGTTCAACTTCACTTCTGATTTCTCTACCTCATCTTCACCAGTGGTGCAGGGAGATGTGGAGTGGGTTTTACAGTCAGTTCATCACATGTTATCTCTGCTGCTCTTTCCTCTTCAGGGTAAGGACTCCTCACACTCTTCCCCTACTGCAGTGTGAGGTCACTCCCATGAGAGGTAGTCCTCCACAAACTTCTCCAAGTCCTTCCCATAGGCTGCAGTTCTTCCCAAACCGTTCCAGTGTGGGCTCCTATCTCTCTCTACAGGGCCACTGAAGAGCCACAAGCCTGCTCAGCACAGGCTTCCCATGGGGTCACGGCCTCCTTGGGCATCCACCTGCTCTGGCATGGGGCTCATCTGTGGGCTGCAGGTGGATCACTGCTCCACCGTGGACCTCCGTGGGGTAGCCTGCCTCACCATGGTCTGCACCATGGTCTGCACGGGAAATCTCTGTTACGGCACCTGGAGCACCTCCTCCCCCTCCTTCTTCACTGACCTTGGGGTCTGCAGAGCTATTCCTCTTGCATATTTGTATCCCTCTCTGAAGGTGCTGCTTGGCAGCAGGGTTTTTTCTCTCTTTCTTAAATACATGATCCCAGAGGTGCTGCTACTGTCACTGATGGGTTTGGCTTTGGCTGATGGTGGATCTGTCCTGGAGCTGGCTGGTATTGGATCTATCAGGGGAAGCTTCTGGCACCTTCTCACAGAAGCCACCACTGTAGCCCCGCCTCAAACTAAAATCCAGTATAAGCATGTAACACACCGAATTTATTTTAACAAAAATGCTGTCCTTCAGAGTTAAAAATGCTATAACAGTTCATATATCCTCAAACTTGCACTAAGACAGAGAAATTCCCATCTTCTGTATTTAAAATAATTGTTCTGTGAATGATTCAGATCAACCACATTGTTACGGTGAGACAGTCCATGAACAGTTGGCATGACTGAAAAAACATTGCTTTACAGCTATCCATATTTTGGTGCTTTCAATTTTGAATTGCCTTCTTGTGTCTTTGAAGAATTTCTTATTTTAAGAAAGAAAACTACTGCTTTTAGTGTCACATGAGCCAGCATATTTTCTAAACTATGATGGTGCCAGATACACTGTGCTTCCGATGCCACCATTTGCCAGATGACAGATGAAAGCAAGTTCAGCAAAGCCAGAAACTAAAACTCAAAAACCACTCAGGTTACTAGGACACAGGCATACTAACTGCAGCAGGAGCTGAGTGCTCTGCTGAGTTGGGACCTGTGGCCTGAAAGGCTATGCTGAACCTTTCACAAAAATCCTGAAGTTGGCTCAGATCTGCCCACACTGTCAGATCAAACATGGTACAGCCAGTGTATCCTGCTGCCCCTGTATCACTGCTCTGTTCAGGCACTCTAAGGTGCTTGTGTTCAATGTTTCCAAAGCCCTTGGTCCATGCAAGCACGTGTATGCTCCACATTGTTGGCGCACGATAGGTGTGACACCACGTTGTACATGGGCTGACAGTGTGTTCATCCTCATTCAGTGGCCATTAGCCCAGTGCGTGACCCAGAAATTCCCCACTCAAAACCATGGGGCACTAGATTCCCACAGAAAGGACAAGTCCTGTGAGTCTTCTCCCCACCCAGAGGAGAAGCTGTTTGTAGGTGTTCGTCACAATCCCTGTGGCAAACTAAGGCATTAGCTCAAGAGCTTTCTGACTGCGAGACTTTGATCTACAGGATGCCAGTAAGTGTACTGAAAATATGCAGGGCTTTTTGGCCTGGAGAGAGGCCACAACTGAAGCTAAACCCTCACTGCAGTTAGGCATCATATGTATGTAAATTAATGATGAGATCTTACAGTTTGAAGCAGACCAAAGCAAATTCTGCCAGCCTTATTCTTTATTACAGAGGCCATGTGAAAAGGCACTCTTTTAAGACAAGGAACACCCCTAGACTGAATTTTGCTGGTTCTCTTAGCAGGTCTTAAACAGAACATTTTATTAGCTCCACTTAGGAGGAAAAATAGCATTACCTGATGCCAACACCGATTTTATTCTCCCTGTCAGGCCATGGTGCCATGCAACTAACAGAGTGGGTATTGGCAAGTAAATGCAATATTGATAAAGGTTCTTGCAGTTATACTGGAGAAGTTGCTCTGTATTGTGTTCGTGAAGACAATATGTGAATCAACAGAAGTCTGAAAGCTAATGAAGAAATATTAGGAGACAAGGAAACTTGTCAGCAGCTGATGTTTGTACAAATCCTCATAAGGGGATCCTTTCTATTTTTATGTACCACACAGCTCCATTAAAAAGCAATCAGCACTAATAACAATTATGTTTATTTTGTTAGCACGGATGTGAAGCAACCTCTCATCTCCTGAGCCAGGCACCGCACCAGCAGCAGACAGCCCCCTCTACTCCAGAGTCTGGCTTTTGGAATGGGGTAGTTTGATGGGAACCTTAGGCACGTGCTCCAGGCTCGCTTCTCTCACCCTAGTACCTTTGAGGGAGCACTTCAATACATTGCAGCAAGGCACCCAAAGGCAGGAGTTGCAGGGAGTTACCTTGCACCACACCAGCTGTCTGCCAACACAGTCCTGGCAGCTTTTGAGCCCACAGCCCATGCTCAGCCACATCTGGTAGAGGTATAGTTCCCAGGGACAGTAAGATTTCACACATGTCGCATGTCAAGCGATGTCAACACTCAGATGGAGAAGGGAAACTTTGTCAGTGCTGAGAGGAAGAAGGGCCACATCTCTCCCTTCCCTTTCCTCCCTGGAAATGGGCTACCAGCAGCCCCACAGGCACGTTGGCCAACAAACATGTGGCTCACCACCCCAGGCTGCTTCCCACACAGCCACAGACCATGGTGGGGTGGGTTGTGTAACTTTGGAGGTGCTGTGAAGGACCAAAAAGGAGAGCTAGGGGTATTGCTGTGCAAGCGTCTAGGGGAAGGAACACTCCAGGCTTGGGCTGATGAGGTCCTGGATGAACACCAGCTTTCAACAGAAGCTGGGACCACATGGTCTTCAGCGTCCCTTCCAGCCCAGGGGCTCTGGAGCAGATTCTCTGAATGCTTGGCAGAAGGTTGATGCTTTAGAAAACTTGAAAGGAAACAAAACTTTGTGGTGGAGGGGTTGACAGAAGTTGGTGCCATGGCAGCAGGGTGGAGGTAGGAGGTGACATACAAATTTGTAAGGAGTCAGGCTTTGTTACCTCTCAAAGCAGAGCAGCTTAAGAGGAGAAAATGAGCATTCATTAATGTAATTTCAAACAGCTGGTGCCAGACATGATTAAACTTAGCCTCTACCTTACCTGCATAAAGTAGTGAAGCCAAAAGTATACATCACCTTTTTGGTAATAGCTGCTTAAAACCTAAAACTCAGGCAGTCTCACTCACATGTCCCTTCCTTCCACAGCCCATGGCTTCTGGGAAACTGTTTTTCTTCTTTTTTTCCCAATATGTGCATCTGTTTATCATGTTTTTTGCATATTTTATTAATTCACATTGCAAATTACAATTACAGCTATTAATCCAAGGAATTTAAGTGGAGAAAGCTGCTGTGCCTTGTTTGATTTTTTTTCTCTTAAGTTACACCTATGGTAAATATTCTGAATTTGACCTTTTTTATAGCTGTAAGATTCTATCTTACGTGTATATTCTGAAACTGCACATATAGAAAGTTTTTGTTCTTGTCTATGCAAAGATCTATTCCCATGGACTTTGAGCAACATCAGCTTCTTGCTTAGTGTCTGTCAGTTTTTTAAAGAAAATTTACAGTTTTGCAGAATAGGCATAGTTGCTTTCATTGTCCAACACTAATAACATCTTACTAATTATATTAGTTATTCAAATGGTGCATTAAGTTTATGCAAATTCATGTTTATAAAATTTTCTAGAAACATCAGCAGGCCTCACAGACGTTTAAGTGAATGATAAGAAACTAGTACAAGGCAGTGGTGTCAATAAAAGACAGAGAAAATACAGAACCATGTGCTTAATCCTCAAACATGAGTGCTATTCGGCAGTTTAAACCATGTCATCTGCAGCACCAGAAGAAATAAACATGGCCTTTAGGGAAAAAAAAGTTCCTTTTCAATAGCAGACCGTTGTGCGCATTACCACTCTTCTTCCTCAGTTGGTCAAATTGTTTTAACTGCTGAAAACAAACATTTGCCCTTTCAATACCATTGCATTTGGGGTCCTTCAGGTGTAATCTGGATCTGGAATGAAATTTTCATTTTAGCAGCTTTTAATGTATTAGTATCAGTTCATTTTGTAGCTAGATGTTCATTACCTTATACACACATAGTCCAGGCTCTGAACCATAACATTTAAATTCTAAAGAATAAAATAAACATGGAGCTATTAATTGTAGCTATGCACTACAGCAGAAAGAACATGGATTCAAATATCAAAATGGGGGCTTGAGTCTTTTCTTAGAATCAAATTTTCAACCATGGAGTGGAGAATTCTGGCTTGCAGATCTTCAGGGTGCACATTTAATATCTAGGAGCTACACTGATGGAGGATGCTAAGTTGCAGGAGATTTATATCCTCATTTACCCAGAGTTTCTTTGGTAGCTGAGTAGATCTCCCATTTTGGCTCTGTACACAGCTCTGGAGTAATGCAGGCTGAAGCACCAGGACTTTTTCTTGCAGAGTTTTGCTGTTGAATTGTGAGGGGCCAATCTCTTGTGTCTGGTCATCTGCCTGGATCATCTTAAGTGGAAGGCAGCCATAATAAAATACTCTGAGTTTGATTTAGGGAGCTCCAGTATAAACCTTGCTCCGCTTTTACTGTTTGATTTATGCTGCAAAATGTTTTCTTACTGTGCTGTTTTTGGCTGGGGTAGGGGTAATTTTCTTCACAGTAGCTGGGATGGAGCTGTGGTTTGGATCTGTGCTGTAAATGATGTTGATAATACAGAGATGTTTTCATTTTTTCTGATCAGTGCTTCCACAGCAGCAAGGCCTTTTCTGCTTCTCACCCCACCCCACTAGCGTGCACAAGGAGTTGGGAGGGGACACAGCCAGGACAGCTGACCCCGACTGAACAAAGGGATATTCCAGACCATACGGCACCATGCTTAGCATATAAAGCTGAGGGAAGAAGCAGGAAGGGGGGGATGTTTAGAGTGATGGTGTTTGTCTTCTGAAGTAATCATCACATGTGATGGAGCCCTGCTTTCCTGAGGAAGGCTGAACACCTGCCTGCCCAAGGGAAGCAGTGAATTAATTCCTTGTTCTGTTTTGCTTGTGTGTGTGGCTTTTGCTTTCCCGTTCAATTGTCTTTATTTCAACCCACAAGTTCTCTCCTTTTTCTGATGTTCCTCCCCAACCCACCAGGGAGGAGGAAGTGAGCGTCTGTGTGGGGCTCAGTTGGTGGCTGAGGTTAAACCATAGACTTACATAATAGATGACATTTCCAATAACTTAAATCTAAATATGTTTAGACAAATAGAGGCTTTTTTGAATCCACTGTCAAACTTAAGAAAGAAAACAACAACAAATTGTCTGGGTGGAAATTAAATGGATTTTTATCTCTCATAAAACAAGTAGACCAAGAAACAGGAACATTTTGAATCAATTCAAATGATCAGTTTTTATGCAGGTTAATTGCAAAACGAGAAATGTAATTTTAAAGCCAAATAACAAATTTCTTTCTGAAGGCATTGAAGTAATTTTTTTTTACTTTTCCAATGAAACAATTAATTAAAACATCAAATATTTCAGTATTTTTATAATTCTGTTCTCCTTGGTTTAATTGAAGCACATTGCAAAATTCAACTCCAAATTGTGTGTTTGTGCTGCCTCCCTCCACACCCCCTCTCCCTTCTTACCACACAAAAATTAATTTTTCAGCTACATTTGGTTAATGGACTGAGAGAATAATAAATTGCTCAGCATTATGTAAGACGTCAAAATACAGCAGTAAACACCATGTAGGTAGGTGTTCCCCATCCAGTTTCAGCAAAATGCATGCAAAGAACAGTTGGATTTTATTGTATTTATGTTATTGTCCACATTATTTCTTCATGCACCCCGAAATACAAGTCACCGTACACTGTTGACTGCCTACAGTCAACAAATGGGAATGCGTCTCTCGCAAGTCAGCAAAATACATAGTAAAGTGAGAAAATAGAAGTGTTTTACCCACCAACACATTTTCATTTAACTCAAGTAGACAGGACAAAAAAAGGATTTTTACGTGACAAACTGAGCTGGATGTAATATTATCTCACTTGTGATAAACGATGTAAAGGTTGTTATCTACTTACGTGAAAGTAAGAGAAAAGAGACAGATGAAATATTCAAATATGAGAATTGCAAAGCAAACCTTTACTCTTGTAGAAATATTAATAGAACTATGATGGGACCAGAGTTTCATTGCAAGTTTTCTTGTATTTAAGAACTCATGATGTTTTTTTAACATGCTCTCCATCAAAATTCACAGTGAGAGAGGCAAGATTCCCAGCTACTGTTGGAGGGGAGAGTGACAAAGATCTGATGGTTCCTTGTCAATGCTTCATAAACTGATGAGTGAATGACAGGAATAACCTCTCTGTTGCAGGGTTCAAATTGTGAACAATTTCCATTGCATTTCTGTAG
>NW_020897691.1:13857070-13935259 GCF_003984885.1 Neopelma chrysocephalum
ACATATGGCTGACCACATTGGCCTGTATGCCTTATGTTTATACCCCTCCATCAATACCTCTCATCATCAATTCAGGAAAGAGCCTTTAGGGAAGATCTTCCTCATCTGATTTCTCTGGGCCTCTGCTGATTTATGCCAGATGGGAAACAGGCCTTGTGTCATGTAAAGTCCTTGCAATGATCAGACAACATTCAGCTGAAGAGGTTTGCAGCTGAACTCAGGAAATAGGTGGGATAGATGTTGTTGTTTTTGTTCTAACATTCTGGTCTTTCACCATGTTGATGATCTGGAGTTGTCTTCTTGAGCTGCCAGCACCAATGACTATTTTCTTTACTACTGAAAGAATTATAAAGAAATAAAGAGAAAATGATTTATCATTTCTACTCTTTCCTCTGACATGAAGATGTCTTGTGAGTCATTTGAATTCAGATTAAAGTCTAGAAAGCCCGCTGTACTGCAGGAGCTGTTTCTCCTGACATCCACAGTCCAGCATTATCTCTCTGTCTAAATTCAGTAAGTTTGACATTATTACAGTGAGTCTGACTACAGGAATATATAGTTGTCACTGAGATCAAATGAAATTACACAGGTTACAAGGAAAAAAGCCTACAGATGAAGGCGTAAAAATACCCTATTTGTTTAATGTGGATGAGTGCAGTCAGGTCCTTGGTACAGACAAGGTTTTCATTGATTTCTGTATAAACATTAAAATTAAGAATTTGAGTTTATACAGCCAAGTCCAGTTTGATTCTTCATCATATTAATCCTAATTGAGATTTAACATAACACTCCTAACCTAAAGATCAACAAAAGATTGCTGGATTGAAATTTATGTAGAAATACAACTGTTCTGAGGCTCAGTAACAAAAAGTACAATGAAATAAATGCAGCTAAAGAAAAAAGGTCAGAATGTCCATTTCTCATAGTTTCCTAATACTTCAAGCTTTATATTAATCCTGAATGGGAAATGGTGTCTTCTTCATAAATTGGAAAGTTTTGAAAATACTGATTTAAAAGTGAATAAATAAAGAAGTATTTTGACGCTTAAGAATGAAAAGTTTTTATTTCAAGTCAGTTTGACAGGGAATTGTCAAATTCTTGTTCAAATGCTTCATGCTTCCACTCCATTCTGTAAGCTGCATTTTCTCCCTGTGACATACCTCCTGCCACTCACTGCAGCTTTCCCATAGACCCCGTAATGCACCATGAAGTAAAGAAATTGGCCCCTGGGATATGTGAGACATTTAGACTATCACTCTCAAAGGAAAATGACTCAGGAAAAACTTTTACAGAAACTGGGCATTTTATTTAAAGTATATTTTGCCTAGAAATCCCAGGTTAGCAGAGTAACATCTGCAGCAGAATAATAACTCTGCTCTCTACTTACTAGTAATGCCTTATGAGCCCCTAATTATGTGTGGTGCTGTCTATAGCACAGAACTAGTGTGGCTTATATACAGATTTTATTTTTAGGAAAACATTTCTTCTCTTTGGATCATGTTTGGATCAATCTCTTACCCCAAGTGTGTACTTTCATGAAGCACTCTGTATTGTTCTGCACAGGAAAAAGGTATTTAAAATCTGTGTGTGTGCCCTGCTCTCAGCAACAGTGTAACGTGCACACCTTGAGGAAAGCAGTCAGCAGTTCCTAGGGATGTTTCCTTGGGTCTGTTTTGCCAACCTCTTGGCAGCCCTTTCCATTCAGAAACTAATGCTGTGGATACAGACATCTTGGGGGACAAAGCTTGGTTTGGAAGCTCTTGTCCCTGGTTGTTTGAGTGGGTGACTCAGACCTTCATGAAATCTTATCATGCTCTAATCTAATTTAGCAGTTCCCTGACTCAGAGATCACTGGAACAATATGTCAGAAAAACAGTAATTACTGCCCCACACCTTGTCACACAGGCTGGTTAATGATCACTGAAATTAGGAACCAGCCCAGCACCTTTTCTGCTGGTAGCAATAGAGATACAATAAATCTTTTATACATGATAGCAAACAATTTCCATCATTTAGACAATTCTGTTACTCTTTTTTTTTTTCCCTTTTACATAGGCTAATTTTTCAGTTGTGAAATACAGAGTGATCTTGAAAAACTTCCTTTGAGAAATAATTTAAGCAACTATTTGGGCCTGATGCCTTCTTTTTCCTTACCCAAGCCACCCACCCACCCACAACTTCCTTAATAAATGACATCACACTAACTAGTAGCAATGCAAACCTCTCCAATGCCAATAATCTCTTCTTGACAAGAGCAAAAAAGTCTTCTGAATGAAGATTGAACAAGAAACCAAGCCTACCCTATGCTCTGGTGTTAGTAAAACCACAGGTTCCTCTCTCTGAGCTTTATCAAGGGGTCTCACAGGCCACAGCACAGAATTAAGGTTGAGACCAGCAGCTGACCAAGGCATGGCTCAGCTGTCATGTGGCCCTGGAATTCAAACGAGGGAACCAGTGCAGCAACCTAGAAAATGGTTAAAGGAAAAAGAAGAAACCATCCATCTGTTAAATGTAACCCAAGGTGTTCATTTTCATTAGTAGTGCTAAATATAGATTTTAGGGAACTGAAAATTGGCTGGTGGAGATCCAGAACGTCTTGTGTGCAACAGTTGAAGCACCTCTTCCCTCACATCTGTCCCTAGCACACAGCATCCCCAGAAAAAAAACCCAGACAGGATTGGAAAGGAACATCCTTTATTTTTCCTGTCAGATGCAGGACCTTTCTTCTCAGATTTCAGCAATAGGTGCAAGGAAGAAATTCTAATGGGGTGTTTGTGTAGCTTGTTTTTCAGGTTCTTGCTTGTAATGACCCTCTTGGTGGTGAAGGCAGCGTGCGTCACACAGCAGCCATTTCCACTGCAAAATCTGACTTGGGTACATGCATAGACACTAGAAAGCTGGAACGTACTGACACCTTTGGATGGGATAGGGAAATGTTTATCACAGGCTGTGGTACCAAAGAGGCATTCCTGCCCCTCAGTATGAAATGGTAATTTTGATGAACTGCCCAGTGAGGCTGCTGAAACCAGAAGGGTCTGGAGGTGTCTACACTGACATCAAATGATGGTTTGGCAGCACTCCACATCAGTATGCAAAAGCCCTGAAAATACTCTCTTCCCATTCACAGCTCACCCTGTTTTACAGGTGCACTGGCAGCAAGGCCACTCACGGCTCAATGTCAGAGGGAGCTGATCTGAAAAACATCTCAGAGTGTTTTTCTGCTATGTCAGAGCAATGACAGAGACACTTTCAGAGAAGACTGGAGTACTCTCCTCCTGTTGGCAGTGTGGGAAGAGCAGTCCTCAGGCTGAAAAACGATCTGATAGAGGGAGGTCCTGCTGTGTCTTTCCCTTCTTTTAATATATGTATGAAGTCTCTAGGAAGAGTAGCAAGGAAATACTGAGTATTGTAATAGACAGGTCATATTCGGCTTCACATTGCTGTAACAGCAAATCTAGTCGGTGATGTGGAAGAGATGATCTCCAGTCACACAAGATGTTTACTTGAATGTGACTGAGGCTCAGTTCCCAACCAAGTGAAACCATGCTGGTAGGGTTGCTGAAAACATCATCAGAAAGTAGTACTGAACTTCCCCCTCTGGTAAATGAGGGACAGAACTCCAGCAACATCTTTGGTTCAAGGCTGGTGCTAAGATCCCAAGAAGGCAATCCTGTCAGGGAACATTTTAATTATATTGGCCAGGCTGAGGAAAACCTAGTGTTTTCTATCTGACCTTTGCAATTATTTATAAAACCTCTGGTACTTTGCAAAAGGGAAGATTATTTCTTGTGTTTGCAGAGTTTGTGCAGGGAGAGCCCCAGCTCTCTGTTTGCCACTGCGTCACCAGCTTAGCATCAACTTGACCAATCCACGTAAGCTGTAGCTAGTTAATACCACCTCCGCAGCAGCAGTTCCCTCTCATTGCCAGCTAACCTCTCGCACAGAGCGCTGCAAATGCTCTTGCCATACTGCAGACAGAAAGTTCCTGCTGGTTTATGATCAGTTCTTACCGTAACTGAAGCAGCTTATGAAGGTTTTTATGTACTAATTGTCATCCAAATTGTCACAGTGACTGTTTGTTTTTACTTTACATGCTGGAGTGGATTGTGAGCAAAAGGAGGTAGAAAAATAGGCCAAATCAGTTTCTGCTTTGAATGGATGATTTGTATTTAATTGACACGCAACCATATGTTAAATCTAACTCAGAAAGTCTCCAAAATTTAGGCTCGGTACAAGGGAAGTATATCTAAAATACAGCTCTCCCTTTCTAAATATTCATCATCTTCAACCTCAATTTTCATAGTAGTGCACTTACTGTTCTCTTCGAACAGAGTCCGAGCATTTAATTACCAAAGGATGCATGCCCTGGCTCAGGGTAGAGTGAGGCTGGAACTCCCAAGGGATGGGAGACAGCTGCTCAGCACCCATTAGTTTCACTAACAGTTATGAGAATTAGTGCAATTAGCAATTGTAAGATAGAGGAGATTCTCAAGCTGATAGTTTTATCCAGGAATCCAGGGAGGCTAATTTTAATCTTCCTGAATGTAGGTTTTCGTGCAGAACAGAATACTGGGAGCAGATGCTGCCCTAGAGAGCTCAGATATTTTTTCTTGGAAGAAACCCTATGCTCCTGTGAAATAGTTAGCAGGGGTCTGATTTGTCTCCCATTTCTGTAAACACCCTAGTGTTTACAGCAACATCACAATGTTAAGTATTACTGCACCAAATCCAGATGTCCCAACTCATGAAAAACTTTATGAAGTCAACAGGAATTCTTCTGTGGATAAGGCAAGCTGCAGCTTGCTCTAGATGGATGTAACCAGAGACAAGGTTTACTCTTAGTTGCACTGGCAGGAGCACAAAAAAACCTCAATAAAGCTCCAGATTTACAGTGGACTGACTGACAGCAAAACATGTCCCCAGAAACATACCCAAAGGAACAACTTGTTTAAACATCTCATTGGAAATGTCCAGTAGCACACCTTAACTTTTGACCTTTCCCTTCAGCTGTGACTTCTGTTTAGCTTTTAACTGTCAGAAGTCCAAATTTTCCCTTTTCCTTTGCCATATGAATGCTTAACAACTTTTGTTCTATTAACACACCATCTTCCTCATTCAGGATACCATGGATAGCTAAGCAAAGGAAAACTAGATGCAACAATAATTTCTTACGTGTGTGTGCACGTGTGTTAGAAAGAAAAAGTTGCTCCCTTCAGGCATTACCTATGCACTCCCACTTCTCTTACTGCAGTTCTACTTCATACACTCCTGTTCTCCATCTCCCTGGATGAGGATTACAAGTCCTAGTCATCACCAGCATGCACACACAGTTCCTCAAGCTCACTGCATGAGTATTGACACAAGGGAGAATACTTTGCACTATCAGCCAGGAGGGAGTCAGGAGCCAAGGTTCCGACAGCCTTCAGTCATGCCCAAAGGCTGCCAAAGCCAGATGGGACTCCTGACTCCTTCACAGCGAAACCTCAATATGAAATGGATGTTTTCAGGGTGATTCCATTGAGATCCTACCTTTCATTTCTCACCACATACATTATATTACAGTATTTAAAACTAAAGAGATTTCTGACTGTCAAGGTGTAAGTGTACTTCGTTAGTGCGAGTGCTAGTACAGTAAGGTACTGCCATCATAACACATCTTAATGAAAGCCTGTATGTGACTCACACCAGCTATTTTCCTTTTGATTCAATGAGACCCCACTGTGGACTTTGTGTGTAACCATCTTTTAATAACTGGACCCCAAAGAGCCTTAGTGCCTTATTCTTACATGCTTAACACTTTGCTACTTGTTTGTTCCAGAGTATAAAAGATCTATAAAAGCATTTTTGATTGGGGTACTGCCTTTTTGATAGGAAAACTTCATCTCCTGCTTATTTCATGGCTAGGCTTCACGAACAAAGATTTGGGGAATATTTCAGCATATCAGGCCATAAAATGCTCTGGTCTGTTAATAGTTGTGGTGTTTTTCCCAATGTCAGACTTTATTCCACATTATTGCAGAACTGACATCTCTTGAGGAAGACTGCCTGGCTGCTCAGCACGGGATGGCTGTTGAAAACTGTCATCTGAGCATGGGGGACACAGAAGACAATCTTGCTCTGCCTGCACACAACACTGGGTAGCAGAGAGCACTACAAGGAACCAAGCAAGTCAGAGGAGCCTTTGTGGAGCTGCATCAATATACAATAAATACCACAGTAAGAGCAGGAACAGGATCCCGTTGTGTGCCAGCAGGCACCATGCGCGACAGCTTGTGCTGAATGGCTCCAGCACTTGCCGTGCCAGCAGCTCTGTGCGAGGCAGCATCCCAAGACAAGCACTGTGCCAGTGCTGGCTGCTTGTGGGCTCAGGTGGGCGAGCCTGGTCCCCACCTTGGCACTTGGGAGGCTTGGGCTCCATCTCCACTTTGCTTTGGGCAAGTCCCCTTCACCACCCTCACATCCTTTGCAGCTTCTGTGCACTTTGGTTGCAGGTTCTCTCTCCCTGTATAATTCTCCACAGATCATTTAACTCAATGGAAAATCTCCCGGTTTGGATTTGTACTTGGTATTATAACCAAAGCATTTGTCAAGTGCCCAGAAAAATAAGGCTCTGCTGGAGTGCTGACTTAAAGCTCAATTAAAATGCCTTCTTTTCAATATAATTTCTCACGCTTTACCAAGAAGTTTGGTTTTACGAAATGTATCAGCTATTTTCTTTATTCTTTAGGTCCTACCTAGGTATAACCAAGTGCACAGTTTTTTATTTTTTATTAAATTTTGAAAATGTTAAAAGGAATTACAAATACTAACACATGAACTGTAATAAACCAGTGGGCAAAGGAGGTCTTCTAATTATACCACACTCTTAAAAATAGTTTGTGTATATTGGGATTGACCAGGACTGATTTACAATTCTAGGAAAGAAAATATGATACAACTGATCCAACAGATAACTTTATCGACGAGATGTCACAGGCCCAGTCTCCACGGAGTAGGAAAATGTAGTGAAGAACTGCCGTAGGGAAGTGTGAGCTGTTTCCAGAAATCAGCAGTTTTGGAGCTGGGTGCCACCAACCACATTGGAAAGAATAATTATGGACTGACCCCTGGGCTTCTACACGTACTGTAATTTTCGTTTTGAATAACAATTATTTACACATGCAGAGCATTCCTATTAAAGGATACTACTTAACAGGTAACTTCTATCAGACAATTCAGTTACATACTGAGGAATAGGAACACAAATGATTAAGCACTATCTCTCAGAAGAGGCACCAGCTATTTTTCTAAAACCAAAAAGATGGAAAGAAAAGGTTATTTAATGAATATTACATCAGTCAGTATTTTTTCAGTAGCAGGAAAATTTACGACAAAAATTTGTGTTCACAAAGGCTTTGAAACAGCTGCAAACCTCAAGAGACACTATGATGTAATTTTGAAAGTAAACTATGAGTACAAAAGAAAGGCTATTGACAGGAATGTTGTTACTCAGAGACCACGGGAACATTAAGTTGTACGTTTATTCATACTTAATAATTTTCAAATAAATATTTAGTTTTGCTGCTTTCTAAATAAATTATTTCATTCAAATTACATTATCTGTATAATGCAAAGAAACAGTAGCTAATAAAAATACTTGTTTCTTAGCTTATCCGGAATTTCAGTTTTGGAACACAATTGAAAACTGCTCTTTTCTCTCCTGTGCATTGCTTTCTAAAAGTCATTAACCTGCTGTTGCAAAAACTGATTAGTTTCACTGTTCTATTACTAAAATAATTAAATTATTCTGTTTCCACACTGAAATCTAGAATTAAATTACAGGCCATCAAATTGCTTGCAAATGCCTGACAAAGTATTTGTTAATATGCATTTATATCAAAGAAAACATTTTCTATCAAAAAGTGTGTAATTTATAGACTTAAGTCCAGGGTTGTGGCTTTGCGCTTTAAAACCTCTCCACAGAATCAAGTGCCTCAACAAATGATCAAATAGTGTCCTGGGCCCAACAACAGAATTCCTAAAGTGTGGAGACCAACGTTACTCAGGAAACCTATCTATTTTAGAATTGATTCCCCCAGGATAGGACTGGATAACTCCTCTACCATTCCCCAACTCATATCTGTCTCCTCTGCCACAGCAGCAGCAGTGAGCCCTTTACTAGGCGGAAGTAGAACCTCCCTCACTTCATTCACTTTGTCTATCCCTTTGGTGTTTAGAGGCTTTTAACAAGAGCTGTTAATGATTCAGAGGCACCCACCTTTGTTAAGAACAAGTAACAAAGAAATACATGCTCCACGAGGAAAACAGAAAAGCCCTACTGAACAGTGATAGCTTGCCGATGAAGAAAGTTTCTTGTTAAGAACTGTGGGAACTTTACAGAAAATCTATGCTTATGAGATGCTAGAAGATTGAAGCACACAAAAGAAGAGGTTCCCTAGAAATATCTATGACACGTCCCTCATTTAACATAGCAGGCTCAAGCTTTTGGCCAGACTTCTCAGCGCTCCGTTTCCCTGCACAACGGAACTGGGCTGGGCTTTCTCCCTTCATCCCCACTGCAGACATGAATGTTCAATAGGTGCAACACTTCCCAAGAGGCAATTACAAAGTCCACTGCCTTGCCTCTTCAGAGACACTTCTTCATTTACAGCAGAAGTGATTAACTACCTTTCCTTTATTAAGTAAAACTTGCCTGTTTGGTTCAGGGAGGTCAATCTGTAAATGTATATCTTATGAGTTTGAACTGTCATCCTTCACACATTCACAGCATACATTTGGTTGTATGACTTAGGTGCACATTAAAACATGTATCACAGGGGACAAAACTTTTCAATATTCACATTTGTTCAACCACTGCAAAGCCCTGTATGCTCATATTTCAACAGTCAGTAAGAAAGTGACTAATATCACAAATTAGGAACACAAAAATGTGCCACTGCATTTAGATGAACATTAAGCTCCAATGAATGGGCTACACTTACAATCTTTCACCCTTTGTTTATTCATTGCTCATATCAGTGACTCATTCCTCCCACAGAAAAATCATCAGAAGGGCACTCAGAGGAACATTTTACAAATATTCCTCGTTTTTTCCCTCCAAACTCCTCCCCTCTCCTCCAACTCCATCTAGTGCAGATTCTACCTCCACCACAGCATGTGCAAGAACAGCAGATATGAAAGGATCACTGGGACTTGGAGATATTCCCTCCATCTATTTTCTGGCTGCTGGTGAAATGCTCTGGGCTTTCTACATCTGTTACAGAAATTATAGGATAGAATCAGCTGCTTTTAAGACCTAACCATGGCACAAGCAGTTAGCACAGTGTAATCATTTCCACAACTCCTACATTGCTTTACTAAGATTTTATAGAAGATTAAAAGAAAAACAACATATGTATGTGCCTTCCAATAGTACCTGGTATAATCTGTATAATTTTTCCAGGAACTGAGGTTAGACTAACAAGTCTGTAGTTCCCTGGGTCTTCCTTTATGTCCATCTTGTAAACTGGAACAACATTAGCTAGCTTCCAGTCAGCGGGAACCCTCCCAGATGTTTGGTAGATGATCAAGAGGAGTTCTTCCAAACCATACGCCAGCTCCTTCAGAATGCTGGGATGAAACCCATCAGGCCACACGGACTTGGGAACGTTCAGCCGATACAGCTGGTCTCCTAAAGTTTCAGCATCCATAAAAGGAATGTCACTGTCCCCACATGTGGTCCTCTGTTTCAGGGGACTGCAAGACTACCAGGGCAAAACTCCATCATGATAAACAAGGAAGGCAGTCTAGATTTTCTTCCTTAACCAAATGACATAGTCAAGAGAAAGTCTGACCAATGATGATAACCTGTTAGCATAAGGAGGGGACAATTCACAGCAATACAGAATTAGTTTTACTAGCTCACTAACCCCCATAGGTAGGATGGAAGGAAAAGTGGCATAAAAATCTCCACAACTATCTAGGCCAGCCCACACCAACGATGTACATTTTGAGACACCCTGTAAGCAGTCAGACCTTACAGTTGGTAGAATTTGAAAAGGTAATTTCTAGCTGATGTGAAGGCTGCCATCAAACCAAGACATGTTACATCACGGAAAACTGACACCTGTTCCTAAACTGATAAAATGTGATATGTGTCCAGCTGGGCACTTGCTTGTGTCAGCTCTATAAATACACGAAACAAAGGAACTTGGAAATTAAGCCCTGGAAGGCTGACATCTCATACAAAGAAGGAAACCAAGCCAGAGGTTTACAGATATCTCACAATTCTTGTCTAAGGAAAGTTATTCTAGTACTTGGAAACCCTACATCATTTACTTCTGCTCCCAATGACTTAAGTCCTTAACAACACTTGAAAGCTATGAGTTCAACTAATTGTCCTCTTTACACAGTGTATGGCTGTAGAATATGTGGAGTGACTACTTGGGACTTGGGACACTGAATCAGTAACCTATTCCCTCCTCCTCTAAAGAAGAGAAGACAGTGGATGCACCATGATTTGTGACAATGGGTGCACTTTATGAATCCCAAACCTATAGACTTGGCTAGTAAAAACTTGTAAGTCTCACTGATTACTCAGTAATTAGATTACTGCGACCTTTTTATATGTCAGATGTATAATATAAAACTAGAAATATAAAAGTTAATAGACTAAAATTCAACATCTGCTTCTACAGTGGTGAATAAAAGTGGTAAATGAAAATATTACAGATATAAAAAAGAATTTATACCAGGCTAAAATTCCCTCTACCTCAGACACTTTTCCTGTGATACAGTAAGCTAGTTTTACTGTAGCTATTTCACTCTACTGACACTAACACAGACATTCTTTGTAACAAACTGAGTGATATGGGGGTGGGTGGAGGGTGTGACAAGATAAATGACACAGAAAAATGGAGACACACAGACAGAGAGGGAAAGGTAGGGATGTCTTGAACCTTATTTTTTCTCCATTCTGAAATTCCTTTAATCTACATTTATAGCATATAATCTTGTAAAGACCTCACCTGTTTCAAGCAATCAAAAAATGAAGAAAAAATCATAGGCACAGTGGCTTTATAAGTAGCCTTTCAGTCTATAGAAAAGTTTAAAATACAGATTTCAAGCACTAAGTCTTTAGATTAAACTTCAGAAACAGGCTTTATTTACATCTAGAAAACCCCCTAGATTTCTAGATTTTCCTTTAGAAACTCATCTAATTGCTTACCTTGAGAGAGCTATAAATTTCAAGGTTAATTTTTTCTTACGTTGGTCACAAGATTGACCAATACTGACCTTTTTCCCTCCAATTTAACTAAAACACAGTTCTAACTAAACAAATAATTCTGACTCCTGAAAAAGTTAACGCAGTCATAAGGACTGCAAAAGATAGTGGCAAAGAGCTGTTAACTGGTATTACGCTACTAATCCAGACAGAAGCTTACAGGAGGATGTATGTCTAATTATGGTTTTAACCGGAAACAACTATGGACTTTTTATCTATGTAGGACCCCACTCACAGACATGTGGTTTGGAAGGCCTATCTCATAAAAAGCATCAACTCTTATGTCCACTCCTTAGTATACAACTTGAATACGCAAGAGAAGACTGAGGTAATATTCTTTTGTAGTATCTGACCTACATGAAAACAGTAGTGTGCTGGACTTTGATTAGTATGCTAAAAATTACCTAACAGTTTAAGATGAAAACCTTTTCCTGGCATAGCCTGATTTAGAGAACAAAGAGTATCTTAACTTACAAATTCATTTAAAGATCCACACTGAAATTCACAGAACTCAATTTAACACCATAAGTTTAACACCTTAGTTTCCAACACGATGATATTGCGTGGTTCAAGGAAGTTTACTATTTGCACACACCAAAACAACAGCTCTGTTTTACAAAGCACTAACTAAACAGGGAGAAAACCTGTCCTAAAATCCTCATCAACTACAGTCAAAAAAACCTTCAACATTTTCTGTCATAGAACTGAAAGAGATGAAAGGTCAACACTGAGGTCTTCGTAATCAGCTGAAACCTCATTTTTAAAGGACTGACTTCACTGGATAAATACTGGCACCTCAGATCATGTTTACATGTTTTAACAGGAGAACACATGAGAATCTGCTACATGACTCTTGGGTATGTCCACACAAATGTTATCTAAACACTGCAGTTAGTATTTATGGATTTCTGTCTTCTGTGAAAAATACCATTTCTGTGAGTATGTCGGATGTTCTCAGCTAAGATACTGTCTTTTTAAAGAGTGTTCTGATAGAGAGCAAAACCACGACAGCACTGTGAAATCAAGCTTACTGTGCTTTGATAAGAGAAAAGCACTGCAGATGTACAAGCTGCACCCTTAGCAGGAAAGAAAAAAAAGAATTCATCTCATGAGAAGTCTTGTGAGAAGTCTTGTAAGAAGTCTGAAAGAAAAACCTTTGTCAAAGAAACTAAACGTTGGAAAGAATGGCAAAAAGCATTTAGTCTCTTTATTTAGCATTATGTGAAACTTTAAGAATCTGTTTTACTGTTGACACTGGCTATATGCTCCAACAGTTCAACCTTGCAGTTTCAAGAGGTGCTTTGACATGACTTTGTACACACTTTAATGTAATACTTCCAGAGCTCTAGGTCCTGGTGCTCCAGGGCAGTCAGGACAACACCTAGAACCAGACCTCTGGCATTCCATGCCGTTATATGAGTATAAAAAAAGATAAGCCAGGACTTAAGACTCACACAGTGCTTGATATGAAGCTATGCTTTTGGTTAGGAATTCAAAAACTACATGTTTGTAAATAAACAATGAAACCATCATCTTTATATAAATAAGCCAAAAACTTGAAGACCTTGGGAAGCAGATATTTTTCAGTTTGCCTCTCTTTCTTCACATTCACTGACAAATATTCTTCCCACATGTAGTTAATTAAAGTGGGAGCTATGAATGTAAACACTATGTGCTTCCACAGTTTTTAACACAGATATATAATTTCTCAGAGTGAACAGCAGCTTCTTGTGCTGTTGTCATACAATATCAAAATTATCTGAAGACGATGAGGAAACTGGAATATTGCTGCCCTCAGAGTTCCTGGAATGTCTGTACAGCAAGATCTCCAGTACACTGTAAAATAATTTAGGCTGGAAGGGATTCCTGGAGGTCATCTGGTCCAACACACTACTCATAGCAGGACCAACTTCAAAGGTGGATCAGGTTGCTCAGGGTTATTTGAGTTCAAGGATGGAGATGTCCCAGTTTCTGTGTACACTGTTTAATCAATCTCATCTAAAGAAAGTCTACTATCTATTCTATTTGCCTTGCTGTGAACTGTAATCTGCAAAAAAAAAATCAATAACCTACAAAACAAAATGTACATACAGAATTGTAGCATGGTTTGGCTTGGAAGGGACCTTAAAGATCATGTAGTTCCAACCCCACTGCCATGGGCAGGGACACTTTCCACTAGACCAAAGTCCCATCTAACCTGGCCTTGAACGCTTCCAAGGATGGGGAGTCCTCGACTTCTTTCAGCAAACTGTTCCAGTGCCTGACCACCCTCAAAGTAAAGAATTTTTTCCTAATATTCAATATAAACCTGTCCTCCTTCAGCCATTCCCCCTTGTCCTATCACTACATGCCCTTGTCAAAAGTCTGTCTCCAGCTCTTTTGCAGACCCCTTTGGGTACTGGAAGGTTGCTCTAGGGTCACCCAACAGCCTTCTCCAGGCTGAACAATCCCAACTCTTTCAGCCTGCCTTCATAGGAGAGGTGCTCAAGCCATGTAGTCAACTTAGTGGCCCTCCTCTGCACTGGCTCCAACAGGCCCATGTCCTTTCTGTGCTGAGGGTCCCAGAATTGGATGCAGAACTCCAAGAGAGGTCTCATTGGAGCAGAGTAGAGGGGCAGAATCACCTCCCTCGACCTGTTGGACACGCTGCTTTTGATGCAGCCCAGGATGCGGTTGGCTTTCTGGGCTAAGCCAACTAGCACATATTACAAATATGGGAAACAGATACATTGTCTGTAAAGTTACTCAAATAGTCTTTAGAAAACAGTATCCAATTGGTCCAGAAGGCCAACAGAATATAAATGTCAAAAACCCACTTCTTGATACAGTATTATTCTTGCAAATTCTATTCACCTCTGTTGTCAGAAGCAGAAAACTTGCCTGTCATGTGGATAGGCTTAATACCTGACTGTGCAGCTCAAATGTTGTATGACTGAAAACAAAACTCAAGAAGCTCAATAACTATAGAAATCTGTGACGAATCAGCTGACATGATTAGAGTAAAAATTCTACAATGAGATTTCTTACAGGACTAATTTTAATTTCCACCTCAAGTAAGATTTTTAAAATATACAAAATACATTGCCTATTGAAACAGTAAATATTGTAATTTGAGGGACATAGCCTGTTGCTTATGCTCACTCTCTAAACACAAACTTGTGTTTAACATCAACTGTGTAACTGAGCTTGCTTCTGTAACACCTTCAGAAACAAATGTTATGTAAGTGTGAATCCATAACCTATGTCAAAAGGCTTAAAATTTATCTTGCCTACTTTTAGCAGTCTAAAAGTTAGCCTGGATTTGTTTTCCAAACTATCTACTGTTAACAGAGATAGTGTAGAGTGATCTCGCATATCTCAGGATGAAGCTTCACAAAGTTCCATTTCTCTCCACTGTTTATCTAACTCAGACCAGGCACCTAAGAATTAGACTGCCTACCTTAATTTCATCTATTTTGTATATTTAAATTGCTGTATCTTTAAGGGGGAGAACTAGACAAAAATATCGTAGTGAGAAAATGCACACAAGCACACCATATGATTCCAAAGTGATCAGCAGCTTAACCAATTAATTTTTTGAAAATTCTGTAACAAATGCCTTTTTTTCAAACAGAGCACTAAATTAGTCACAGCTTCAAGTGAAAACATGTACAGCAAGTTCAAGTCTTTAACTGATCACCAGACCAACATATATACAAAAAGCATAATTTAATTATCATCTTTTTGCAATAAGTAAGCATTAACAATGAAATATTTAACTGTCACAAGTCTTTATGAATATCTAAAAGCCTAATACAAATATCCAAATTATTAGTAAAGATTAGTCATTTGAAATGTTAACAATAAGACATTTAGTAACTCTGCATTAAATCTAACAAGCCCTTTCTAGAAGAATATTAATTTACAGTCATTCTTTCTAACAACTCTTTGTACAGTAAAAAAAATTAGATTTGTATTTTTCTGCTTCCCTTTCCCACCCAACCACCCACATAGTTTTGCTCTCAGACAGAGCTACTAGCCAATCAAACCTGAAGGTAAAATTCCTCTCAACCAAGGGTCCAAGATCTCAGTTTTAGCATCCAGCTCAAATGCTCTTTGGGAATAAAATCCATGTTTTTGTATAATGTGCAAAGTGCAACTTTTCTCCAGTGCCACCAGAAGTGTGTGCTGCTATGAACTTCACCAAAGAATAAAACAGTAACAATTAAGACTTTTCAATTTCCAATCACTCTGTAACAAATGTTAGATGATGTTTACAGGAATGACAGATCAAGTGGATTATTAGGTGCTTATTAGGTCACGTACTGATTTCATTAGGCCAAACCAATGTTTTTACTCAAGTTCTTCAGTTTCCTCTGTAAAAAGGTCAGCCAAATCTGCCACTGTCAACACGGAGGCTTCTGACTGTTTCATGGAAGAGCTTGTGTGACTGTGGGAAAAAAATTGCATGCAGGCATCAGAGAAAGAATCAATGTCAGTAACAAGCTGTGTGTACTGGAGACAGATCACACAGCTCAGAGTCAATAACTGCTCAGCTTTGAAACTCATCAGGAAAACCATGTACACTGATCAGCTACTGCTCTTGTACATTCTAAGTAAGATACAAAGTCCATCTACTGTCCCTAACAGTAGTCAATGCCAAACACTGCAAAGGCAGCAGAACATGGGATAATATGCTTTGCCCTTCTAACATTTAAGGGACTGTCTTCAGCTTCCATGCATAACATTTAATATTGCTTTCAAAACACTATTTCTCATGGTATCATTCAACCACTGTACATTTATCCAAATTTTATATGTAAAATAGTGCTACTTCACAGATATGGAAACTGAATAAATCATTCTTCCAAAGCTAAAACTGAAATCTTTCGTAACTACAAAGATGTGCACGTCCATTTTTAGTTTCATAATCTGTAACCAGCAAAATTTCCCTAAACTAAGGCCTCCTCCTAGATTTATCATGCGTATAAAATGTATAAAAGGTACAAACCTCTTACACTTTCTGCATAAAGAATACCCTTTTTGGTCCAGGCCCAGTCTGTCATTGCTTATAGATTTTGGAAGGATAAACACAGTGAAAACTACTTCTGTGTCTACACAGCAGCCTGATCTATAAGTTAGCATCTGGGCAATGCCTGCACAGACTGCAAAACCAACCAATGGGACAGAGCACCGTTGGACTAACTTGGTAGAATTTAAATGTAATGAAAGGAAGAATCCATGTCCTATATTAGAGCTTGTAACACATGTCGTTGCTCCAGTGGCAGGCTTAGTATTACTCCATCAATTGCAATGTTCTTATACTCATGGAAATACGTAAAGTAAAAAGACAAATCATAACACATAATTTATTAATTGGGCTTTTATAAGATAAAACACACAAAATGTAACCAAAATACTTTCCAGAGAATTAAAATACCTTAAGCTTCAAGTTACTGGAACCAGGTTAAAATTTTTCAAGTCTTAAAACTTTTTTGCCAATCACAACAATTTAAGGAGAACAGTTGAGGTTTATATACAAAGATACGCATGCCTAACTATAATAAAATTATGGTTGAGAACCACCTTTTCATTTTCAGTGTAATAATGATGTTTTAAAAAATTCAACACATACCTTCTATCTACAGTTTTCAACATAGTCTGCATTCTCTCTTCTATTGTTGCTTTTATCAGGAACCTGTGAACAATGGTAGATCTGAATGTGTTTAAAAAAAGAAAACAAGACCATAAGTGAGCAGAAGTTATACTGTTATTGATGAAGTTCATGACCATATTTTGTCTTATACTAATTCTTGTAAGAATGTTGAAAAAATGCCTCTATTTTAAGAAAGAAATCTTAAAGGTGATTAACAACTTCCACTGACATTTCAGGGTGTTTAGTGCCTCCCTGAGCACACACTCACTTGGCTGACCACATACTAAATGAATATAAGCTGTATTAGCTAAAATCCCAATGCAGATGCTGGGCAAAGTTCTACTTTCTGTGTCCCTACTATAAATAAACCCTCCTCAAGAGCCTAAAGAAATTACTTTGGCCCATTGGTGATATACAATATTTATCCTGCACTGCCACAAGTTGTTCCAAGAGAAAAGAGCTCAGTGTGATGGATTATCAAAGCTGATTTCCAGAGTTTTAACAATATTATTTTTGAAGACAGCAAAATATTATAATTTTTTTTTAAAAAGTCAGTAATTGTAGTCAGTAAACACGGAACTGTAAACACTGGTAAAACAAAAACAAAAATGTCAATAAACATAACACAAAATGACAACTCCATTTATGAAATAAAATTTCAGAAAGAAAAAAAATGAAAAAAACCTGCCAGGCACAAGAAAGTGAAATGGAAAAGAGTCAGCTCCAAAGATAAAAATGAAAAATCATCCCAGGCTCCCCAGTATAAACATTTTTCGAGATAAGAACCTTGAAAGTGCTTAGATAGTTTTCATATCTTCAGCTGAAACTTTGGCAGGCAACATTTCACAGAAGAATGCACGGGGAATACTTTGGGATTCATAGGCAAAGGTCTACCCCAAAAAAAGAGAAGTAAATAAGAACTCAATTGGAGTGGTAATAGTTGCATACAGGAGTATTCCCTTATGCTCACTGTACTTAGAACACAGCCCTTTTTCAAATAAGCCTTGCTGAAGTCTTAATTCTTAAAAAGTACAGCACATTCTTGCTGCTTTTATTGCAAGGCTTTTGCCAGACCTTTTATGCCAGCATCATGTAAAATTACAATCCGGGCTGTTGCAATCAATCTTCCCTATGTGCTCACAGTTAATTCAAAATCTTTACCAACACACACAAATATCCACCTGTTCATGAACATTTTTTCACATACATGCTTCTTCATGTCCTATCTTTGCCTTCATTTCCAGAACACAAACCCCACTATTATTCTAGAATATTATTATTCCAGAATTGAGTCCAGCTATTTTTCTCCTTGAAGTTCCAGGTTTTAATTTTTTTTCAAGTGACATGAGACCTAATGAAAAACATATACATCTTATATGTTCAGGACAAACTTTCCAAAACCTTTAAGTCTTCACCACTACATGTGTAAAATCAACAACATTGAAACAAACAAGAGATATGCAAACTCATTAAGATCTTCAAAGAGATCTAGATGGGGATGAGGGCAGAACTGTGATTTAAAAAAACTAATCAGTTGTAAAGTGAATGTGCTATAACTTTCTTTTTGGAAAAAAACCCAACCAAACAACCCCCCAAAACAAGCAAACAGAAAACCCCCAACAAATTTATGTGGCTCCTAATCTGGAGCTGAGAATGACCAGTTAGAAGGACCCTCTCAAGGAAACTCAGGCCATGCCTGAACTTACCCTCATAACATAAAGGATGAGTTGCTTGGACATGCAAAGCTAAGACATTTCTGGACATGTTTGCAAGCAGAACTTCAAAGTTAAAAACTAAGGCATCAATGGCACACATAAAACAGGGCACCAGATGAACAAGATTTTTCAGAATTTCAGACTCAAGATCTTACACTCTTTCTAAATGGCCCAAATGCAATTTGTTTCTTGTTTCTGCATCTTACCCCTGCGGCACAAAACAACTCCCTAAAATAGACAGTGAATTTTCAGCAAACATTTTTTAATTTAATCTTTCTGTCCCTTTTATGATTATCTTTAAAACCAGGGTTCCTATGAATAACCCCATCTCCAAAATTGAGAAGTTCAGTGAACCAGATTTATTCTGATTACAGTATGCAGATCTATTCTAGACCATATCTAAACAATTCAACATAATTTTAAATCTTACTTTGTTTGGCCAATACGATGTACTCTGCCAATAGCCTGTAGCTCATGTGCTGGATTCAGAATGGGTTCCACAAGCAGAACGTGAGTTGCTTCGATGATGTTTAGTCCATTGGAACCAGTGTGAAGAGGCAGCAGCAAAATATTGATGTTGGGATCGTATTTAAACGCAGAAAGATTTTCCTAAAAGGCAAACATCACAGCAGTGGGACAAAAGCTCCTCAATGAAGAGTGTGGAGGATATGACTATATTTTCCAGAAATTATAGCAGCTAATACAGGCTCCAGAGAAATAATGTTCATCCCGGAACAGATACTCAAAATATATCAGGAAGGCATGAACTTCTCGCAACACTGATCAGTGTGTCTCATCCTTAACAGACAGGGCAATGCTTCTTTCTCAAAAGTGAATGTACAGTTCAGCTTCAAAAGCTTTAAATTGGGGCTTTTTGTGATTACGATTTTTAGAATTAATGAGTTGGAGATCCAAGCTTTTGCCAAATAAATTTGCTGCTCTTTTAGATTCTCAAATGAAGTAATGAAGTAAAAGGATCAAATTAACTTCTACGAACTATGATTTTCCCACTGAAAATAATTAAATAAAAATATCCTTTATGTACCTGAAATTTACTAATTCCATTGATCTGAGAAAAAATCATGTTGTTGTCATACAAAGCTTTTGAAATTATATCCAATACATCTTGCCACTGTAAAAAAAAAAAACGAAACAAAAACACACAACAATAAAAGTAACTCAACATTACAAACAGCAATGACAACTAAAAAATACTAATTAACGTCCCTAAGAGAGAGTAGATTAAAAACCTTTTCAAAATACTAGCATTTGCAATAAAAAAAAAGAAATAAATATTTGTGTGCTAGGAACCAAATCTTTCATAAAACTAAGTAAGACATGTAATTAAAAAGATCAGCTTGAATAAAAGAAATTGGCAGCCATCATAAAAAGTTTTACAATATATCAAAAACATCTGCACATTACATTTAAAAATATCAAGAATTTCTAACACTCCCATGCAAAACTGAGTGTTTGCCCTTTAAAGAAACAAGCTTTTACATCTGCTGACTATGATCGTTGTTCATGTCCCAGTTACATGACTTGCCCTACAAATTCTCAAAACAATCAAGTGGCTGTACGGAGTGATTCAACTTTCTGGTAGCTAAACTAATTCCTGTAAATATTATGAATGCTTTAAACTCACACACACAAAGACAAGACAGAAAATGATGATTAATACCGTTGAGAAAACTAAGGATTTAGCCCCTGGATCTTTAAATTGAATTCTCTTCAGTGTTCGGACCACAGCTTCCACTTTGGTGGAGTGACTTCCCTTCGAAAAGTGAAAGAAGAGCATTAGTAAAGTAGGATAGTAAACAACTTCCATATTCACGGCTTTATTAAATGATGTTATATTAGGTCTCTTACATATCTTACACAAATTTAAAAACTTTAAAGGAGAAAGGGCAGGTTAAGTAGCACTGAACTCTTTTTTATCTCTCCCTTATAATGCACTGCTATAGGATCAGCAGTGTATTACAGCATGTGCAGCACACTGAACAATGAAGCTATGTGAGGCAGAATAGACAGCCCAAGGAATGCAGTTGCACCAAACATGCTCATTAGGCCTCCTATGTCTTAACTTAGTGGCACAGTCTTCAGAGAATCTTCCAAATGCACATTTAAATTTCCCTACCTTCACACTTCTCGAAAATTGACTATGAAAAAAATCTACCTGAATGTTTTTTCTGTTGCTTTTGTTTCTCATTCTGGCAACACCAATCTTATGTTCAGTACTATGAAGTTTGTTAATTATATTTAAAATAATAAGAAAAGTGTAAATATAAATAATTTTTTAGGAATTGTGCACTGCAATGAAAACATCTTCATATTCTGCATTCAGAAGTATTTCAGTGCTTAATTAACCCAATACTATATTCTACTTCTTGTCCACTTTGATTTATGTACTGTTCCCTTTCCCCTTAGCCTATAATTTCTTACTAGTGCCTACATGCATAGTAATTTCAAGCTGTGCTAGATTCAGCTGGACAAATACGGTTTTATTCCTGTCTGCACCTGTCTTTTGAACATTGAATTAACTATGTTGGCTTGCTACAATGACAGATCAAATTTACTGAAGTCACACTGCTTGCAGAATTGGCTGGGAAGGATGTCAGCAGTCTAGGCACAAGCTGGGAACCAAGGCTGTGTTGCTTGATCATTCACATATTAGGCAGATAAATGAATGCTCCAGAAGTACATGTAAGACTTTCTGCAGACTGTTTTACCAAAGGCTGCAATAAGCAGTACCATTTTATTTCCCAGGGTCTTCCACAGGGATTCCAGACATAGAAATAATAGAAATGTCTATGTCACAGACATAGAAATAAGCCAGCTTTCTTCCATGTAATTTCTGTTGCACCTGATAGACATTAACAAAGTCAGATGGACAATTAACGTCAGCAGGTGTTATGATCTGAAGGATGACACATTTGCAGCCCTATGGCAGCTGCCTGCCAATCATAAATACCTATAGTTAAAAGAGAGTTAGAGACTAACTTTTAGTACTTCCTATATAATTCTAGGGTCATCTATGTGCTTTTCCGATACCATTTATCTCTGATTCAGATGACAGTTCTGGCTAATCTGCTCTGTCTTTTCCTCAGAGACTGTTTTTAGACCTTATCACAGGTCCTATTTTTCCCTGCTGTAACAGATAGTAGCTTTAGCCACTGTTGTTGATTTTTCCACCCTCCAGATTCCTGTGATTCAGGTGTCACACAGGTGACTTTGTACCAGATCAGTAAGAGGAACTATGGCAAAGAAAAGAACAGCACAATGATCAAAGTGGTCACAGTCTTTTTGCTTTATTTTTTAAACAGGAGAACTGAGGGTGCAAAGTTCTTTGTTCCTTTGCTTACATTATATTAGACAAACTATATTAGACTTATTGAACTAACAGTTGACTAAAGCTTTGGTTCACAACACACAAAAATTTCAATTTTGTTGAGAGATGGAGAGATGAAACTGACAAAAGTACCTTTGCTGTTATAAGTCCTTAGTTTTCAGTCTGTCTTAAAAAAAGTTATCCCACTCATTACCCCTATACCATGAGTCTGTCTTTTCGATGAATACTGAGATGAATATTTATAAAGAAATTAGTTATGAATTATGGAACAACACACATTA
Organism: Neopelma chrysocephalum; assembly: GCF_003984885.1. Lineage (NCBI taxonomy): Eukaryota > Metazoa > Chordata > Aves > Passeriformes > Pipridae > Neopelma > Neopelma chrysocephalum. Next base: position 13,879,314 of record NW_020897691.1, read on the forward strand.
GAACCAAAACTACCCTCTAACAAAGGGTCTCAGGTGACAGGCTAACAATAACCACTGTAATACTGACCAGACACAGGAAACTTTCACAGAACCAAAACATGCAGGGATGCCAGTAATCTCTCAGTATAAAATGCTCCCATTTACAGTAGTCCTTTTGCATTTAAGGCATTAACTTAAGATGGTTAGTATTGGTACAATAAACAGTAAGATGCAAAGAAAGAGACAGTGAATACTGAAAGAGACTGGAGGGATTAAGAAAGCTCAGATTAAAATAAAAACACTGAATAAATCACACACTTCTTGTATAAATACTAAAAGTTATTGATCTTAACCTCAGTAATCTATAGAAACCATACAAAGTTATTCTTTGTTAACTGTTCCTAAAGGAATATGAGGTAGAAATTTTTATTTTTAACAAAGCTACTTATTTTGATAGTACATGAAGCTATAGCATAAATTCTTAATTTTTCATGAACTAAGAATGATCCTTATCATGTGAATTCACAAAGAATTCATATTTTTGCTTTATTTTTGCTTTTTTCCAAAGTCTTTGATGCAGAAGTATTTCAAGAAAACATTACAATCCTGTATGCAGGACAGCAGATGACAGGTTCCTTCTGTGTTCTATTAATGAAATTTTGTTATTCTAGTTATTTTATTTTTTAATGTAACTTATGAAACACATTTGGAATTTTGTTACAAACAGAGTGATATCTCTAAACTCAGAGGAAATAATATGTAAAAAGCCTTGCATGAAGTGAGGTTCTAAGCAGCAGCACTTCAAAAATACAGCCTATTTACTCCCCCTGGTGCTACATACTGTCAACTACTTCAAATCTAATAATTTTAGTTAGGAAGCATCTACTCATAAAATGGAATTCCATTTGTCCTGAGAGGCTGAAATTACTAGTGTGAATGTGGCAGCAACTGTCTTCAATACAGGCCAGCGACCCTAGAAAACCTGCAAGATTTGAAGAGATTTGCACAGATACCACGGAAGTCTGTCAGCACAACCAGTTATTACGTTTAACTACTCTAATCAGATTAGACTGGTATGTCCAGCTGTATTATAATCATATTTTAATTAAAGACAGCAGTATCATTTAAATCAAAATATTACCAATATGTTGTTTACCTTTGCATTTTAGTCCAGAATCTTCTATTTTTCCACAACTGCAATAACCACAAGGGTTTTTTTTGTTTAACACTATTCTATAACATACTCATGCAAAGCGAAAATGTACCTATGCACTATGTCAGTATTGCTAAAGACTCATGGAGATGCTGCCTCTTCCTCCACCCCTGCCTTTAACACAACAAAAAAACCCCTGTTAACAAGAAAAGTAGATAAAACAGTGCAATCAGGACTGAATTCCTACCCATTTGTGTCTAGAAGTTTTTTCATTACACATCCTATTTATAAAACTATACAGTAGCCTTGTCTGCCTAAGTGCAGGATGCAACAAAAGACAAAAAATGTGCACTGCTGAAAGTTTGGACCACACAGCTCCTATAAACAACGCACCTTTACAGGAATATCATCCTCCTGATTTGCAGCTTCTGCAGTAAAGACATATGATATTTCTTTATGGGACGTTGTCTGCCTGCAGATGGCACACTTAATTGAGCTCCGGCGGGTGCCAACGCTGTACTGCTGGATGATGATGGCTATACACTCATTACAAAAGCAATGTCCACATGTCAGCACTGCCCACTATGTAGGAAATGAAAAAAAAACCCAACACAACACAGTATCAGTTTTGGATCAATTCAAAAGAAAACCAGAGTACTAATATATGATAAATTACATTTTCATAGAGAAATTGCTTTATTTTTATGACACTCATCAGATTAAAATTGAAGAATTTTAGAATTTTTAGCACCCCAGCTGCTAAAAAGCCTGAATTTCCAAGTTTTTCAGCACAGAAATATTCACGATCCACAGAAATTTTCTGCATTTATTGCTCATTTTTTGCATTTTTTCAGTTTTGAACTTCAGTAAAGACATTACAGTCTTTCATTTCTATGAATGATGATTCTTAATGCCTAGGTTAAGCATGCAGATTAAATATTTATACATTTTTTTGAAAAATTACAAAAATGTTAGCATTGGCCTCCTGTAAAAGTCTTTACCTATGCATTCATATTAGGTTGGTCTTTATTAAGTTGTAAATAAAGTGCTTTAATTTTTCCCTACTGTTAAGTCCTAGACAGCATCTTTTGAACAGAGTGGCTTAATCTCTTTTAGACAGAATGCATTTTAAACAACAGATTGCATTCCAGAAGCTGTTCTCCTTTGTGAGCCTAGAACATCTACGTGTCAGCTATGACATTCTGTAACAGAGAAGCAATTTGTAGACCAGTGGTTTTGCACCCAGAAATAGTCTCTTACACTGTACTAGTCTGCTCTATAGGCCATTCTAAGAGGAAAAATAAGACAGCTTTCACTGGACCAAGTAGCAGAGGGAATTGACTAAACAACTGATTATCAAGCAGAAGTCTTTTAGGCTTTCTAAAGTTCTTGTAATCATGCAGAAACAGGACACAAAGTATTTTAAAAGTTCCTTGCAACATGAAGGCTGCTACTATCTAAAGCAGCAGTCTCGCTATTAAGAAAAGATAAAGAAAGTTAAAAGAAAAGACTATTTTCCCTTTCAGTGAGCTCCTCCAGCTCCAAGATAAAGCATAATGGCAGTGAACAGGACAAACAGCTGTTCTCTGCAAAAACCTGTACTACCCTTGGAAGAAAAGCACAGAGGGGATTTTGGAAACATGGTAGGACACCAGTTCATGCTTACAGATGTCTATAAACTGGACAGAAGCTAAACCACCTTAGAACAGTTACCTAAAAAGAGATAATTTAGTTTGACTCTACAGGAGTCCTTTCATGTTTTTACCTAATGCATGGTAAGTCAAGTTTAAACTATAGCTTTGTATTTTATGACGTAGATTAATTCCCACTTAAATATCAACTCCCGCAGTTCAGCAGGTAAATGGTGGGGAAAGAAATACAGATTGCCAGTCTTTAATCTATTGGATTTTACTACTGTTTAAGTAGGTAATATCCATATATTTAGAAATAAAAAATACTGTCAATAAGAGCGGTTACAGTAAAATAGAACAGTATACTACAAAAAGCTTATCTATTTCTTCAATCTATTGGCTCCTAAATGGCAAACAAATGTTTCTGACAAAAGTATAACTTCAGGGTTATAAAACAATCAGGAACTCACGTTTTTGGAACAGTTAAGCACTGATGTCAAAAGCTAAAGGCAGTAGTGGTGCTTGCATCTGAGGAAGACATTATGTCAGGGGAGAGTCAGGTTGGTACATTACAGGAAAGGGTTTATTTCCCCTGTTTCAATATAATGTTAATTTTAAATCAGATGCTGAAAATTTGCTGACTCAGCTGTAGGTAAAGATGTTCTAAAGCTAAAACCCGCTGACAAAGTATCTTACCTGTCTTCCCAGTTGACGAGCACAGATTGGACACGGTTCTGGGTTAATTCCCCCAGTAGTTTTATCCTGAGACTATAGAGTAGAAGAAAAATATCAGCTTTGTGTTTCAACAAATAAGAAGTTACTCTATGTTTAAAACAAGCTTCTAGAAAAAATGAATAATGAAATCCTTAAAAAGAAACCCCACCGTGTGAACAAACTAAAAATATATTAATGAATAAAGCACATCTTGAGAAGTTAAAAAAGTATGTAACTGATGGTAAGTAAAAGGAGCACTTTTCATTCTGCAGTCCTTCATATAGCAGCTGCAGCTCTACAACAACTCTGAAAAATCCCAGTAAAATACAAGCTTCAAATAAGAAACTCCTCATATTTTCTATCAGCTTCACATGTTGTAGAAACAATTAAATCCTTGCTTAATCTAGGTTACTTAAACATAATTGTACTTACTTGAACACTATGACTAAAATAACATATCATACATGGGGTTTGTCTGATATTTTTTACACTTATTTAACCTCCAGACATGATTGTCCTGTTTAAGAAGGTAACCTCTTTGTAAAATAGCAAAGGTAAGTAGAAAGTGAAATCATTTTATAAAGCCTCTACTAAACATGGCCCATTAATTTTAAAGGAAAATTTTAAGCATCTCCAATGAGTTCATAGTTTTTTAAGTGTGCAATAGCAAATAACCAAAATATTTAATGGAATAGATAATTTTATGACTACACAGTAACAAAAAGAACAACACACTGAATTTCAACATGCAATGAATCTTCACAGAAAATACAATTTCTTTAAGATGGAAGTTTTAAATAAAAATAATGGTACGTTTCTTCCACTAGGTAAACAGAGTACATCATTTGGGTAAAGACCATGGAATCACTAATCTTACTTTCTCCAGATTAGTGAGATATAGAAGTTGTCCCAATTTCTTCTGAAGCTGTGATTTGGCAACTGCCTTGTCATTCAGAAGTTTCACTCGATTTTGCTCTACCTATGAAAACAGAATTAAACACGTATTAACAAAGGAAAAAAAATAGTAAAGTTTTACAATAAGGCTTAAATTAGTTTTTTGGTGAAATTCAACTGAATAATTTACTGGGGACAGACAGAAGAACAGCTCATGGTGTAAATTTAAGATGTGCTTCTCCCCAAGCAAAATTGATTATCTATTCTTTTCCTGTACTCAGTATGAACACAGCACTGTGAATGGGCTGAGACCCAGGTGGTACAGAAAATTGTTTTTTATCGTTTTATTTGCATTATTGTTTCTTTACAGAGACAAAATCAAATTAAAAGCACTTATTTTTTTATAAGTTTCTTTTGAATTGATCATCTATCTTCTTACAGCCATATATGTCCTAGACTCAACTGCTCATTCCAAAAACAATGTGTAAGAAAAAATTATTTTCTTTATACTTCTCAGAAGTTTCCACTTTTCATTTAACCTATACAAAGACACAAACATAACTTCTTTTTAGATTAATTACAGCTGACAGTGGAGTAGTTATTAATACTGCAGAAGAGGCAAGCACCTGAAGGATGAAAGCCAAAGCAACGGGTGTTTCTTTTGTGACTGCATATACATACATAAATCTTAAAATTTTGTTACAAATTTGTTAAGCAAAGTGCTCTGTTTTAAAAATTGTTTCAACACACAGATGAAATATCTATTTCCTTACAGAAAGAAGTACTTTTATCTAACACTCAATCTCACTGAAAAAAAGTACATAATGTTTCTAGTGAAAACATATTTCTATTGGCACAAAAAATATATAAAAATTAAGAGTTTAAATCAACCCAGCATTTTCTCTATCGTCATGAACAGAAAGTCTCTCGGATATAGCTCAGAAATTCCTGAGCATATTGAAATACTGACAAAAAGATTTGTCTTCTAGGTGTTCACTACTGTTTTATAGGTCCTTGTGGAAAGTAGCAATATGGGTAAGGAATCAGGTCAATCTAATTTTCCACCAGCTTGGAAAACTGGACAATTGTATTGAAAGGTCCCAGAGCTATTTACTTGCTGCTTGAATGACAGCAGGCTTTTGGAAAAATGCCACTCTGTCAGAAGGCCAACAAAAATATATCAGAATAAGAGTTACAAGCTCAAAAAGGTCCATATACTGATATAGGAACTGTATACTCCACCAACCCTTTCTGAAATTGAATGAGAGGCATATATTATAGACCTTATACACAGATCTAGATACAGATTTTATTTTTGTAGAAGGTAGGTTCTTTCAGAAAAACCACATTCTTTCCTGCCCAGTACTTCACCTCATGTGGTTCTATGATGTGGAGAACTGGTGGATTTGGTTTTGGCTCATCAGGATGACGCACTCTCAGTCTTTCTGTAGCCATTGCCAGTTCATCAATAGCAGACACATGATCCCTAAGTACCATCCAATATTCATGAAGTAACTGTAAGAAAACCCCAAACAAATTAACAGCAGAATTGAGCTGAGTTCCTCTTATGTGATTTTGCCATACAATCGAAAATGTGAGAAATTTTTGGAGGAAGGGATAATATTTCTTTGCATTATTCACCCACCACAACAACAAATCACAAAGGAAAACAAATAGTATAGACATCATCCTGCCGGCTTTCTTTTCCAGCCTCTTTGTATAAACAACTATAAAGAGCTGTCTCTCATTTCTTTGACAACTATTAGTATTACAACAACTAATGCAACTTAACAGTCAGAAACAAAATCTCTTGCAAGGCTAAGAAAATGCTGAATAAAATAAGGCTTATTTCACAGAGTATCATCCTTGTAGCTCCATGTAGATTAGAGTAGTACAGATCATCGAATCAGCATTTCCAAGTATATTACAGATGGAATCATAATGACACTATTTTATTCTCATCGGCATATTAGTCCCACCTTTTTTTTCCTCATGTAAAGGCACATGAAGGGACTGTGTCCTTTCTTGCAGCAGAAAATTTCTAACACATAGCAATGCCTTGGTAACTAGTCACCTTATGTCCTCCTCCTTTTGTCAACTCTTACAAGCCGAGGACACAAAGAACGAAGCATGGGAATAGTCATGAGAATGGTCATTATTCTCCAATCAGCATTTTGGTACCATAAGCAAGTGACCTGACTTTGTGAGAGCAGCACAACTTTATTAGGCATTTAATAACTTTAACTACCAGACGCCTAAATGCTGATTGAGACATCATTTTGTATATAAAGCTTTTGCACTGTATTACACTGTAAACTACCAATTTTTTAAGGCAGATCCAGATTAAGTTTTACTCCTAATGAGCACTACCAATTTGAGGAAGTAGGTGATCCATAGCCAAGTTTGTTGAAAAACAAAGACAGACTGAATTTCATTCGTTAATCTAAGATACAAAAAATAAATCACTCCATAGAGTACCTTCTCTTGCTCTTCTATGGATTAAAGCTAATAACAAATGTTTAAATTCTTGGATAGTAATAAGCATCTTTGCTTTTTCAAAACCTCCTAGGAAAAAGCAAGTTAGGTAACTTGTTGATTTCTCAGAATCATGAAACAGCAAGCCTGGGAGATAGATCACATGGGCATAAACTCTCCAAGGAACAGGAATTTACGTTGATATCAGACCACACAAAAACCCCACAAACAAAAAAACCCAAACCACCAAGATTCTAGAAGAAAGTACAAAAGAATCAATAAACCTGGCACTAGTGTACCAAGTGTGTTCTACTGAACCTGTGTTAATTGAAAACGAGAAGGAGAAGCGTTCAAGAGAAAACGTTTGATTACAGCTAAGCTATAAGACAGGATGAGAGCCTTGTGTGTAATAGCTCTTCCCCCATCTCCATCACCAGTATGTATTCACAGCAAGGAAACACAGAAACACAGGGATGTATAAAGAAAGGCACAGAACACTTCTGTAGTTCTCTCTGATCCAAACAGGAAAGTAATCATTTCAGGTTACATTGTGTAGTAAACAAGATCCAGGAAATAAAGCAATAGTGAAAGTACATCTGTAGCTAGAACAAGACCGAAGACAAAGTGAATTACAGAATAGAATAACATTGGATTTGCTGAGTCTTGCTACATTCTGACTTAAATAAATAGATGAACACATTTAATTATATCTGTATACTGTCTTAATTGGTAGAATTATATTGCTTAGTAATTTGATTAGTTGCCAGTATAACTTTTAGAAACTCAAATCATATATAAACCATTTTGAATCAAATCCTGTAAGAAGCACTGTAAAAAAGCTTGGTGTAGGTAAAGCCTAATTTCAGGCATACAATTTAGATGTGTTAATATTCAGCTTCAACTTGTTTATAATAAATTAAATGACAACTGTTTTGTCACCATCTCATTTACTGTACCTTATATTCCTTTTTCCATGCTTCAAAGAGTTCCAGAAATACGCTCCCTTCTTCAGTTAGCCTAACATCCATTCGGTGAGCTTTGGCAAAGGAGAGGAGAGCTTTCAAGGCACGTTCAGTTTCACTGGTTGCCCACAGTCCTCTACTTGTGGTGGGCAAACGGTCATCAACAAGCCCCTCTTGGTCTTCTATCATCTCCTCGAATATTGCCATTTGGCCTTTAACACTTAAAACCAAATCCAATACAATACTTATCATCGATTTTGTACTCACATGTTCATTTCTACTTATTCATCATCTATTTCAGCCTTCTACTGGTTGATTAGAGGATAATGCAGACCAAAAAAGTATAAACAGCTGTTTGACTACCTAACACCTCAAAAGCTTGCTTTGAACAGAGTGATCTCAGTATCAGCAACGAAACCACTATAAGGCCATTTTTGTCAGCTCAAAATCCTCCCCAGCTTTTGTAAAGGCTTACGCATCTAAATTATCTTTCAGGAGTTATTAATGCAATATTCATTTAAGAAAAAAAAATCAATTCTGGTCTTTTGTATAAGCGAGATCTGCAGTTAAACTCTGACACAAAATTTGCTGTGTATTGCACTATTTAAGAACACTACAGCTTCCCAGTTCCCTCCTTGACAAATAATGCTAATTTACAAACACACTGATGTTTCCTGATTCCAGCAATCATGAGGTAACAGAGCTCCCACTAGTAAAGACTTTTCAAAATGTTTTCTCATTGACCTCAAGACTTTTGAATCCAATTTTGACATTGTGAGGGATATGAGAGACAAAAGTAAAAGAGAAAGTATGCAAAAGACTGTAATCTATGTCACTCAGTACTGTCCACTATGCATACTTCTCACACCATGTGCTGGTGTCACCCTTCTTTCAGCTGCATTCCTGTCTGAGATCTCCTCTGTCATTGTAACAATGAATGAGGATGGTATTATACCACTTGCAACTGGACCGCAAATAAATATTTGCACAAAGAAGAATATGTATTAAATTAGTATACTTGTATTTATACACATACTTTCTGAACACTTCAACACTTCATTTCAAATGTATGGTCATATTACAGCAAGCTTGATAGAAAGTGGCATAAATCCCTTCCTTGTAACAGCTTGTTCAAATGACATTTACATAGAAAATTAAACCTAATAAAACCATTATCAAGGCCATTAGCAAGAAGTTGCTGTAATTAGTTCATAAAGTTATTTCAGAAAACTTCAAGAAGAAAACATAAAGCAATCCAACTTTCACTTTTCTAAGTGATAAATTTATAAAGCCGTGGACTTACCTATGCATAAAGAGCTTCGACTCATATTCTGTGAACAATTCGTCAGCCTTACAAAAGACACAGCTGCAATACAGAAAATTGAAAATGGATGCACTCAGAATTTCATCAGAAACCAAAGTAATTACCATATATCTATTCCAACATACAAAACCACACAAAATCCTTAAAAAAAGGAACAAATTAACAGTCATATGTACACTCAATAAATTAACTGACAGGAAAAAGATTTTATAGGAATAAAACCAAAGGTCATGATTCTAACAAATGGATCTGTGATATCTGTGTGCATACAGCCCCTGATTACATACTCAAGACTTCAACGTGTTATTTGAAATAAAGGAAAATTGAATAATCCACTTCTAAAGTATATTTTCCATTTTCAAGACATACTTGTTGAGTGGAAGTCTAACAGGTCGCAAATGGCAGATAGTGGCAGCCTCAATAACCTGCTTAGAAGGGGGCCCTTCTAAGTTTTTCACTGCTTCTCTTACAATCTTTTGGAACTTCTTCACTTCATCCAGCTGGGTTGTGAGCAGGTACTGAAGGCCTCTGCAGTCACGGAATCTGATTTAAAGAGAAAGGGAAATAACTGTACACCAAGTCACCAAATCCAAACTTAATTAAGTATTTTAAAGTGGAAGAAAAATAGCTAAATAGCAATCTAGGACAACGTATGAAGTTCATATCGTAAGCAAATGCTTGTTCTTACTGCATGTAATGCTGTCAGAAATCACTCCATTGTATGCCCAGAGATGATGGTATTTGTAGAATAGAAAGATTCTTCCCAAAACTTGAGAGATGGGACCAAATATTAGCAGTGAACACCAACCCGCAACATTCTGGTCCACAATGCAAATCTACTAAAGGTAAACAACTGCACATACTCATAGTCTTACTTGTGTCTGTTGGTCAGCAAAATGATTTGCAGTGCACCTGTGCAATTCACAGCAGACAAATGCACCCATCACAAAAATATACTTCATTCTGCAAGTTAGGTTTCAAAGTTAAAATTATTAAATGGACATAACGAAAACCTATTTTCCTAAAACCTAGGTGTCTTTTGCGATTGGAATGGAAACATGAAAACAAGTTAAGCACTTCCCATGTTGTGTTTTTCCTGTGAGCAGAGGTCTCTTGCTGAAAGTGCACAGTTCCTACAAGGTCTGACATTCATGGACAAGACTGTAGTTCTAGACCATAAGGAAAGTTTGATCCAAAACATTTGTTTTGTAAAGTGTGGAGAGCAAAGCACAGGTTTAACACCACCACTAAAGCCTGGAATTTAATATGACCTACTTAAGTAATATGCACTTTTAAGTAACATAGACAAATTTGCCTAACGAGGTAGCCTGAAAATACATATAAATTGCAATCGTGAGTCTGCTGTTAATACCATCAGTTGCCAAATAATACCAGCTTTATAAAAGTCTCCCACATTATACCACGGATTAATCATGTCTTATATTCAATTAGAGTACTTGTTGCTTTCACCACTGACCACTAACACTCGATAAGACACTGTTTTTTAAGATGTCATCTCATATTCTAAAATAAATTGAAAAGGAATTAAATTTTATCCCTACTTTATAAAATAAACATTTGAGTTGCAGATAGCTTCCCAAAGTTATACAACCTATAAGCAGCAACAATTTAAGAAGATACTTTCTAAATACCTAATTTCAACTGAGGAAAAAAAAAATCAGTATGACACAGGCAAACATACAGATAGATGCATATGCATACAAATTCTGCATGAACATACAAACAATGCTGTCCTCTTATTTATTTTGACCAGAATGTGATGCTATCATTCTCAAATGAAGACCCAAACAGGAAACGTTTATATCCAGACTCACACACTGGCTGAGATCCGAAGGGGCCTCTGGGTGTTCTCTTGTCCAACTGCTCTCCTCAAGCAGGGTCACCTAGAGCTGGTTGCCCAGGACCATGCCCAGACAGCTTTTGAGTATCTCCAAGGATGGAGACCCCACAACCTCTCTGGGCTACCTTTGCCAGTACCCAGTCACCCTCACAGTAAAAGAGCATTTCCTGATGTTCACAGGGAACATCTTGTGCTTCAGTTCGTACCCATTGCCTCTTGTGCTGAAAAAAAAGAGCTGTACGTACCTTTATTTAGATTATTCAATAGAATTATGTTAAGTATGGAAAAGTAAAGGGTACGTTTACCTGCAGCAAGGGCAAGAAATTGCGACCTTTTGGGATGACAGCAGAATAATCATAGTGGAGGATACATCTTTATGTATTGAATGTGCATATCGTAAGTATTTAAACTTATACACACATACACATTTTATAAGCACATTAGATATTTGTATACATATGTATATGTATTTATATACATCTATTTATATATAATAAATATAATAAAAATGCATTTAACTAAAAACATCATTCAGAAAGACTGTATTTAAGAGCCCTAAGCTCATGTATCTGAGAAAATTGCCTGAAGTTAAACTATGAGAGCACTGTCCTTCCTATGTCTCCCTTTTCTGTGATAAACTTACGGAACTTCAGCACAGAACATATGAGAGGAGGCTGGGAGAAAAGGGTCTATTCAACCTTAAACTGAGAATGCTCACTAGAGACCTTGTTGCGTTCTACATTTATCTCACTGGAACGTACAAAGAAGATTGAGCCAAATATTTCTCAAAGGCACCTGGTGAAAGGACAAGAGACAGTGCATACAAGATGCAACACAGGAAATATTAACTAGATAAAAGGATTTTAATGTTTCTTTATTTCCAACAAGTGGATCATATACCAGAAACAGACTTCACATAGAGGTTATTGAATCTCCTCCTTGGAGATAACCTAAACTTAACAGGGTAAATCCCTGTGCAACCTGATTGGGTTGAATGAGCATAGGCCTGGACCTATAAGCTGAGGGTTGGCCTAGTGATCTCCAGATGTCCCTTCTGAATCCATTGTTCTGTAATTGAACCCAAAAAACAGTGGTACTGTTGTCTCTAACATGAAACCAACCCAAAATTCTTTGCTCAGAAAGACAGTAATGTTATCTTACAGTGTTACATAAGGATTTTCTGATATTGTCTGCCTACTTTCCATTTACGCAAGTCAATTTCTTTTATAGGTTACTCAATTTTAATGCAATAAACTTTGAATCTTTCTTGATCAGCAGTTGCATGAGTACAGAAGACCGTAAAACCACAGTGGATAATACAGAAAATTATTTCAAAGAATGCTCATCTAAGAAAAAATGGTAATTCTCCTATTTTTCTTTCCAAGTCTTCTATATAGCCAGCTTTTTCAGGGACTGGTTTTGAAACATAATTGCAGTCCAGATGCTCTGAAGTAAAAATGGCTGCTATTTAATTTCAACTGTTAGCACAAACTGATAAGAAGACTTGAACAGACTTAATTGTATTCATTAGTCTATTTTAGTTACTCTCTTACTTCTCTGCCATGGAGAGTTTATTAGTCTGCTGTTTGTAGTTGCAGGTTATTTCGTTTTGTACACGTTGAACAAGCTCCTCATCAATGGCATACTGTATTGCTGTCTGGATGACATCCAACCACCAAGGAGAACCGGAATGTATCTGTATGAAAAAGAATAGAGTTATCCTTGAACATTCAACAGAGAAACAATTTAATCATAGCAGCAGAGGCGTAATGACTCTTTAGGCCTAACTGCTCTTTAGGCCACAGCCAAACAGATTGGTTAATTCTCTGAAAGTGGAGGATTAAGAGCATGATTAAAAAATAGCCCCTCTTCTGCTGAAGTGTAAGCACATGATTAAGAAACTCTCTACATTCTCATCTATTTCTACACCTTCAAAATGCTTCAGTAGAGTTAGATTCACCAAGACTATCTACAGAGAACGGCCACATAAAGATATTGTGATCTCAAAGTTTCCTTCTTCTCTCTCTCTCTCAGAAGGAGATGAAAAGATCATTTAATGAGAGAAAGCAAAGCTCTCTGTGAAATTAACAGAGCAAGAACAGTTAATTATAATTTTAACAGGTGAAAGAAGATGCGTAAGTTTACTTCCTCATGTGCTATTTGTCCTCATTTCTTTATTATTTATTTACTGTTATGCGAATGGCAAGCATCCTTTCAACTCAGGTGTTCATCAATTCATTAAGGGTTTGCACCTTTCTCTGAAATCTGAACTGTCATATTGACTAAACACAATTAAGCCTTAAGCACCACGACTAAATGCATGCCAAAAATCAGTTCCCTTGAAAGCAACTGAAATACCGTCTGATACACCACAGAAATGTTCCAAGACCCAAATTTATACCTTATTTTCCTAAATTATAGGTGAAGCACAGTTAATTTAAAAATCAAGAATGGTGTTAAACTTTACTAGAATCATCCCCCACCATGTACTTCTGTTTTTAGTCATCTGTTCATCAAGTACTGTGTGCCTTTTTATATGGGGAACACAGAGTATGTTTTGGGCCTGTGGTAAGCGTGAAGTAAGCCTGTGGGAAGTCCCATTCCAAATAGGCCTTCAAAAACTGTTAGAAATAATAAATAGCTGGAGTTCTGGATATACAGATGAAAATAGTATTTTTTAAAAATCTCAAAATTCAGAGACAAAATATTTAAGAGGTGCCTGCCTTTCTCTGGAGCTCCCGAATTGTTTGAAGAACTGGCTGTAAGGCCTGATGGGCTTCTGCAACTTCTGCATTGGATTTACTCATATAATGTTGTCGAAGTTGTTCTGCCTGTATGAAAATAAGAGCTTAAATTATAGACAAATCATATTTAGGAGGAATAATGGAAAATGTAAAAACTCCCCAGCTACCAAAACATTTTAAAATGGTTAGCTACCTATGTGCTACCCACTTTCGTTTGTAATATTTGGCAGTATTTTTTTTCCTCTAGAATCTAGCACTTATTAGTAAGCCCAAAAAACATTTGAGAAGACAAATTGGTACAAAGATGCTAACTATGAAACTTCACTTTTGGACAAGCCCAAACAACACAATAGGAATACACTGCATTACGAAAGGGAACTGGAATTTAACTCACTATTCTTACTTATCTGTACAATAAATGTATTGTGCTGAATAAGCAAACAATAAAAAGATCTCAGAACAATTTGAGAACAGGACAATTGAACTTGTCTACACATAAAACTTAGTCATGAAATAACAAGAAAGGCTTAAATTTCATTATTTTTAGGTGCATCAAATATAATTTTTTCATAGGAATTATGTAGAAATTACTTCTGACAGTGAAAACCCCTCTTAGTATACAAGTGCCTCCACCATGCAACCAGTATCACATTTTAAAAACTGATGAACAAACAACTTACAAGTAACATGTATCTTTCATAATTTCATACTGATTTCACTAGGTACCTTAATTTAGTGCATTTTAGTATGTGTTTAAGTCTTTCTTCTTTTTGTTTGCTACTATTAAGATAATTATATTGTTGTTACAGAGCCCAGTTTGCCTGGAGTGGACAGGACTCTTGGGGGTTTAGATGAGCTACTGGCAAAACACAGCTATGAAAAACCACCTCTGCTTCATATTTATAAAAAAAATACAAATTTTCCAATCCCCTTTTTTATAACAATGCCAGGAGAAGGTGACATTTTGAAAATTTCTAGAATTACAGGTCAATAAAAAACAGGCAATATTTCTATATTATTTCTAAGAAGGTGGGTAGAAACTTTAAATAGTTAAGAGAACAAGTCTTAAAACAAAAAAAATGCTACCCATACCTACAATTTGTGTAAAAATGATAAAATCTCACAAGATATCCAAATAATAAGACAGATACTGATCACCACTGCAAAACAGGAGAGGCTGTAAGAACTGGGCTTGTGCAGCTTTAAGGAGAGAGGCTTAGAGGGTACTAAAGAACAGCCTTGCAGCAGCCAGAAGGAAACCACCCAGATTGGCAGGTATTTTACTGAAGTACATGGTAAGTGAACAAGGTACAACTGCTATAAATTGAAATGGGAGGTTCTGTGTGAATTTTTTTCCCTACTATGAGAATTATGAAGTGCTGAACAGGTTACTCAGCTAAGTTGTGATATCTCTTTCCTTGGAGATTTTAATGGACCAACTAGATAAAGCCCTGAGATACCCGGTCAGAAATCAATGTTGACACTACTCTGAGGGGGAGATTCAGCTAGTGACATCCCAAGTCCCTTTCAACCCAAATAATGCCACAATAATGACATTCCTTTCCAAATGTGGTCCATACGTCCACTACAAGTAACTAGTTGGGAAGAGTAATCCCACCATTTTGCCGGATATTTCCCAATTAAGATTAAGGATATAATCAAACAGGCGAATGAACACAGGAAATGATACACAGTGACTTGCTCATCTGGCCCAAGAAAAATAAAAAACTTCACCTAGAGAAAACTCTGACTATTTGCAGTTAAAAATGAGGAAAGCTAAAGAAAGTGTGAGGAAATAAAGGACTCAGAAGAATTCAGGATGATACATTCTTTATCGTTAACATCTATGTAAGTGATTTTCATAGGAACATTGTGGGCATGGGGAAGCAACGTTTTAGAGAGAAAAATTATTAAAAGTTCCATAAAACATACAACAGAGGCCACCAAGCATTCAGAACAGCAGTATTTTACTGGACATTTCTGCTCTCATCTCACACTCTAAACAACTCATGATTTTACCAAGTTGAAGGGAAATGTACATAGTTAACTTTAAAGCCATTTAATGTTATTTCCTTAGTTAGAGAAAATACTTAAGGACAAAAAATAAAACTGTGCTCTTCAAAATGTATTTATATAAAAACAAACTCTGCTTACCTCTTCTGCAAGTCGGCTATCACGCAAAGTTGGGGGAATTCCTGGGTGCTTTGCCAACAATTCCATCAAATTATGTGTAGAATGAAGTCTCTAAATATACACAAAGTCAACAGCAATCATGAAAAAAATCCATTGCAACATCTGTGACAGGAAAAGCTTGAACAGCAATGAAAGCTTACAGCAAAAAATTAGCATGCATTTAAAATAAGATTTACTTTTTCTCTGTTAACCTGGAAGTACCTTATAAAGAAAAGAAACATTCTTTTCCTCATTTTACTGAGACGGGAAACAATAAGAAATTAAAGACTTTCAACATCTCAAAAGTAAATCAGCAGCAAGTTTGATACCAGGTCATCTAATACTCTCCCATACTCACCCTACTAATTAAAACAGCCCTTGACTATTATGGAAGACAAATTATTTATCTCAGAGCACATTCTTCTGTAAATGTCTTTTAGAATATTCTAAGGACACAATTCACTTACCCCATCTACAGCAAAATACAGTTTAAGGAAAATACCAGATCCCAAGAGTGTCATTTGTCATATTTTCACTATTCTGAAATAAAAGATGACTGAACAAAACATGACTTTTTTGTTTATTTTTAGGAAAAATAAACTTGATTATTAATACAAGGCAACTCTGTTCCTCTTCCCTAGGTTCACGCTGCATATCCCAAACCAGACCTCTACCTCCACAGACCTCTACCTGCTCCCACAGACTTATTAATAACCTCCACTATATCTGAACTTGTATCCCTCTCATCTCCTGGATTCACTCTATCTTCGTCCTATTACTACCTTAGCCACTGAAGAGGAATGGCCAGCAGTGGTTTGCCATTATCCTCAAGAGCTAAACCTATACAACTGAGAACCACTCAACAGAAGTTAAGTTTTATTACCAAAGCAATATTAGGCAGCATGTATTTTGAGGGGGAGGGGGGAAAGCTTTATTGGATTGCATAATCCAGTAAAACAGTTTAATTAACAACCCTGTTATGAGTATCTTAACAAGTTTATGCTAATATGGCTATGATAATAGAAAAAAGCCACCAGGAAGTCACAAAAGAGAAGGAAAAATCAAAGAAGTGTAACAGAGACATCAGATGATCACATGCAAGATAATCAAACAATAATTTATTTAGCAAAGCAAGTAAAGAGACAACTGATTACTTCTTATTTATCTGTCATTAACATTTTAAATATCTTGTTCAATTTAGAACTGATATTTCTTGAAGAAATCTGAAAATGTTACTTAGAGAACCATTGCTTTTTTTACCAATAAAATATGTTCATATTTTTAATATAGTATTCAAAATACATGAAGACAAATGTCTGAAGAGAAAATTCACTTTGATTCTTTTACATGTTTTGATGCCTTTTTATTTTCTGCAGTGGAACAATTTTATTATTCTCTATCATTTGGCACATTAATATCACTCTCAGAGCAAACCCAGCATCCTGTATTTGCTGGCTGTAACGTAACATCATTAATGTGAGCAGTCACAGTCACATGCACAGATCTAGGAATTCAGCTTGTTAAGTTTATTGCAGAACAGCAGGTGGAGATCACACACTGCTTCAGGGATATCATGAAGACTCACAAGCAAGTTTTTAGAAATATAGCATCTTTCTTCCTTTACAAAAAAAAAAGCAAACATGAAGGTCACTGGATCAATTCCTACCTAAATCACTGGACAGATTCCTATCTAAAGACTGTGATCATGACAGCACGCTGAAATGATAATTCAGCACACCACTGAGAAGAAAAAAAGACTGACCCGTTAAGTTAAATCTAAAGTATTCCAGTTCTTAACTACATCTTTTTACATTTCAGTGCTCACTCACTTGTAAGGAATCTGTTTTGAGCTTTTCCTTGTGCTCTTCAGATGATCTTAATACTTCTCTGTACAGCTCCGCAGCCAATGCATATTCTCCTGAATTAAAAAAAGAGTAACAAAAACATACACATACTGTGTGGTTTTTAAATATACAAGCAGCCATGACTGACCTTGATGTAACAAGAGTTACATCACTTGAAACATACTAAGATGTTTACAGAGAGTCTGTATAACAAGTGCTTGTCTTCAAGAAAATCTTTTCTATTCATTCCACACCCCTCCCACCACCCAAAAAAAATGGTAAAAGACACGGTATTATATTCTACAAAAACTACGCAATTTCCAGATAAAATATCTTTTGTGACTGCAAGATCTGTAAGACCTCTTAATCTTAAAATATGTATTTGTGGTTGCACAAGTCCAAAAAATCTCACATGTTGCACTAAAAAAAAATCATCTACAACTCACTGCAGTGATGCATTGCTAAATTTGCACTGCAAATACATTATTCACTGTTCCAGTGAAAACAATGAAAGTTGTATCACGCTTCAGAAATGCAGAAATGATTAAGTACATGCAGGGAGCATAACTACTAATGTAAGCTACCAACATCACAATCACTTCTCAGAAAATAGATTATATAAATTAAAAAAGAAAAACAAAATTGAAACTGCATATGGAAAAGCAGGAAAAAAAATTTTAATTTTCTTTTCTCAATTGATGGAAATTTACTTAGCAGTAATAGTCTTAGAGACTCTTAAAACATGGTGAAGGACAGGGACAAGAAATGTATAAAGACAGATAACAGAGTAAAAAAAAAAAATCATCTTCCTCCATATCCGGAAGTGTAAAAATCTTACGTCAACAAAATTTGTTGCTTCTTACATTGAAAGTATTGCCAGTTGTAAGGGTGTAGTCCTGCAGTATAGAATTGCCCTTACTAGTAATAGGCCAAAAGCTATGTGCTGAATTTGCAAGGCCTCAAGCTTGAAGCTTGTCAGGCCTCCTTTGAATTTTGATTGACCTGGACGTTTTACTTGGCCTAGCTGAGATAGCAATTTCTGTCATTCGCTAGGTGTTTATGGCTAATTTTTAATTTTTTTTTTAAACTTTTGTTTATCTTTGTGTGCTACAAACCCAGTTTTACATAGATAGCAGTAACAAGCAGTTATTCCATGTAAAATGAGATATTTACAACTAACGCAATGATGCAGTGTAAGGAAATACAGGTCTAGTAACAATTGGAGAGGCCTTGAGAAGTAAAGATATAGGATGCAGTGTAGGGTACAGCCATGGGATGCTAAGAGATGGTGCACAGGCTTGGCAGTGAATAAGAAAGCCATGGCTATAAACAACTCACCCACAGTCAAAGAAATGCAGGCTTAGAGCTGGACAAAACTGGTTTTAGGGGCAACAAAGAGAACAAAGAAATAGTATGTAACATTCATAAAAGGCATTATGTACACTAAATTTGGTGTTTTCACGGAGCTGTAGACCAGTGAAGAAAGAGAAAGGTGCAAACGTGTGCTAGCAAACATAAAAATGATCCTTGTGTGAGGAAGAAACCATCAACACAAACATCTTATTCCTCCTGATGAAGGTAGTGACAACTAGTGATAGCACTGCCACCACCTCTGTGAAAGCACTGACTTCAGGACCCAGAAGGGCTTAAGTAGAAAGGTGAGCATAAAAGCAGGACAAGCAGTATAAACACTTAAGTGCGATTGTTACTCTTTTTTTGCCTGTAAGAATTAGATCTGGACTAATAACAGTTAGACCTATAAGATTTCAACTATAGGAAGAATAAATTTGTGGCTTCATGTATGTGTAAGGTGTGCTTCCTTCTCACTGATAAAGAAGACTGAGTGTAATACTAATACTGGGGAGGGAGTTACAGACCAGAACTCTGCCTCAGTCCTGCTTTTTGTTTCTCACCAGATGAAATTTTCATCAATCTGCTTCTCAAAACAAGCCAAGCTTAATTTTTGCTTCTAGTGTATTTTAGAAGTGTTTCATCTATACATAAATCTTTTTAAGCACTTAATTCTATCTGAAACACTTATCTACATTCTGCAATCATAATGAAGTATTTCAAATCTAATAATTACTAACTACAGATTAGAGAATCTGAATGTAGTCTTTCTGTAAGGCAAGTAACAGAAAAAGCAGTTTGTGGGTTTTCCTCTCTGAAGGAAGATTTTAACATGAGCTGGAAAATTTCAAACAGCTTGTCAACTTTAGAAGAACTTGGAAAAGAGGCATTTTTTCACATTCATAACTAAGTAATTTCAATTTATTTTCATTTTGTTTAATGACATTCAAGATTAATACAGTTATTTTTGCTTCCCATTCAAAGGTTTTTTTTCCTCATAATTCAGACAAAATCTACATTGACAGAGCTGTAGAGCAGGCAGCAGGGAAGGGATTCCACAGTCAGCATAGCAGTTTGCATGGCAGGGGACACAAAGTAAGCCCAGAAAGCAGTACTGATGAAACAAAAGCAGGTTAAGTACAAATACACAAGTATGGCTTCTTTTATCCTCCCAGTACACACAGATGCATTACAGCCATCCAATCTTACCTTTAATGATATGGATACCAGCTAAGCCATTAAGAGCACACACCAGCTGTCGGTGAGCTTCTTCACACTCCGTTCGACATTTCTTTTGCAGAGATGCTAACAGTTCCTCCATGGTCATGGTGCTGAAAAGGAGAACAAATGTCTCAAATCTGAAACAAAATCACAATACTAGAGAAATAAAACTGTCATGCTGTGCAGCATAAAAGATGGTTACATGCATCCAACATACTGTACAATGGTTTTTTTGATATTTATTTACTTATTAAAAAATCCCTAGCTGTCAGCCTTGCTTTCTGCTAGAGCTTTCCCCTAACTTCACTGTGTTGAGAGGTTGACATCCCCTAAGAACAGAAAGAAATAAACAAGAAGAAAATTAGAACTAGGTAAAATAATCTTTCACAAGGAAAAATATTTTGATCTTTCTGTTACAGTGTGAACTAGAAACAAGAGAAATCAGACCTCATTTTGCCAAAAGCTGTTCAGATGAAAACAGCTATGAGAGACTACATTTCTACACTCTGCTACCAATCTAAATGCATAAAGCACATGATGTAACAATGTAAAGAGGAAAAATGTGTGAAATGAAAACAGGGAAAATTAGCAAAAATAACTTTAAACTTCTTTTTCTACTTTTGTCATTTTTATAAATTAGGAAAGGAATTTAGTCAGAAGAAAATTAACTTAATATAAAAATACAGGAAATAGAGAGGGAAGAGAGCGAAGCAGGAACAGAAATGAAAAAGAAGAAGGAAGCATGAAGGATAGGTTAGAGTAAGGCCACGGGACAAAGAATCTAAGCAGAAAGAGGACTGATAGAGACAGGAGAGTGAACAGCAGCAACAGCCTACAAGAGCTGACCTGAGGCTGCTTCTGTGACCAACTACTGCTGTTAGACCAGACGCTACCCTTCTCCCCTGAAACTCTGCTCCTCAGCTTCATTCACCTTTAGAGAAACATTTACTATTTGGCATTTAGCACTGTGGAACAGAGTTAAGAGGTGATGTAACTCCCGCGCAGACTGTGCCCAAATTATGCTGGAAGGATACACTTTCCTAGGCCTTTATTTTACCCTCTTTGCAACATAGTTCCAGTTGCAGCAACTGATTTTTGGCTTTATGCTACTGTGTTATACCAGAGCAGGCTTTAAATCAATATAATCACTATTTGTGTATTCTGCAGAGGTAATGGCAAATACACATAGCACCTGCATACACTGATACTTCCACCATTGCTACTTACCTTTTATATTCAGAACCATCGGCAGTTTCAAGAAAAATTAAAAAAGCAGAAGGATGTAAATATAAAATATGCAATTTGATATACAGCCTGAGACTACCAATTAAGACAAAAAGAAGAGCTTTTTTACTCAGTTAAACTAGGAGAACCCTAGCAGTGAATTTCTTCATTATTTTCATACATATAACCAAAGCCAGGAGTCAAATCTTCTCTCTATTCTGGGAATGTCTACTGCTGCAGTCAAGTTTGGTTCACAAAAAAGATATGTAAATAGTGCTTTCTTTGTACATGTGATTTTACGAAAGATTTAATTCTCATTGCTGGTTTTTCCGCCACAGTTACTATGCAGCTGTCACTGTGCAAACATTCTACCAAAATCAACACAGTACTAAGAAGTGCCCAGCATATTCTGCTCAGTTTACACATTTCATTTATACTACACTGGCTCATTTTAATGCAAATAATCTTGTATGAGTGGAAATATCAATTTCTCCTATATTTGAGCCCTTGTTTCCACACTAGCAGACTGTTAGACAGAAAGTCCTACAAGCACGGCATCTAACTATTCGTCTCCGCTGAAGTAGGCGCAAAGCCAGTTTCAGGTGCTTAGGCACCACAGATGCCTTGTATGAGAAGAGGGAAGGAGTAAGACACAAAACTTCATAAAGCATAGAAAGAGATTGAATAGAATGGATGAACAAGACTAGGACACAGTAGAAATAACACTGGCAGTGCTAAAAGTTTAAGTTCTTCTCTGCCTGTAGCTTAAAAAAAACCAGTCAATGCTCTCAGAGTCTGGACTGGAAACAGCCTGTTCTTTCACAGCCTCCCTCTAATTGATTGAAAGTGTAGCAGCTACATTTCGCAATAGGGCTAGCAACATGCTTTTGGTCTAACAAATGCTGAGACCAAACTGATACTTGGAGGGCACTTGTGAAGATGATGAGCTTGAAAGCATGCAAAAAAAAAAAAAAGGAAAAAAGCATTTGTACAACTTTCAAGTTTGGATCTACATTTAAAAATTCTGCAACCTCACATTAACATTTTCTCTGAACTAAATAATTATTCTATTCTGTTGATTCATTTTGTTCATTTTTCTCATTCATGAACACGAATTTTGTAAGAGACAAAAGAAAATCAGTGGGCTTATTTGAAACTGAAGAAGAATCTGGTTTGTTTCACACTTAACCTGTCACCTGGAACACCCCAGTATCCATCAACATCATAAGGTTAAAATGCTACTGGAGAATCAAATTGCCTCTCAGTACTATGTTCTTTAACGCAAGAATTACACTTACAATCCTACTGCACCCATTCATCTTCTGAGGTCAGATTAGTTTGGTGTACCATATTTGCACATTTAATTAAAGAAGCCTAAAATTAGGCTTGAGATGAGAACTGTGCAAGATCTTGCACTGTTGGGGGCAATCAGAGTTTTCCTCTGGATGAAGCAGGTCATTTAAGAAATGACAGAAATTCACCTTTTCTGTAATGGCAAGAACTCTCCCCGAACAGCTTGTGGATGACAGCAGGCCTGCCTCAGCCGTAGCAACGGGTATAGTATGGAAGTCACAGTCCTTCTATCTAGGCTGCTAAGCTTAAGAGTCCAGTCTGAAATCTTCCTGAGTTTTGCCAATGCATCCTGGCAGCACACCTCATGCTGGCGATGATAGAAGTGTCTCTCCACAGGAGAGAAGTGAAGCCAGTGTATATTTTCTGTCTGAGGGGGTATTTGAATCTGCAATTAAAGAAGAAAATAAGTAATTTTGCAAATAAAACTATTGATAAATGATGTTCAGGAATTTTAAAACTCAAAACTCTTAGTTACTTGGTCAATCACATCCTTCTTCGCTGATCTCCACATTATCTTCGCAATTAGACTGTAAAGAGGCCGGGGATTTTTCCTACAATAAGGTCGATATAAAAGTTGGTCCCACCAATGTTTGACCCAGTAAGGATCAACTCCAAGAAAAAGGACTAATCCATATAGATCTGCCAAGAAAAGAAAGTGTTTTAGTACAGTGTTTGTGTTTTAACACTTCACAATATGCCTCCAAAAAATTAACTTTCATACAAAGGCTACCAGGCATAAAACAACTACTTTCTGGTCATTATCTTCTGCACTTCTTTTCCAGTTACTTGCTCATCAAAATATTTAATTTTAGGCAAGGGACTGGGTAGGGGAAGGTGGGGGTTCTCTCCTTTAGCTAGCTGTTGATTTCCACATAACTTGCAAGAATATAGCTATTTGTGAGACACTTTCCCAATTTCAAGTTTAGCAGAAAAAAGCGACAAATTTAAACCTATTCAGAGCAGAGGCAAGAGGCAGAAATTACATAACTGCATATGGTTAACAGGGCCTGCCAGGATTTTCTAAAACAACATTGCTCAGTATCATTACTTCACAGCCTGCTGTGCACCAACTGTTTGCTGCCCACCATCTAGAAGGGGCTGCAATTCAGAAGACTTTCACTTCTCTGCTAAGACATAAGGAAGTAACAAAAGACACTTTAATTGTTTTCTTGCTAATTGAGACAATACAATTTAATTGCTAATTCTGCCTAATTCAGAAATCCATCACTTTTTGGAATGAAACTTAAGGACACTCTGACTTTAAACTTGTGCCTAAATCTTACCAGAAAAATACAGAAGTAAACATTTAAATGCTGCAATCGGACAGTGCCAAAACAGAGATGTGATGGTATCTTGTAGTTCCTAAAGATCTGGTGGCTACATTCCTTTTTCTGTTAGGTTTATGGTAATTTTGTATTCAGCTGAAAGCATCACAACATTCACCAAATACATAATAGACCAGGGGAAATAAAATCCTGGGAATCATTTCTATGCAAGAAGCAATTGTTTACCCAGAGGTCCTATCCAACTGTATTACAGCAGCAGTGTCACAGACTGAAATGAGTCAGCAGCTTTCATCCCCTAAGTGATGGGGGCTGCCTTAACATAGCCTGAGAGACTGTCAATACGTATTATGCACAATACGACATTTCAGATATTTATTAAATCAAGACTATCACACATAAGGACTTGAAGAAATTAATCATGACAATAAAATCTATCAGTTCCTTCTACAGGGTTTGATTTATTAACTACATATTCTCATAACTATTGTGTGTATCTATAAATTTAATTCACAATTCCATAATGAATTAATCTACAATATTGACTTTTGTAATTTGTTATCCACACAACAGTCCACAAATGCATACACTGATTTATCCACTTTAAAACTCACTGTCTTAGCTTGTACTATATATTCCTAAATCAATCAGAGAACAGGGAGACAGAGAAGTTAATCAGTTCCCTTTCTTTTTTTCTATCTCTCTGAAGCCTGCCTACAGAAACTGAGGACCTCACAAAAATGACAAAATAAATGACACCTGCTAACATACAGCTACCTACTTCACACATCTCAATTCATTAAGTCCTTACATAAGGACTTAAAACAGTTTCATAAGCTTTAGCATGATTTCCAGAATTTATATTCATGGCAGTTGATGCCCATAGTAGTTCATATGGGGCTATGCAAAAAGCAAATACAGCTTTGCTTGCTGTATTTGACAGCTTAAAGGATTCTGTAACCAGAGCAGACTACCTACAGCTGCAATAGAGAAGGGTTAATATTTAACCACTCTGCTAAGTGAAAACTGAAAAACAGACTTGAATCAGCTGTTGGACATACAGCTTCTCTGCTGTCCAAAGTATCTGTCTAACTAAGGGAGACAAAAAGATTCCAGCTCTGCAATTTTTATATTGATAAAAGTATTGATGGTTTTATTACACGCTTAAAGTTTATGCTTAAAGTTTTTACCAAGTCAGAGTACCTAATCAATTCAAAGCAAAACAAGCAGATGTTCTAACTGCTTCAAAGCACTACCTAATTATCAGCATAAGAAAATCCCACAGATGACACTGCTACATAAAATCTCACCTTCTAATCCTCGCTGCACAGGAGTACCACTGACACACCAGCGATTGATTCCACTTAAACGGAGTGCCATTTCAGCAGCCTAGTAAAAGGAAATAGAACCAATGGTAGGAAATGGAAAACATAGAACACAGTCTGACAACATGTGGACCTTATTTTTGAGAAGTCTGAACATCTTTTCAGTATGTAACATTAGCAGATTAGAAGCAGCATCAGTACAATATATTATGAAAATGTATATAAAATTTTGGAGCTTTTCTGAAGGTAACTGAGAACTGATAAAAGCCATGTCTTCTTCTGAGTAATCAAGTGCAATTAAGAGTTCACAGAAGCCAAACAGATAGCAAAAGAAAATGTATGTTTAAAAAAAATAAAAAAAACTAAAGCCCATAAGCCATTATGTAAGTAGCATTTTTGTCTTTCTGTCTTGGGCAAAAAGACCGGACAGACACTAATTAAAATAAACTCCCCCTGCAGACTGTATCCCTTGAGTTTGCAGACAGACTGCTGACTATTTTAGCTTCTAGACCCAAAGGACATGTCTATGCCTCTGAATCATACCACTGAACAGGCTAGTGTCTTGTTTGAAACTATCAAACGCCGTACACAACACGATGATCTAGTTCTTTAAACTGTCAGTATAGATTATATGTTAAGTAGTTTTTGAGCTAGATAAACTTCACAGTCTGCCAAAATTCCAACAGGAGAACCATTTAATAGTAAGTATCTCCAACAGAAAATTCACTTCCACAGAACAAGCGACAAGGACAAATTACTTGAGTGCACTGAACATTAAGAGGGGGAGAGGAAATCTACTGTATTATTTACAATAAACTTGTCAAAACCTTTTCAAGTTAAATAAACACACGACCAGGAATGTCATACCTTTGCAGTAGTGCATTCAACCATTTGTGCTTCATCGAGGCAGATCCTCCACCACTCTACTGCTACTAAGGGGCTTGGGATGGCCATGTACCGCTTCTGGTTCCTGAAGCGGCGCCCATCTTCGCTGTTGCTGTGGGGGATGTCCACATAGTTCAGTTCAGTGCGCAGGACATCATACGTGGTGATAACCACCTCTTGCTCTGCCAACATGTGTGGCTGCAAAAAGCCATGCTTCTTCACACCTTGATACACCTACATAGATTTATATTCAATAGCAAAATAGCAAAAATGAAAACGTCAGAGATACTTTAATAAAAATGCCAAAATATCAGTACAGCTTAGATGTATTTCTCACCATGCTAGTGTAGGAGTACAGATTTTATGAATGGTTTCATATTAATGAGCAACACTGCTAGAAGCATGCATATACTAAGTAGCATAATAATAAATACAATACAGTCACTGATGCAAAAGTTTTATGTATCATTATTTATAACATTGCAAAACATTTTTTCTCCTTTGAAGAAGAGAGGACTTCGTTATTTTCTTCAACAGTTATCTGTTGTAATTTGTTGTTATTTGCTTGGAGATTAAGTATTCTGTAATGTTGTATGGCACAACATTATGTAAGTTACGTGTCTAGTCTTCTTTTCTCCTTTACTGTAGATGCATTACCTGTGTTCCCATTGCCACAAAAATTTAATGGATGATTAGGCAAAGACAGAGATATGCATCAAAATATATAATAACTAGAAATGATACTCTGAGTAAAGTTTTATCTACAAAAGGATTTCTGTGGAGACTTATGAGATGAAAAGAATACCCTAGTAAGAAACAATCCGTGTGCACCAACAGAATATTTTTATAAACCTTTCATACTGACATTTGTTCTATTATCAGAAGTACTTTTATTTCCCTCATAATTTTAAGCCAAAACCTTTCAGAAGCATACAAAAATTAAAATAACTGCTCTTTACCCCTTAATGATCAGCACGTGACTTCACTGTTAATCATACCTTTTCTTCCAGTAATAATCTTTCTCTACATTTGTGCATAAGGCAGTGGTGTTTCTGTCAATTGAAAAAAACACCTGCAGAGAAGTTCCTTCTTTTCAGCCCCAGAGTGGAACGACAAAGCATGTGCAACCAGGTCATTGCACATGAAAAAAAAAGAGAGAGAAAGGAGGGTGGGAGGGGAAGAAAAAAGAAACAAACAAACCAAAAGGAGCACGCTCACTGAAGCAAACAAGAAGAAATAAACAGCTGTCAAAGTCTAATGATTTCTTCAAGTATTTATTAACAGATTTTCTGGAGGTTTATAACTTGGCCAAGGTTTGGCTGTTTTCACAGCATCAGGAAAAGACAACCTGTCACAAAGCAAGACCTACTGATGAATTTTAATTTCTTGTTTATTACATAAAACCATTAGAATTTCCCATGAGTTGTAGGCAGTTGGAAGAGTAAAAAGCACACTTCACATGCAATGCAAAAGCTGTTAACATGGGAAACTGGTTCTTTTAAACATCTCCACATTTTTAAACACCTCCACTACCTTTGTTTTACCTCTACAGAAAATAACTCCCCAAATTTTCATTTTGAAGCAACACTGAAAACAAGTCTTGCTTACAGTTGGTAGTTAAAGGAAAATGAAAACAATCACTTAGAATCGAAGGTGTCACACAGTTTCAAGCAGTGACAGTCAGTATTTAAAGTATTTTACTGTTACCATGTAAATATTTCTGACAATTTTCATCCAAGCTGGTATAAAATTTGGACTGGGTCCTAGAAAACCCACGTGAGTTTTACACATTTATGCACTAAATCTAATAAGACTGATCACATATATGGCACCGGAGGCCTAGAATTCATTTATACATTGGGCATCTATGCATAACAGCTGAAGGTACAAAGTTATATCAATCTACTTCTACTGTTATTTTATTCAAAATACATGGAATCTATGGTTTTCAAAGCACTAGATCATTACAAAGGTTCTTGACTACTAAAAATATGAAGGACAAAACTTGACTACATTGGTAGTAAAAGGCAATGGCTACCCTTGAATACTGTGATAACTATATATTAAAAAATCCTGTATAGCCTTATTTACTGTAAGTATAATAAGGTTTATTTTAGTGACAGGGCTATTAGAAATAAAGTAAAAGGATAATACATGGTCTCCAAATAAGTAACATCCAAATAAATAGAGCAGATGTTATAGAGGCAATGCCCAAGTTGTAAGGATGCTGTTTTCAGTAAACACCAAGACACAAGACTTCTTTCATAAAGCCCAAGAACCAGAAATGCAAAACTATGCTCTTTATCTACTGAAACATTTTTTAGCTAGAACAAAACGAGAAGCAACAGTCAGAGAGTTGCTTAGGTGCAAGTGTACAGTGAGACAACACTCAAAACACCTACAGTCAGGCCTTTTTAAGTTCCTTGGTAGTCTTTCAAACAGCCTTTCCTCTCAGAAATCACCTGTTGTTGCAACTGCTCAAAATTTTCTTCCATTTTCTATAGATACCTACCTAGTCCACTGTATTATCTCCCAGTGACCAACTAAAAAGGAAAAAAATTAAAAACTAATTGCAGACAGTCTTTCTGGGACACCAGTGAACCATGTGATGCCAAAGCATAGGTCTACAGCAGGAAATGCAGAAACACAGAGGACAAACAGACCTCTGAACTTCAAGTAACGCAGAATGTCTGACAGGAAGCCCTGAGCTTTGATAAAATAACTCTCCAGAACAGGAAGCTATATAATCTTACCAGAACGCGAAGAGAAGATGATCTTACGTGCCTATTGATCTCATCTACCCACTGATGACAAATAGAACTTGGAGAAATTATCAGAGTCGCTCCTGTGGGAACTGGTTTCATTGCCACAAGGCAATGGGGACAGTAGAAGGGCCTGCTCTTCAGGTTTTCCTCTTTGTAGTTTACACATTCTGCATGCTGCCATAAGTAGCATTTCAGGCACTGCACACGAGCTTTGTAGTCAGCCAATCCAAGCTCACCACAGATGCATTCAAAACGATATTCAGAGGTATTAAATGGAAATACAGAACTGGTATGTTGTACACTACTGTCAGCATGTTCTTGGGAATGTGAGGACGGGACCTTTGGGATTTCCTGCTGGACATCAGCTGTAGTTTTAGAAACATCAAAATCAGGATGACTACACATGTCATTGGAGACAAGGAGGCTGCCATGCAAATCAGGAGATTTTGGGATGACAGTTTCCTGCTTAACATTATTCTCTTTTACAGAGTTCTCATGATCTGCTTCAGATTTCTTGTTATTTTTGCTAGTTGTACAATAATCATGTTCTTCCATGGCAATATCCACCAGTGAAGCAGTTTTACAGATGTGTTCAGATGTGATACCACTATTTTTTGATTCTTTGGTTTGAGTTTTAGCATCAGTCAGCTGCTTCTTCTGAGTGTTTTCTGAAGTCTTTGCTACCTACAAAGTAAAATTAACCAAGAATGTCAGACTTTACATACAGAATTGTCCAGTGTTGTTTAATGTCTACCAGTGCTATTTAATATTTCCATTAATGACATAGACAAAGGGATCTAGTGTACCCTCAGCAAACATGCAGATGACACCAAGCTGAGTGGTGCAGTTGGCACACCTGAAGGACAGGATGCCATCTGGAGGGACCTGGACAAGTTCAAGAAGTGGGCCTATGGGAACCTCATGAGGTTTAACAAGATCAAATGCAAGTTACTGCACGTGGGTCGGGACAACCCCTGGTATCAACACAGGCTGGAGGATGAACAGATCGAGAGCAGGCTGAGGCAGAAGGACTTGCGGGTGCTGGTGGATGAGAGGCTGGACATGAGCCGGCAATATGCACCTGCAGCCCAGAAAGCCAAACGTATCCTGGGCTGAGTCAAAAGCAGTGTGACCAGCAGGGCAAGGGAGGTGAATCTGCCCCTCCACTCCACTGAGGTGAGACCCCACATGGAGTACTACATCCAGCTCTGGGAACTCCAATATAAGAAGGTCATACACCTGCTGGAGCAAATCCAGAGAAGGGCCACCAAGATGATTAGAGGGATGGAGCACCTCTCCCAATGAAGAAATGCTAAGAAAATTGGAATTGTTCAGCCTGAAGAAGAGAAGGCTACAGGGTGACCTAATTTTAACATTCCAGTACCTGAAGGGACTATTTACAAGAGTGTGTAGTGACAGGATAAGGGGGAATAGTCTTAATCTGAAAGACAGTAGGTTTAGATTAGATACTAGGAAGAAATTATTTACCGTGAGGGTGGTGAGACACTGGAACAGCTTCCACAGAGAAGTCCCTGGCAGTGTTCCAGGCCAGGTTGGATGGGGCTTTGGCCAACCTTGTTTAGTGGAAGGTGTCCCCATGGCAGGAGGGGTTGGAAAATAGATGATTTTTAAGGGCTCTTCCAACCCAAATTACTTTCTTATCTTTTTTTTTTTTTTTAACATATAAACACATTAGGACATATATATTACAGTTTTGTATCAATTTCCAGTTTGAGGATTTGGTTAATGTTTACCAGTGTTTAAAAAACACCTTCACAGTAAGAACAATGCAACTTCCAATGCGACTATTTTACAAGATTTATGACAGATGTAGTTAATACTTCAGCACCAAATTTGATCTATGTATGACTTCTGCTTCTTTACTCATGAATGTCAAAGCAAATGCTGCCGTTTTCTTCGTTTTTACCAATAAGTTAGCATCACTGAACTAGTGCACACACACAACACAGCTCCAAGTAGCATGCAATCAGTAGAAAAAAGATCTGTCTTTGCAACACTGATGTAACTGGCAGCACATTTTACCTGCTCTTTGGTTCTTTCTCGCTTCTTCTGTTCCTTGTAATTCTTTCCCAGCTTGAAAGACCCAGCCAGACCATGTCCTTTGACTTGCTCTACTACATGTTCTGCAATTAGTTTCTCTAGAGTTCTTTTGAGAAGCCGTCTATTTCTCTGTGTGTCATACCTATAAATAGCACTGATGTACTTAAATATTGCAACGATGGATGCTCCTTTCTTCACATTCATTTCTTTTACAGCTGTTAATATCATCACTCGTAAGCCTGTATGTAGAATCAAAGCAAAACAACTTACAGCTCAGATAAAATGAAAGTTACCTCAGAGAATGCATATTAAGGGAACTCTAAACATAGTGCTCATCTAAAAAAATGCAAAACAAAGACAGACAGCAGTTTTGCCAATGCTTGACTTGAGGCAGCTCTGCAAATTGCTATTTTGCAGTGAATCCAAGGCAATATTTGACAGTAATAGAAATAAGTCACTCCATTTTCTTACTGAGGCGTAAGAAAGATAGCGTATTTCAGTTAAATGCATAAACTCTTTTACAAAGACCTTTAGTTATATGGACCTCTGTAGCTCAGAGTTCTGAATTGCTAACTTTACTTTTAACTGTGGATCACTTGTTTGTAGCATGCAATCCCACATGACAGTGCCCAGCAAAAGAATAATTTCATTCTGAAGAAGTGAAGAGTAACCTTGAGCTCATAGTCAGTGGTCAATGCCAAAAGCAAAATGTATTTTAAAAGTCATCAGAAATACTTACTGGGATATTGTATTTTTTCCTTCAATTTAGGCTCCATTTCCTTTGTTTTTTTCTTTTTATTTCCTTCTAAAGGTTGAGGTGGAACAAAGAAGTTCACAAGCTTACCCTAATACAGAGAACATTAAATAGTTATTAGCTCATGCCTCTTCACAGTCCCTCTGACCTTCATTAATGTTTTCACATTTGAAAATAAGCATGAGCTGCTACAGATATATGTTCTGATCTCACCAATTTGCTTAGATAGCTCATTTTTAATGTACAGAATGACACCTCATTCAGATTAGTTTTTTGGCAAATGGTGTTCAGCACCTACAGTGAGAACAGAAAGAGTAGCCCTGCAAGCCTTTTCGGGTCCTTCATTGCTTCGGAATTAAGTTGCATTAATCTATAGCTGTTAAGTGATCTAGGTTACTGATGGGGAGGAAAATATATATTTAATATATAGTAAGAAACAAAAAAAAATAGGTAAACAATACAGAGGAAAAGCCCTAGTTAGTTGTACAAAAAGTATCTTTTCTTTTTAGGGTTGTCCCCCCTCAATTTGACTCTATTATGAGTGATGCAGGAATAGTGAGTCAATCCAAGGAAATGTATACTCAAAAACTGGCATATAAAGAAGAATCTCAAAGCTGGGAAAAAACACTGCAAATATTTCTATTATTGTTTTATAGCTATATCCACTGACACTTCACTCTGCCCTGTCCAATTAGTTGCTCTGTAGGGTTCTTAAACAGTAACTGCAATGAAATTCCAGACACTGTTTGAACCCTACAGAGAGTTGAAATAATTGGAGTAACTCTGGCATTGGCTTACACAACCCAGGAGTCATCCAAAAAGTCTCTGGTGGAATAAAGCACTTCTGGTTTTACTTTTGTTTGGGGTTTTTTTAGGACATCACACAAAGACATTTTATATTTGAAGACAAGAAAAATACAAATGACAAGGGGCCTTCTGGATTAATGGAATACTACCTTTCAACCACAGGCAATGTCATATAATTCTGCTTATAAAGGTCCCAAAATATTAGCTAAGATGTCTGTCCCAACTACTTGTATCGTGAAACAGTTCCACTAACTCCAGCTTTCCAAAAGTTAAGGTTTCTAGTTATTGTCATCAGTTGACATCCACGTGCATTACTGCTTATACTCCCCTCTTCTCACTTCTCAGTGCTGACTCTCTTACACATTTAAGAATCATCTTATTCTCTCAGAGAATTGAGTACTTTTAACTGATAAAATTACAAGCAGGCAGGAGATTATTATGAATAAATGTAAAATGAAACAGGCTGCCATGAATTCAAAGGTATGGAACCCATGAAGTGGTAAGAGTTTACTTAAGAATAACGGTTCTTTTCCTTCAGAAAGAATTTTTGGTTTTAGTGAATGTGCTAAGTTTTCACAGTATGAGTGATGAGGAAAGTGAAAAGATGGAAAACTGTTGCTAAATAAGCCCATTTATTATATGAAATAGAGGGAGAGCAGAAATCTTTATTTACTGAGTGTAAATTGTCCCTATTTTAGCATAGAATGTATGGCTAATGGATGTTTGATACTCATCAATACAAAGAAGTGAAGGAGAGAATGACATCCAACATAGTAAACTAACATATTTATAGACTCCTGAAGCCTGTGTAAACTATATAAGCAGTGCAGTTGCCTGACAACACCCTTGAACAATAGCAAACTATCAACTGCTTCTCATGCAAACTATTCCACCATTTATGCCACCAAGTATCATGTCCTACAAAGGAAAAACTGTCCTTGCAATACAGCTTTAAATACAGAGTTCTACAAACGAGAAAGCACCTAAGTCAAGAGAAGTGCATTGGCATTAATTCTGAAAAGCACTTTCTTCATAATAGCTTTCATCCTGGTTTCCTTACCTCAGGTAATGTCAGATCATCTTGTTTAATGTCTGGTCCAGTATGATTCAGAATAAGAGCCAACACTTCTACTGTTTTCCCAAGACCCATCTCATCTGCCAAAATACCTCCAGGCCACTGGGGTCCAGCAGTTGGGTATTCACGGATAATACTAAAATTCAAGTGCATTCCGAAATGAAAGTCAATAACTACAGAATGGTGTGACAGAAGCAAATGTTCAGGAACACGCAGCACAGCTTTAGCAAGGCTAAGTTTGTAGGGTGAGGCATTATCTTTGTTTAGTTTAGATGAGATTAAGAAATGTTAAAAAGCTTTTTGGATCTATAAACCCGAAAAAGACAAATATGTATGCCAGAATTTTTAGAATTTTTTCACCTCCTAATAGACCTTGCCCCGCTAACCTTGGCATATCATAATATTAGACTCAAAGAATTGAAATATTTTTATATTCACATATCACAGATCTGACAGTTATACAGGGAAAAACAGAATGCAAACTAGCAATCAAAAGGTTCTATTCTAACCAAATCAACGAGAAAAAAGAAACAGATTTAGTAATGCAATACCCAGCTTTAATAAAAAGCATTATACTGCCACCTTCCTTTAGACTTTAAACACAGTGGATAAGAAGGTCAAAGTCTCCAATGCCCTAATGTTAATATTAAACCACAAATTTATTGAAATTTAAAAAAAAAAAATCTTCAAGTCTTCAACTTGAGATTTACATATTTACCTGTGCACTATATATTCCAATTTGTCCTTTTTTTTCCAAATAAAGATATCACTGTTCTAATTCTTTAGTTGCTAACTGAAACACGAGATATGGATTATCTTATATCCTTCAGGATAAAGCTACCAATGAGGTTTTCACAAAGTACAATCCTGAGGCATTCTCAGAAAGAGTAACTATAAAAACATACCAGCCAGTGAATGGATTATAGTAGATTTTTACTCCATCCAGAGTGATCACCTCCCGCCATAAGAAGTGCAGTGCATTTTCTATGAAGAAAGCGTTCATGTTACTATTGTGAGGTTTCTCTATAAACAGCACACTGCTTAGAATTGTTCAGCCTTATTGTGACATTTAGAGACAAAAAGCTGAAGTCTACCTCCACAGAGCTTCATGACCAACAAGGTACATCAGCTGCTGTTCAGCAAGACCTAAGCTCACCATTTAGTGTACTAACCAAACAACAGCTTTTATGGAAATAGTAAAGAAATAATTACCAAAACTTCTAATCAAACAGTAAGAAAACATCACTGCTGACAATACAATTACACTTTCCTCAATTATGCAAGTTTTCCAGATCCATATACTTGCCACTGCTTGGAGCGTTTGTGTGGTTCTCTCGGTGAAGCATCCAATTCACAGCCTCACTTTGGTATGGCCTCAGAATGGGAATTAATGCAGGATGCTGCACATCCTTTCTAAGTAACTGGATATCCTGCTGATGGGTGTGTCTTACAAAGTCATAAAGCTCTTCAATATTTTGTCGCTCTAGTTCCATGTCAGATTCTTCCTCATCTTCCTCCAGCTCATCTGCATACACCAAATAATTCAAGATGCTCATTATCAATCAAATTGGGACAACATCTCAGTAAATTTTGCTGCAACATATTTAGTTAACAGATGAAAGTAAGCAAAGTAAAATGTCATTTAAACATATGTCATGACTGCACCTAACTCAGCTAGCAGCAGTAGTAACAATGAGCACTGCTTTACAGATTAATAACTGAAATAAAGTAAAACTATGTAAAATAATAACAACAGTAATAATAGTGATAGCAATGAAAAAAAGAGAGAGATTAACAAAACCCAAGAACCACAAGTGATGCACAATACAATTGCTCGCTACCCACCGACTGATGCCCAGCCCATCCCCAAGTGGTGACTGGTGGTTCCCAGCCAATTCTCACCAGTTTATAAACTGAGCATGATGTTCTATGGTATGGAATAATCCTTCAGCCAGTTCAGGTCAGCTGTCCTGGCCGAGCTCCCTCCTGGCATCTTTTGCATCTCCTCACTGGAAGAGCAAGGACTGAAAAGTCCTTGACCTGGGGTAACCATTACTCAGCAACAAGTAACACATAATTGAGTTACAAACATTATTCTCACACTGAACGCAAACACACAGCACTGTACCAGCTACTAGGAGCAAAACTAACTGTATCCCAACTGAAACCAGGACAGCAGAAATTTAATCATAGCTTGCTATGGTGATCACAGATGTATACAAAATCAGAAAAGTTCTTTCTTTAGAATTTAGGTATAGAATGACCAGATCTTATTTATTTGATAAAGACCTTCCACTAAACATTTTCAACTAGTACAGAATCACAAATATCTCACGTTTCAGATTTAAATATTAATATGGGTCAATGACCTTACAGAAAGGAGAAAACTATAGTGAGTTGTCAGGCATTTGTCATTCATTTTTTATGAAATAAAGTCTTTCTTTATAAAAAAACACATTTTAAAAAGCAATACAGGAGATTCTCTTCAGAGAGCTTTCATGTTAAACTTAAGTTATCCATCTGGATAAGAAAATTGTAGCAGTAGGACAACACTTAATTTTCACTACTTGCATCATTGCAAAAATTCAGACAAGGCATACTTTGGAAATTAAAAACCCACTTCAAGAGAAGTATGCACCCTTTAGGACAGAAGGCCTACCCTTCTTTTCTACCCTCTAGGAAAGAAGACTTTGTGCTTATGTATTTTTCACAAAATTTGGATATATGGGCATACAAAGAACTTAAGCACTGCTGAACAAAAATTCATGAAAAATTCAAGGGTCAGCATTCTAGGAAACTGACATAAAGTGAGAGAACAAAAGACTTAGAGGACAAGTTTTAACAGTATTTTAGTTCTCAAATTAAAAACACTGGTACCAAAAAAATACAGAAAGATACTAAGCCTAGCCAACACTGGAGACAAAGTCACCCTGCAAAATTTTTCTAAAAAAACCCCAAAACTTGGAAGCAAGTCAGAGTCGTCATTTCCAGCATTAAGTGACCTTAAAATGACCTTAAAAACTCTAATAAAACAGCTAATGACGGGCACAATAAAATGAAATTATAATTCCTATGTCTTGGGCTAGCAAAGAAGAGAGGTACCTGGCCCAAACACTAGAGAACTTAATCTTAAAATAAGGTTTGGGAGCTGCTAATAGGCTCTTTCATGAAAAAGAAAAGCATCCTTTCATTCAAATGGATTGTGAAGGTGAAGAATGAAATGGTGTGCCTAAGTATGGCAGCCATCAGTGCCTTCCCCAATCCTTTTAAATCAAAGAAACAATTCCAGTGCTTCACAAGGGAAAAAAGAATTCTGAAAGACACTGAGTTTATATATAGTCATGAAAACTATATACATATAAGACTTGCAGGATAAACCAGGCAATCAGAGTACACATGTAGGGTTATTAATATTATAGCCAAATGAAAAGCACCAAGCAAAGTACTCAGCTTTATATATTAAAGAAACCATTCAAAGGCATCCTCTAACACATATCCCTCACTTTAGGAAAAAGCAGAAAATTAGAATGACTGCAAAGTATAACTTCAATCAATGAATTCAATCTACAATGACACCTATCATTATACTTGCTAAAATAACAGTTTTCAAATCTCACAATTTTAAGCATAATAAATTGACTTCTATAAAAACTAAGTCGACCCAGAATTTTACGGGGGAGCAAAGACTACAATATACTTTAGAGCAATTTTTTTTCAAACAGTTGGGTATTTTTTGTCCACACCTTTCTTGTTTTGTTCATTCTTTCAAAGATTTTTTTTTCCTTGATTAAATGGTTCTACGTACCACAGAGATTTTTTAAAGGATGCTAGGGAAGTTTACCCTTCTCTCAGTTACTTATTTAACAGTGAATATTTAACTATGCTTTCAATCATTTCAAAATGTAATTCAAAAACACAGGTTTCATCTTACTCTTTTTTACATTTGAGAAGCAGATGTATTGTACTATCTAAAAATTCAGTTTCTCTGACACTTTTCGAGTACTCTACTTAATTCCTTCAATTACTGACTGAATTACAGTTCTGCTGTTGCACCTGAAGAAGGATCCTTCCATTTCCAGATGGCTGTATCTGCATTAATGAAAACATAATCTTTTTCCCCATTATTCTAGATTAATGGAAAACTTGTTGCTTTGGATTTAGTAGTAAATAACACATACAAATACCAAAACCAATAACCAACAAATGTTATGTAATATGACATTGCCAGCTACTATAGCTCCATGACACTGTGGGAAAACAAAAACCAAACCACTTACCATTCACTAGAACAAACAGCAATTAAACAGACATTTTAGTCTCCTTTTTTTATTTTAATTATAAAGACTATGTTTTTTTTCATATTAAGAAACCAGCTTGCTGGATCTTTAAATAATTTATGCCTCTGTGTTCACTGAAGCTAAAAGCAGCATGCAATATTACATGGCAGATATGGGATACAAGCTATTATAAAACCAGTTATTTATTAAAGCAAACAAAATAAATCTCTGCAAACAATTTCCTCAAAAAAGGAAATTTCCTCTACTAATTAATTCTGCTAACTCATAAAGCTTCTCCATATTCTGCACAGTGAGTGAACCATCTAGGGAAGATGTCCTGCTGGATGAATTGTTCATGAACAAAGAAGGGCTGGCAAGTGATGTGATGATTGGAGGCCATCTTGGGCGTGGCAATCATGAAATGATAGTTTTTGGTTCTTGGAGAAGTAAGGACGAGTGCCATCAGAACTGCTACCTTGGACTTCAAGAGGGCAGACTTTGGCCTGTTTAGGGGTGTGGTTGACAGAGTCCCTAAGGAGGCAGTCCTGAAAGGCAAAGGGGCTGGACATTCTTAAAGAATGAAATCTTAATGTACAGGAGTAGGCTGTCCCCCTGTGCCAAAAGATAAGGTGGCAGGGAAGACCAGCCTGGCTGAACAGGGAGCTTTGGCTGGCTGGAACTCAGGGAAAAAAGAGAGGTTATGACTCTTGGAACAAGCGGCTGGCAACTCCAGAGGACTACAAGGATGTGATGAGGTTACTGCATTCAATTTTGGGTCCCTCACTACAAGAAAGACACAGAGATGCTGGAGCATGTCCAGAGCAGGGCAATAAAGCTGGTGAAGGGTCTGGAGCACAAGTCTTATGAGAAGCAGCTGAATTAGCTGGGATTGTTTAGCCTGGAGAAAAGGCAGACAAGGGGGGGGGGGCACAGTATTCTCTACAATTACCTGAAAGGACAGTGTAGTGAGGTAGGGGTCAGTCTCTTCTCCCAAGTAACTGAACAAGAGGAAATGGCTTCAAGTTGTACCAGGGGAGGGTTAGATTGGATATCAGGAAAAATTTCTTCACCAAAAGGGTTGTCAAGCTTTGGAACAGGTTGCACAGGGAAATGGTTGAATAACTATCCCCGGAAGTATTTAAAAGACGTGTAAATGCGGCACTTAGGGACATGGTTTAGTGATGGACTTGGCCATGTTGGGTTATACGTTGGACTCAATGATCTTAAAGTTCTTTTCCAACCTAAGTGATTCAATGATTCTATGATTCCATATTAAATATTTTGTCACCTTTTTTTTTTTAGGTTCCTTACTGCATCTATGCTATGCTTGCCATAACTTGAGATGGAATTCCTACCACAAAATCTCAAAACCATCTCTAGAAGGATATTAACGGAAGGAGTACATAGAGGAAAACAAATATATAAAAATAAAATGTAGGGATTCAGAGGTCATGTCTCTTATTTGCGTAAAATCTTGTGCACAACTCCATCAACGCAAGAATTTGCTTATCAGTGGGAAGAACAAGAAACCTCATCTTGGAATGCTGCTGCATAGAGTTCACTTTAGATGGATACTGACAAGTGTTCAAATACGTAAGTACAAGCAATTTAAAAAAAAATCAACTATTTCTGTTAAACAGGTGGATTTTAAACATGACTAAGTTGCTAGAAGTGCTTAAAAGGAATACATTCATCAGCATACAATCAAGACTATATTATTTTATGCTACATCAATAAGGAGGTGCTTAAAAACTGTTAGAAAATGAAACTAGTTTCACAGTGTGTAATCACCTGGGGTCTTCCCTCACAAATATTGTTCATTTGTGTGACACACTTTTTCTGAATTCAGAGCACAGCACAATGCACACTGTGGACTTACATAGTGGTTTAATGATCCTGTTTTGTTCTCTAATACTTCCAGGATAACTGTTTACCTTTGATTTGGTTTGACTAGCAATGAACACTAAGGTGATACATTTACTGAGCTCTACACCTACCTACTCAGCTACAACCCGAGTTGCAACAATTAGCAAAGAGGCCATAATTTTTTTCTTCTGCATTGCTCTATATTTATCTATTGAATTTCTACTGAAGCTGCACTGCCTAATCTGCTTGCAAGCTTTTAGTTGTTGTTCATCTCTGTTATGCTGAATAATACATTTAAACTTTGTTGACAGCATTTCACCAATCGCTCTTTTTCTCAAAGCATACATTAAGCTGCACATGCCTTTGTAGAACTTGACCGGTGATTACAATCATTTATTTCTATTCTCCACAACAGCTATTTTACTTAGCCATTTAAACGGCATTCATTGGTATAAAATCAAGACTCTATTGTTATTTTATGTTACACCAAAACGTACATGGTGAAAAGCGGTCAGAATATTTACCAGTTGGCAACACAGCTGCTTTATGAACCTGAGCTGGTTACATGGCTTCTGAAAAGTTAAGACATAGCAACTAGCAACCCAATCACTCACAGCCACATTCTTGCTCCAGTAACTTTGAGTTACGTCTTCCCTTCCAGCAAATGCCTCTTCAACTGTAAGCAGCACTGAATCACGTAGTCCATAAAAATATATCCTTTAGAGTAGTGAAGACAGATGCCTCAGGTTCCAGCAGAAAATTATTCTGGATCTCAGAATACATCACTGGTCATTTTCTTTGCAAACAATCTCTTTCCCCAACTCTTCCTCAATGAGAAGATATGCAGAGAAGAAAAATGTGCTTTCTGCCATAGCATTACTTTATTTCAGCATTCTATCATATGCCTTAGTCATCTCAAGTCTATGAATTCTCTGGCAAATATTCTGCTTCTAATGCATGTATGATGACGTATTTCTCCTA
Source organism: Neopelma chrysocephalum (assembly GCF_003984885.1). NCBI lineage: Eukaryota > Metazoa > Chordata > Aves > Passeriformes > Pipridae > Neopelma > Neopelma chrysocephalum. The sequence continues at coordinate 13,920,294 of NW_020897691.1, forward strand.
ATGCATTTAAAAGCATTACTATTCATTTCTATACCTTAAAATATTTATACTTCAGACTTCTTTGATCTGCTTTATTGTGCTTTTAAACTTACACTGACATGTCTGTGTCAGTCAGATTACTTCAGTTTTTGGAAGGATGACTTCTTATGTGCAATATCTTCCCTTCCCCACATACTTAGCTATACTGGCCCATCCCTTGGTACACCTCAAGTCTTTTCTTACAGTTCCATGTTTGTTCTTCACAGCAAGTAAGGATGTTCAGATTTTATTCTGTTAGCATTCCTTTTAAGCTTCTCTTTAGCAAGTTGCCTAATTTTTTACACAATTCTGCCTTTTTAAATTAAGTACAATTGTATGGGGGTGCTAGGCTTCTCTCGCTTCTGCAAGAACACTCAAACTCAGAATACTACAGTCACTGTTATTGAGCCAGCCTTCAGCTCACATTTTGAATCAATACTACACTCAGGAACAAGACTAAGTTTGTTTTTTTCACAAGTTTCCTAAGCCATCATTTATCACTCTATAAATCTGTATTACTACTGAGTATTTTCTGGCAAACATATCTTCAATTCCAAAATTACAACAAGGCCCAAAGTTGTAAATCTGTAGTGGTATATTTTCAGAACTGTCATAAAGCTGCATTTTGTAGTGGTTTACATTATAACTGCTATACAATATAAAACACACAGAAATCTATTCCATAGTTTTGTGATAGACACCAACCTGGGAACAAAATTTTTCCAAATTTAATTCCTGGTTTGTTTAAATAGTTCCTGTGTAACTCTGAGAAGCTACCGTAGATCTGTTCAACCAACCCACAAGAATCAGTGAAAACTGTATTTACTCCCAAAAAGGTAAGGACTCAAACATCTCTGTGTTTCAGTGCCTTATCTGTACAGAAGAAATATTATCACCTCTAATTTCAGCATAAACTAATTAGCATGTGATTAATGGTCAGATAATAATATTGACATACCTAACAACATTACCTTGAAACTAAAAGTCAGTCTAGATGGCAGGAACAATTACCATTTTTCCTTACATTTAAAACTACCACACAAGACACACTTTAATAACAAAAACTGTTTGTCAACAATCAACTTTATTGCATTACCTGGAATTAAAAAACTGTAGAACTTTTCCATGAGTTTTTGAATCAGCTGATTAGCTTTTTTGGGCCTTCCACCTCCATCACTGAGAAACTCTGGTTTACTTAGCCCAGCTTCAAGAAGGTAAATTCCAACCTGTGAAAGGGTTATACAGTTAATAATTTAATTAGTTGTTAAAATTACAAGAATATTATAAACAGAAGAACACGAAAATAACAACAGTGCTTTGAAAATCAGCAAGTATAGACAGATATAATAAATCTATTAAAAATACCATATAGAGGAATTACAACTAAAAGCTTCTGTGATTCCTTCGGGTAATACATTGCTAATAGTGAAAAAGTAAAAAGTCATTTTCAGAAAAAAACACACTGAAAAAATTACAAAAGCATGTAGAAACTATACATTTTCATCACATTATAAAATATATGGTAGCTGCCAGACTTTGTTGTTCAGAGGTTTCTATTTTACATTTCAAACAAAAAAAGAAAAACTTTCAAAATATATATAAATGCATACCTTTAAAGTCTGAGCCTCTCCAGGTCTTTGATAAAGTCCAATTATCTTTTTCTTTTGCAACCATCTCAAGCCTTCCAATATTTCACCACTTAAAGTTGGTTCCACCAAAATACATTGTTCATAAGCACCCAGGTATTCTTTAGTTTCATTACTATACTCTTCTTCACTTCTTTCATGAACACAGACCTGCAGCTGATCATCAGAGTCTCCTCTCATTAAAGTAAAGCTCCTTTCATGGAATTCATCAGCTAGAATTTGCTCAGAAGGAAGATGTAGAACAAATTCTCCCAACAAAACCTTCCAGGACCCATCTGCACGGTATGGCAAGACTATAATATTTAGCTGTACAGACACAGGAGTCAAGATGGAATAAGAGTCGTCTTCATCATTAACTGTCAAAAACTTAACAGATTTTGAGCCACTGCCTTCTTTTTGTACAAGATCTTCATCAGTGCTATCATCATTTATAACAATGAAGGATGCAGAAGTGCTTGGAACTGGAACGTGGTCCTCATTAGTCACTTCATCATCTAACGTTACCATCTCATTTCTCCGGTCTTCATGCATGTTCCAGCAGAGCTTTTTCTTCTTCTCCTCATCTACTTTCGATGGAGGTGCGCGTTTTCGTCGACTACTCATTTTGTTGTTTTCTCAACAGTACTTTCAGTCCCTGCAAGATGAAGTAAATCAGTCAGCAATAAGCATTATAAAATCAAATGTCCACACTAAAATTCTACCATGCAACAGTAGCTAAACTTGTAAAATGTTCAGACACAAACATATGCAGTAAAAACTCTAATTGTTCAAAAGTATTAGTTTTACAGAGCCTTCCCTATTCCTGTGCCATCACACAAAGCTGGATAGTAAGCATTGCCTTGTGCTAGATCTTATAATTTTGCCAGACAGCGACAGACAGAGATCAACAAGAATGTTTCATTTCACAGCTGTTACTCAGACTCTGTGGGACAGATATAAACCAAGAAGCAGAGGAATCCTCAAAGATGGGGGTGGAGGGAGACAGCAAAAGAAACTCCACAAACAAAAGTGCAGGAAGTACAGGAGATTTGGGGGCGAGTGTGGGGAAAATACACAAAAAATTCCTCTTTCCTTTCAAATCCTACATAGACATGAAATTTTAAGCAAACTTGACACAGGGCTAGTCTGAAGCTGCCATTACATAAAATATGGTTTAGAGCCTAAGCTATCAAGTTCTGTCCTTCAAAGACGCCAGTGACCTTCCTACTAGTATTCAATACTTTATTTTCCCAGAAAACTGTGTATCCTGAGATCTGAAAACACAAACGGCTTACAGAAGAGGCCTTAGTTATTCTATTGCATTTCAGTGGGACCAATCATCAAACTAAATGCATAGTCTTATTGATTTTGACTTCACCCTTGAGAAAAGACAACACAGAATCGTGTCTTGCAGAATATACCACCTAAGGAGTCTTTCTGCGGTGCCTTTTGCAACCAGATGTGCCTATCCCATATTGGCCTTCTTAGCCATCAGTGCGCTTGTAAGAAACTGGGTAAAGCCCTCCCCCAAATCTTCGTTCATGAAGCCTAGCCATGATGATAATTGATTTTGACTAACTGCAAAGTCAAGTCAAGATGCACATCCAAATTCTTGACTAAACCTGGGCATAGAACAGATTTTGTTAAAGAAATACCAGAAAATAAAGTACACACGCTAAACAATACATAGGAGGAAGCAGATTATGGAATATTAGACCCATCTGGGAAACTAATAACTACATACTCAAAACTACATGCTCATAATTAAATACTAGAATAAGTAGTAACTTTCTTTTTAAAAAGAGACTTTTTATAAGGAGCCTGAACCCAATAGATCTATGACCTAATTTTATCCTCTGTCAGTAAAGACAGGAAAATATTTAGATATCCATGTCAATTCAGTTTCTGCATACACTTACAAAGAAATGCAGGAAGGTGAGAGGAAAGTATTCCAAGCTACTAAATCCAGCATGCCAGCATTTATGCTGGAATAGGACAGAATTCTTATAACTCTGAATAATTTTAGAAGGGTCTCAAAGAAAAAAAAAACAAAACAAAAACAAAACAATAAACAAACACTATTTGATGATTTATGAAAGCCAAAGGAAACATTCTAGAATATAGAAATCTTGCCTGTTTGAATTTCAAACACAGAAACACAGAATCAATTAGGTTGGAAAAGACCTCAGAGATCATCGAGTCCAACCTATGACCGAGCACCACCATGTCAAATAGACCGTGGCACTAAGTGCCACATCCAGACTTTCCTTAAACACCTCCAGGGACGGTGACTCCACCACCTCCCTGGGCAGTCCATTCCAGTGTTTAATCACCCCTTCTGTGATTAGGGGTTCCTAATGTTCAATCTAAACCTCCCCTGGCACAGCTTGAGGTCATGTCCTCTCGTCCTGTCACTGGCTACCTGGGAGAAGAGGTCAATCCCCACCTTGCCACAACATCCTTTCAGGTAGTTACAGACAACAGAATTGAGGGAAGGCGAGTTTTTCAAAGTAATGCCCATGCACACGAAGCGACGCTGACAGTAATCGGAACCAACCCTGACGGGAGCAAACACCGCACTTAACCCAGAGGCAGAGGGATCCCTACGGCATACCGGAATGCACATGAACGCCAGCCTGGGCACCGCACTCTGACGAGCAAAGCGGGAGAACCGCTCTGTGTGAGTGAGAGGCGTTTAAAACTCCCGCGAGCTGGAGACGGCCGTGCCCACACCCCGCAGCAGCAGCACCCCTGCACAGCGGGGCCCGTGAGGCGACCTGGGCCTGAACGCCGCACCGAGCGCCCCAGAACCCCGGGCCAGGGGCCTTCCCACCGCGCCCCACCGCCGGAACGCGGGCACAGCTCGTTGTCTCGAGCGAGGAAAGTGACTTGAAGCTCGGGAAGGCGAGGCCAGCGGGATGAGACACTCCGCGACAGTCCCTGGAGGGGTCCACGCGGCCGCGGTGACCCGGCCCCGCCGCACCCCCGGTCACCGCGCAGCTGGCCCGCAGCACCCACTGCTCCCCGCACAGGCGACTCGCCTAGGCCCCGGGCCGCCCAGCCCCGCCGCCCGCGGCACGGACATGGCGACCCCCCGGAGCCGCGAGGGTGAGGGGCGAGGAGAGCGGGGCTCGGAGCCCCGGACGTACCGAAGCGGTGACGCTGCAGCCCCGGCGGCCGTGGCTGCTCCCGGCTCGGGAGGGGCCCCCCCGCGCGGCGGCGGCGGCGGGGGGGCGGTACGAGGGGGGCGCTGCGGGGGTCGCGACCCTTCGGCCCCGGGCGGTGCCCGACGGAGCCCCCGCCGCGGAGCGGGGGGCGGGGTCAATGGGGAGGGGGCGGGCACGGGAGTGCGCGCGCACCCGCACCGGCCCGGCCAGCAGCCAATGGGCTCCGAGGACAGTGACATTTGCTCCGCCCGCCCCGCGCGCCGGCGGAAGAAAGCAACAGGAAGGGTAGAGGGTAGCGCAGGCGCAGTGGGTGCACCCCGTGAGGGGGCGGGGAAAACTCCCTTGCCCTCAGTGGGGCGGGGCCGGGCGGGCACGGGCTGTGACATCACAGGCGGTGGGCGGGGGCGGTGCTGGGAGGTGGGTCCTCAGGGAGGAGGTAGAGGTGAGAACCTGTGTGTGATTGAAGCAGTGCACGGGAAGTTTCTCTTGAACTTGAGGAAGAACTTCTGCACTGTGCGGATGATCGAGCGCTGGAACAGGTTGCCCAAAGAGGCTGTGGAGTCTCCCTCACTGGAGGTACTCAAGAACCATCTGGACGCAATCCTGTGTCAAGCGGTCTGGGATGACCCCGTTTGAGCAGGGGGGTTGGAGCAGATGACCCACTCTGGTCCCTTCTGACCTCACCCATTCTGTGATTCTGTGAGTGAAACACTTGGGAGGAGAGAGGACACACATAGTGTGTTAAGTCTGCATGAGAAGAGCAATGTAAAGAGTGAGTTTCAGGGCTGTCAGCACTGCGGAAAGGCAAAATCAGGTCAACCAATTTTTAATGATAAATCATGACTAGGCTTCGCGAATGAAGATTTGAGGAGGGCTCTACCCACGTTTCTTACAAGCGCACTGGTGGCTAAAAAGGCCAATACGAGACAGGCACGTCCGGTTGCAAAAGGCACCGCAGAAAGACTCCTTAGGTGGTATATTCTGCAAGACATGATTCTTTCTGCATTGTCTTTTCTCCTCAAGGGTGATCCTGCGTGCTTTCTCAAAAGCATCAGCAGCGTTATAGATGGTGTGTCTCCGGACCTCCCGATTGGAGGCCAGAGTAGACCAGTTATGTTGATCAGTATGGCCAAGGCTGAGATGTTGTTTCAGGGAGTCCTTGTATCTTCTCTTTGGGGCTTCTCTCATGCAGCAGCTGGTGGCAAGTTCACCATAAAGCAGGATCTTCGGGAGGCGGTGGTCCTTCATCCTTGAGACGTGCCCTGCCCAGCGCAGCTGTGTTCTCAGTAACATGGAGACGAGCCAGTTCATGGGTAATTATGGCAGAACGTCACTCAGGACATCTGCTATGTGCAGAATCAAGCATGGTTCTGATGTTCCAACATGCTAGAGTTAATTTAGGTACACCTGGAGGCAGGTGCATGCCTTTGTCTTTTGGTCTTTGTGCGACCGCATTGGAAGAAGGTGCCGTTGGCCTGCAGTTAACCAACTGGGTGAAGGTGGAGATGAGCTTTGTTTCGTAGTGATTAGTACCTAGTAATTTCCCTCCTGTTCTGAAGAACTTCAATGCAGGAAAGAAGATCATTGCCATTTAATCTAACAAAATAAAAAGGAACAGTATAAAGAGAAGAGAATATGACATAAAATGAGACCATGTGATTTTTTTTTACCACATTTGAGAACATAGCCTCCCTTGCCTATGGATAAAAATTCCCCTATGCTCTCAATGGCAACTCTTAAATCCCAGAAGTAATCAAATAACATCAGGAGACATGTTACTTTGCAAAGGGTTTCTTTTTTGAGGGAGGATGGAGAAAACAGCATGTTAGTAATTTTGGTATTTTAGGGTCCTTTTCACCAATATTTTAGTTGCAAAGGCAAGCAGAAGTTTTCTAAAGAAAATAAAAATTGCATTTGTCTCCAGATCGGTTCTGGCAGAAAATGTGAATGCTTATAGTAAGCGAATAAAACTGAGGGCAGACAGGCTACATTCCCTGCACTACAATGATTGTACATTATGCTGAAGAGCTAACTGTGCCATACTTTGAGCTGTATTGATAAAAATCACTATATGATAGAAATGGAAAGATGGACACCAGTGGAGCCATAATATCATTCCAGTCTATTCCCGATTAATAAAATTGTAATCAGTATTCTATGCCCTGGTAGGAAATTATTTCTGTAAGTTCAGCTCTATCCAGCTTCTGTAGTGTTTGGTGTTTTAATATAGCTATCATAGTGAAACTTTGAAAGTGTTGTCATAAAATTGCTACCATCCACAGTGCATAATACTGCTTTGGGCAAAAGAGTAGAGGATTTAAATATTTTTTGGAGAGCTACAAAGAGTATTATTGTGTGCCAGAAGCAATCATGTAAGCCAGTAAACTAACTCTCTAGCATGCAAACAATGCCATGAAGCCACAGGATGGTAAGCCTCCCTTTGTTCACTTCTTCAAGTCTTCAGCTCTGTTTCTTCAAAACGGAGAAGTTCAACGTACCACTTGTGCCCTTCTGCCTCTTATCACAGCATCTCCTGGGGAAGTCTATCTGCTCCCCACAGAATAACACTCTTCAGACCATCCGTCTCAGCTCACGTGTATGCACAATTCTTGTACACCCTTGTCCATCTGCTACTCAGCTGAGCTATGTGCTGGTTTTCTGAAAACCAGGTGATACACCTGACCTCAGGACTGACAGTAGCAGCTGATCAGTCACTGGTGGGAGTTAAGCCCATCTCCCTTTTTCCAAGAGAAAAGGACAGTGAAAAAGACTATCTAAATATAGAGCAGAAAAAAAAATAACCATGTCATTGCATCTAGGACATCGTCTAGAGTTACTGTGCAGGATTTGGAATCCAGTTCTTGGAGTTATTTAAATATATACCTAAATAAGGTGTTTTCATCACTTTAATATTCCTTTTACAAGCAAAAATGCATAAAGGAAAAGTTTGCAGTTCCTGAGAAAAAACAAGCCCTCTAATAAAACTGGAATTAAGTAAATAAAATGTTTATAATAAAATCAGTAAAAGCATTTGGAAATTTAGGCTCAAAGTATAGATGTTGGTAACATAATACATGGCACAGTGGTTTGGAGGAGAGCTGAAGGATGCTCACAATAAAGAGATATTTCAGACATTGTCTATGAGAGATATATTTCTTGTCAGTGAAAAATCTTGGTTTTCACACTCTGGCAAGAGAAGATTTGAATTCATACCTGACTATAATATAAAAATTAAGGAAATCAAAACTTCTTGCAAAATTCTTATCTATGTTCTGTACTATGGATAAAAAGGGAAATAAAATTGAACTTGAAACAAAATTGTGCAGTCTTCTGGAACAATTTTATTTTGACCACTTTCCTCATAAAGATGTGAGAAGCAGTCTTGGTATTTTCTGTCAAAGAAAATATGAACTTCATCAGGGATGTAATTTCTTTGATTATAAAATTAGAAGTACATAAAGATCTGCAGTACTCAAGCCACACAGCAACGTATTTTTTAACACAGATGAAAATCTGCCTCCACAGATGTTTTCTTCAAGTTTAACAAAGTTCAATGTTAAAATTAGTTTATGAAGATTGATGTAGCTTCGTGGCAGAAGGTTAATAATCATTCTCTTTAGAGGGTGTTATATTTAATTATCTGTCCAAAATTCACCTTCGAGCCCACTTAGATTATTACCTGATTCAGAAAAAGCAGCAGGTTTCACAGGGGGTAGGCTGTGTAGTCCACATTGGCCAGCATTTGCTCCAGTTCTGGGCTACAGGAGCAGGCAATGCTGAATCATGGACTACATAGGGCATGAAACATCCAAGGAGATACCACAAAGCTGTCAGCAAATTGCTGAGTGCTTCAGGGTAGTTACACCTTATCTGGATGTTGTTAGCGCCAGACAGCATTTCTGGTAGAAGACATTTCTATCTGCAGTATCTGAGACATACTATGTGACACTATGCCAGGAGGGAATTACAGTGAGGCAGTTCTTAGCTGGGCAGCAGAGCTGGCTGTTTTCTGCTACTGGTGAGATCTGGTCCCTTATAACTGTTCTCTGAAAGGCACAGTAAATCAGGAACAGGAGAGGCCCAAGTGTGGTAGTACAAGGGTGACGCTGCTGTTCACGGAGAAATGTCAAGACCCTCTTAGAAACCTCTAAACCCCTTGCCGTGTGGGTCACTGTGGGTCCCTGTAGCAAGCCTGTAGTAGAAAGGTGCCTGAATCATCCCTGAGCTGACATCATACTTTGGCCTGGGGCATTAACTTGCTAAGGCAGCAACCTTAACTGATGAGAGAGAATGTTTTCTCTGGATATGTCATTGTATTTCCAATATGACATACATATAGGCTTATTAATCAAACTATGTTTGTGCATGTCTTTGGCCTAAAATTTAGAAATGCAATGAACAGTGAACAATGAGAAGTTAGTTTGGGGTTCCAAAGGCATGTTTGGTTTTGTTTTATTGCATGGTACTACAGCAAGCCCAGCCTAGTGGGGGCTGCTGGAATGGCCCATGTAAATGAGCAGCTCTGGTTCATGGTTTATAACTAGCACAAGTAGTGCAAGCAATTTAAGTATTTTGTTAGTCACTTCTTCCAATTACAAAAATTTGTAATTGAATTTTAATATTTTTTCTTTAATCTCCAGTATCTGTCATTACTCTCTACTTTGCCTTTCCCCATTCAACTGTATGGATTGTGTTCTAACTCTAAAACAATAATAAAAAATAATTCCATGTATACTGTGCTCTCAATAGGGTAAGTGCATAATCTCTTAAATTGCACTACGGTTCCAAAGTTTGTACACAAATTTCAATAATAAACCATGCTTCAACCCAATCTCTTTTGTGCTTTCAGTGCTCTGAGGGGCTTTTTTTTTTTTTTTGGCTTGTTTTGTTCTAAAGCATTTTCCTACATGGTGTCCCATCTGTGTACCACAGGATTGTTCGTGGTTCTTAGCTGGTCTTCATAGAATCCACGTTCTCTGACTGGGGAAATGAGTCAGCAGAAATGACTATGCATCACTGAACACAGTCTCAGGGAAAATAAAATCCATCTCGTCACACAATAAAACAATGAAATATTACAGCTCACAACCCTGCTTGAGTAAAAATAAACCTTTTTATTTGAGGAGGTAATTGGAAGCTGCAGAGAAATGAGAGAATAAGCTTTTATTTGAAAAATAATTGTGAGAGAAAGTAACAGGGTCAGAGCAAAAGAAATGTTTTCCTTATTTTTTGCAAAAAAAGATTACTTTTTATTAACTTCAATTTGTTTCTTTAGGCAATAGGAACAGAATACAAAAATGTTGCAAATAATATTCTCCTGGGGTGTTCACAGACCTGCAGATGTTCCTGATTGATGAAGTCCTGGGTCTGCAGCACAGATGGAAAGTGATAAATGATTAAGGTGTTAGAGGATATGAATAACAATACTACAATATTGTGTGTAGAGATATCAGCAAAACAAGGAATGCTTATCTTCTGGCTTGACAAGTATCTTGTTTATGGCTTAGCAATTTTGCAACAGTTCTGGCTCCTGCCCGAAGCACAAGTTAGGGTGTTTCTGTCAGGGCCCTGGGACCACCACCAGCCCTGACTGTCCCTTCCTGGTCACTCCCTCAGGGCTGGGGAGATGGGATAGGCCCTGTCTGCCAGTCTGTGGGGATCCCCCGCCACCCCCACCCCCAGGGAGCCCTGTAGTGTCTAGTCTGCAAGGAGAGTGATGGGGGTGCTTCTGCCACAGGCCAAGGATGGTTTTTCCCTTCACTTGTGCTTGGAAACTGCATTTGAAGCCTTCCACAAAAGATTAACCTGGTGGGAAATATTCATATTATCCGATTTTAACTCAAATGACTAGAAAAGTGGCAGTGCTTTGTGCAGTTGCTTGTGGGATCTTATGAAGAGAGAATAGTCAGGTGAGCACCCTGCACTTGATGCTGCCCTGGGGTAGGTCCAGTTCTGGGCACCGGTCAGTGCGTTGTTAATGAGTGTGATGTCAGAAGACCTGAAGACAGACATCACTGGTCATGCAAGGATATTTGCAGAGAACCAGCCACTTACTATTATTTATAAATTATCCACCAAAAGTAACCCTGGATACCAAGCTTTATTTTGCTTTGCTACCCTGGTAACTCCAGAAGAATTATCTGCCGCTGCTGATGTTGTTTCAAAATGTTGTTCCTTGTTCTTAAGCTAGATAAACAGCATCATTTGAGAAGGGAAACAGAGGTAGCATCTACACCAAGCAAACTCTTACAGATGTTTTACCCCAGCTTCTTGTGACCTGAGTGCTTTTCTAGGAGGGTCTTGCCCAGTTTTGCTCGACTGGACCCAGCCAATATTGTTCCAGCTTAGGTTTGGTTTGCCCAATGAGAGTTTGGTGTGGTTTGACTTTTTAGTGCCACCTTTCTCAGACAATAGGCCACTTCCACATCTGCTACTGGTGGTTCCCTGGGGAGGCAAACTGATTCTTCCCCATTCATGTCTTACATTTCTTAGGGATTCTGGTGAAGTTAGCAAGATAACTTCGAGTGATCTTTAAGATATGTGTAATGTGAAGTAACATAAGGACAATCTGCTCTCAAGCAGTCCTTATTGTTTGTTTTTCAACTGCAAACACTTCCCTATCTCATAGCCCCAAAGCATTATATACTAAAAAAAACTTTCTCCTGAATAACCAATTTCCAATACACAATTGCCATCATTTTCTTAGGTATTGTATGCTTCTGTCCACAGAGTAAGAACTGCATCTAATCAAAATTATCCCATAAACTGTATAAAGGCTTGATACTCTTTAGCAGCATTGAATGCAGATTGACTTCAAAGTAAAGGTTTCTGAATACATTATCTACACTATGAAATTAAAAACAGCATCCAACTGAATAATAGCTTACTCTCACCCACACATCATATCTTCAACCAAGGTAGTTAAAATCGGCAAAGAGATAAGGCAGTTTAATCTCAGCATCTTAAAAGTACAACTTACAACTGTGAAATGTACTTTTTAACAACCCTTAAGGCTCTTCCACACTCTCTCATGTACCCTGCAGCCTCAAGGAACCACTGTGGACTCTGGCCTTACAGCATCAGATCTTCTTTTCAGCAACAAATAGGCCAGGATTTCTGTCTCTTCTGTGAAGGTCTTGAACTAGAAAGTATATACACAGGTAGAAAGCATAGCAGTGATGCATGGAAAACATGTGTGGTTCTTGAACTAGAAAGTATATACAGAGGTAGAAAGCATATACAGAGGTAGAAAGCATAGCTGTAATGCATGGAAAACATGTGGTCCTTGCTTCATAGAATAGTAGTTCCTCTGAATGTTTACAGGGCAGGCTCTTATCTTATTTTACTTTAATTTTTATTTTTACTGTATTAGAAATGAATAAACAAAATTAAAATTGAACTACACAATCAAAGCTGAAGGCAGTCTTTTCATCACAAATCCCTGAATTCCTCTCCCTACCCTCCTCCTCAATTTCTAAAAAGGAAAATGAGGGCACAAACTTAATAGCTGTGTTAAATGAGTGGAGTTAAGCATATGTCCAAATATTCTTTGGGATTAAGTTCTATATGTAAATTCATCATTCTATTTACAAGTAGCCACAAAATGAAAGCAAACGGGGAAGGCTTTTCATGTAGATTTAGGCTGAAGAATCAAATTTTAGTATAATGTAGAAAATAGGTTGAAAATGTTGTATAAGTTATTTGAGTGGCACATACTAAGTTGTCTGGTAAACAAGAATAAGAAGAAAAAATGATGTGCAGATTTGCATCCCCTGTTGACAGTGCCTGGAATTTAGAGAAAAATAAAAGCCAGATAAAAAATTATAAACTAAGTGCAGGTGCCATTTAGAAATCAGAAACACAACAGGCATTAAGATGTTTATATGCAGCACTATGAGCTTCAGTTGAATTTAAATAAAGATGTGGAAATCAATGGCTGTCTATTACTGTAGTGACAGCAGGTGTCAAATCAGCTGAGCTGGTTTGGGTTAATTTACTGGGGACTTGTGGTTTGCAGCTAAATAAAAAAGGTAGTGATGATGAAAACAGTCTTTTTAGAAGCTGTTGGTAAAACCAAGGAAAACAGAAACAAGCATATGCTGTAAAAACAGGCACGTACTATAGTTACTGAGAAAGCATTCTCTAGAATAAAAGTAAAGGCTATGGCATGAAATTAGTATTTGCTTACATAACAGACTTTTACATAATACATAATTTGAAAACCACAAAGACATACAGTTTTCAGAGACTTGTCATGAATATGTAGGGATTCTCTAAACAATACAACTAACCGCTATTTAGAAGTTTTCCCTTTAGTGAATTCTCTTAATTTAGTGAAGCAAATCTTGATTGCCTATGCCCATTATTTACAGTATGACAATGCAGCACCTCAGCCACGTATTCTTCCTGTCCCTTCATCTATTCATTACTGACCAAGTTTCAAGAATCGCCATTTATACACATGATTTACATACATGAGGAAAATAGCGACTCCATGAGGATCCCACTTTCCTACACAAACCCTACACAAACCTAGTAATCAGCCTGCCTAATGACTGCTCCATGCTCCACCTCTGAAAATCACCTTTCTTGAGTACTCAGTTTTACCTCCCCAGGGCAGAGGCACTCCATTCTCCAGCTGGCCTAGAGCTGTGCTGACTGGGCACCTATTTGCAACTGCTGGTGGTTTCACAGAATCACAGAATGGTTTGGGTTGACAGAGACTTTAAAGACCATCTAGTTCCAAGACCCCTACCCTAGGCAGACACATCTTCCACTAGACCAGGATGCTCAAAGCCCCATCCAACCTGGTCTTGAACACTTCCAGGGATGGGGCAACTGCAGCTTCTCTGGACAACCTGTTCCAGTGCCTCATCATCCTCATAGTGAAGAATTTCAACTGTTTCTTTCCCAGTGGGGGTATTTATGTCAGTCTACTTGTTCTAGTCAACTACTGACCTTCAAAAACCTGACACATGTATTTATCTTCAAGACTTTTTCAAATTTCATTGATTTTTTTCCCCCTTCAGCCACATACTGAATTATTTTTGGCATTTTGTGAGGAAGTGCTGTGGCACAGTTAGCACGCTGGCCTTATTTCCTTAGACAAAGACAAAAGTGTTCTTTATTGAGTGAGGTTCTTCTCTTTGAGTTTTCTTCACTGCTTCTGGCCTTCCTTTTTGATCATTTTCAATTCAGCCCCATGACTACAGATAGTAAGTAAGATTTTTTAAAAAGAAACTATTGGTTTTAGGCACTTTCTTAATCTCCAGTTCAAAGCATAAAAGGGTCTGGTATTTCAGAACATTGTTACTTCATTGTTTATAGACAATCAGGATCTGCTAGTGCCTTGTAACTATACTTTGCTCAGCAAGAGCCAAAATATTCTAATAGCATGAGAGGAAGATATGCAAGAGATCACACATCCAAGTATGATATTGGAAGCTGTGTTGTCCAATGCATGAACCAAACATGAGTCATTAATCATGAGTGAACTGGAGATATAAGTGAAATATTGCCTAGTTAGAGAAAGGGTGACAAAAGGCAAATAGCTAATAGAAATGCGAGATAGAAAGCATTGGAATGTACTTACTGAGGACAGGCATTCACAGTTAATGAATTCAAGCTGCTGGATCAGCTGGACCTCAGCCATTTTATCGCAGATGGCGGTGTTACACTTGATGTTTGTTTTCCTGCCTTAATAAATGCAGTTCTTATGATAAATCCAGTGTTAAGTCAAACACAGTTGCACTGGTGGACAAGACGGAGAATGTCTGCTTCTGGAGGAACTGGGATACTGGGATTTGAAGCACCCTAAAGAACAACCAGTTGTAGCAAGTAGCTGAGGAGCCAGGAACCCCAGTGAGGATCAAGGTCTTGACATCCCTAAGTGGCAAGTGGCCAGTGAGACAGTGCAGACACTTCACCAGAAGGAAATCACAGAGAAAAAGCAATTAATATGTCATCAAAGACACAGCAGCATACTGTCAGGGAAGTGAGAGGAAAAAGAGTTACAACAATGATTCTAATAGATCCTGAACTAATGAAATGCTTCCAGAAATACATTGATTGCATAGAAAGTTAAAATGATAAAAGTCTGTCTGTGAACTCTGATGCCTTAAGCCCATAATGATTTTTTATTTTTCTACCTTATAAG